>NC_092707.1:383234865-383537841 GCF_047496885.1 Scyliorhinus torazame | reverse complement strand
CATCAAAGGATCTCAGAAACAACACTGGACGGTTGGTGATGGTGACAGTAGCTGGGCAAACACATAAAGGATGGGTGGAAGTTCCTGGAGAATCGGATTTGAATTCAGCTATTGTTTTGGCTGCTCCTTGGTGAGAAGTTATTTTCCGAGACTCATTGCTGCCGCCTGCCTTTCCCGAAGGAAAGTTCAAGACAAACAGCTTCCTGCTCGCAAGTTTCTGCACTTGGAAATTAATAAGGGGGGAGTTGGAGGTTTGGGAAAATATTCGCTCGAGGAGTTTTTTTCTAAAAAGGGGGAGAAAAAAAAACCCACTTTTGAGACGTACATTTGTTCTACTTTAAAGAAAACAGCTGACTGGACGAAATAGGTTCTGCCCGGCTTTCGCACAGAAGGCAAATGTGCGAAGTGTTTTCAATGCCTTTGGGAAAACTGGAGAGCCGGCACTTCAAGGTCTTATGAACAAAACCCAACCGAGTAGGTGATGGGAATGAGTACCGGGGCTGCGATGCCTTGAAGAGGATGAGCGAGCAAGTTAAGGTGCTTCGCCCCAAACCACTACACCTCATTAAAACGAATGAAGTAACCATCGAGTGGCTGGCCTGTGTTCCTCCAACACCTGTACCGAGGCTGTCTTCCCTTGAAGTGACAGGAGTGAGCTACGCTGAGGGAATAGGTGAAAGTTATAATGAAAAGTTCATGCGGTGTGTGTGACACACGGGCAGAAAGAAAAGCCTCCGGCAGGAAAGCTCACACACACACTGTCTTGTAGCTCAGCTTCCTGGAGGCGACAGTGTAGCTCCTCTAAACCTCAGCCGCCCCGTAACCAGACATAGCAAACATTCCTCAGCAACCCAGTCAAAAGACGGGGCTCGCAGCACCGAATCCCAAAACAGGTAAGGCATCTGTTAACAAGCCACAAAATCCCCCCCCCCCAAAAAAAAACACATGGATCTCCTGCACATTCTACCAGAACACAGTCTCACTCAGCTGAGGGCTGTATGGACTGTTCTATATTACACTGACGCCAATGCAAAAATGCAACCCCACAAGCGTTGCAGGTCCGCAGACGGTCCAAAGCAAAGTCTGGAGAGAAAACAAACACCACCAAAAGGTGCCTGGCTTTCCGGGTAAGCGCAGAGACGGGTTCGGATTTTGCTCCGACTGGCTGAGGCGAGATTGTACAACGGTAATATAACATTTTTATATATATTTGTTTGCCCCCCCCCCCCAATGGGATAATAGCAACTGGAGTTAACTTCACTGGGGTTCCACGTTATTAGACAGCATCGCGCCATGTTAAGGAGAGAGTGAGGGGAGAGGGAAAGGGGGGGGGGGGGGAGGGGAGGTGAGGGGAGAGGGGAAAAGGGGGGGGGGGGTACTCCGCGCCCAGTTAGTTGGCGCCCAGTTAGTAGAAGCTCTACCTTCGCACAGCCCGACTTGGTAGCCGGTGATGGAGTCGCCATTGAAGGGAGGTCTGATCACACACCGGAGGCCGCGGTCGCAAGTGCCGTACAGCCCGTACACGCCGCCGCAGCTCTCGTTCTTCTGCCGGGCGCAGGTGGAGCAGCAGCCGCAGAAGTCCATCACGATGCTGCCGGGGCAGTGCCGGGGCTCCTCGCACTTGGATTCCTCGCACGGTAAACACACCAGAGCGCGGCCGCTGAGGGGCAGCAGGAGGTGCAGCAGGGCAGCCAGCAGCTTGGCAGCCAGGTACATCCCACAAGGAAACATTTTCACAGCGGCTGTCTTCAACTTCCAAACAAACCGAACGACAACAACAACAAAAAACAACCCCCAGCAAAAAGACAAAGCGAGAGAAAAAAAACTTCCCCCCCGCCCCCCCCCCCCCCCCCTCAAAATCTCAATCAGGTCGATAAAAGTTTTCAACAACGAGAAAAGAAGCTCTTCTGAAAACGGATCACTTCACCGATGCCACTCCGACACAAGACATGCACACACAAAAAAAAAAGATAAAAAGAAAGATTTCTTTTTGTTTCGCCTCCTTCACTCGTCCCCTCACAACAATAAAAAAAAATCCAAAAGTTAAAGTTTCTTTCTGGGCGAAAGACTTCAAGAAAGTTGAGCCAGCTTCTTATTTTCCTTCTTCCACACTCCCACCCCTCTCTCTCCTCTCGCTCTCTTCAAACTGAATCGGAATTGTCCGCTTACAACTTTCCACAATTTTTGTTCCGCAAGAGAAAGGGGAGGGGAAAGGGGAGGAGAGGAGGCAGGGAATTGTTCGGATTGTTGCTTTCTTTCTTAAAGTGTGGAGGGAGGGAGGAGGAATAGGGGAGGGAGGGAAGTGGGGGGGGGGGGGGGTTTCCTCGAAGCTGTAGAGAGAGAGGCAGCGGGTTAGGCGGGCGATCTCAGCAAGCGCCTTGTGGCGACTGTCATATAGGAAGGTAGGTGGGTGGAGAGGGGGTTAATGGCACACGGCTCAGGCTGGAGCAAGTGAGCAGGAGCAGCAGCGCTCCTCCGATCCGCACTCACACATGGGTACAGTGACACCAACCAGCCGCAGTCCCTCCCCTTCCCTCCCCCCTTCGCACACACGGGCGCGTCAATCAGACCCAGCCACTATTGTGACGTCCGCGCCGCTACGCCCCTCTCCCCGCCCATTGGACGGGCGCTCGCAGAATATCCAAATCACGCCCCGCCCATTGGACGGGCGCTCGCAGAATATCCAAATCACGCCCCGCCCCCTCCCTTCCCGCAACAATTTGGCCGCGAGCGCATGCGCGCATTCCAGAAATTGTTACAAGGGCTGGACGGAGGGGTAGTAGGGGGACCCGCTGGAAATGATCTTGCCCCTTTTACCATTTGCCCCCTTTCTCTTTTGCCCACCCTTTTTTTCTTGCGGCTGCGTGGCGAGCCTAATATCTATGTAAATGTGCGTGTGTGCATACATGGATAATAATGTATGAAATTGTGGAAGGTAGGTGGTAGTAAATGCCACATTTTAAAAACCCAATCATTTCACAGGTAAACCGACGAGGGACGCAAATTCTGCAGATTCCTATTGAGTACGCGTGTTGCAAAGAATAAACCTCACCGCCCCCCCCCCCCGCGATAAAAAGGAAGGAGGCCGACATTCAGATAATTGCGTTTCCATATCTGAGTGTCCCGTTCACTTTTAAACATTTTAAGCTATTTCCATAGCCTGTCAGAGGCAGTTCCTTTGACACTTACAATCAGGTTTCGAATTGACTGAAAACATTCAATGGGGGGGGGGGGGGTTACACAACACTTGAGCTGAAATCACAGGAAATAACTGACCTGGGTGAAACAGACCCCCCAAAAACCAATCAAACGTAAGTTTTTGTTCCCCCCCAAACTCTGGACAAAAGTTTTAAATGTTTGAATCTCCAGAACCCACCCACCCTCCTGCGTCCAAATAAATTAAAAATACCCCACATAATAGCCGCAGCGATGCCGTGAGGAAATTAGGCAAAGAGGAATGTTCTCGACAGCATTCCATCAGTGTTACTCAAATAGTTTTCCCACGTGAGGTTGCAGTTAACCCAGCTTCCAGTTCGTACGGGACAGGAAAAGAGAGAAAGGGAGAGAGAGAAAAAAATACCCCAACAACGTTCCCTTGCGTTGAAGAGAAGCTAACAGTGTAACTTGCGGACAGAAAGAAAGGGCACACTATTTGTCAGCGTTCTGTTTGGAAACATGGAAGGAGAATTAGGCAGGCACTGCGGTGAGGTTGTTGTTCAGCTGTCAGTGCAGAGAGAGGCTGTCAGTGCAGACGCCAGTGTGTGCGTGTTCCAAATGCCCAGCGCTTTGCCAGCCTCCAGAGCAAATGAAAAGGGTTCCAAACATTTGCCAGATCATTTTGGCTGGAACAGAGTAGAGCTCAATGGGCCTGGACAGGGAACCGGGTAACGCATAGAAAAGTCTACTTGAGTAAACATTAGATCATGTCCGTGACCCGGAGTTAACCTATGCAGACCTACCAAGTCACATTCATCAGAGGTGATATTCATTCATTTGAACGATAATTTAAAAAAAAATACTTTGATATTTATTCTTTAAAATAAACAGAGTGCCATATGTTTGAACTGACTCGCCATCTGGTCCACTCTCTGTGATTATAAATCTAATTCCCACATTTCCTTGTCCACAAACCCTGGACAACTGAAAACTGCAAACGACACTACAGATGAGCAGGAAGTCAATACTGCAGCCCAATCGTGACCTGAGCTTGAACAGTCACCGGGATGAGACCAGAAAGAAAGACTTGCATTCATATAGCGCCTATCTGGACACCCGGGCGCCTCAAAGTGCTCCACAGCTAATGAAGTACTTTTGAAGTATAGTAAGTCACTGTTGACATGTAGGTAATGAGGATATTCAATGCCGCATACAAAACATTTGGCCTGTACTTGAATATTGCCAAAACAAAACTCATATCAACCACCAACTCACATCGCCCCTATCTACATTCCTTTTCACTTTCTGTCCTGACATCTTTGTCAATCTCCACCTATGGCTGGCCGCCTATCCAGCCCCACCGCTCCAAGCCCCCCTCCCCACCTCACATAAATCTGACCCTATTTCCAGTTCTGTGCAGCTTTGACAAAGAGTCATCCAGACTGGAAACTTTAGCTCCCTTCTCTCTCCACAGATGCTCAGACCTGCTGAGATTGTCCAGTATTTTCTGTTTTTGTTTCAGATTCCAGCATCCACCTTCATTTGCTGTTATATCAACCCACGCCTGGTCGGTCAAATATTTCACCTAAGTATGTTGAAGGAGAGACTCTGGAATATGTTGATCTTCTCCCACACCTTGGCAGCCACCTCTCTCAAAAGGCCACCATTGATGAGATGCTCAGCCTTCTGCAAACTATAGCAGCAAGTGTTCAGCTGCAAAAACCTCTCCCGCAAGTCAACCAAGGCCGTAGTCTGCAGAGCAGTTGTCTTCACCATACTCCTGTACTTGCAGTGAGACCTGGACCGTGTATCGCTGACACATAAAAGCACAAAAGAAATTCCACCCGCACTGCCTCCACCGTATCCTCCAGATTCAATGGACCAGCCATCAGACAAGCATTAGTATCCTTCGCCAAGACAGCTCCACAAACATTCACGCACAATTCCTGCAAAATCCACTTTGATAAACTGGGCACTGTGTCTGAATGGCTGAAAACTCTCTTGCTTTTTACCAACGCTCAAAAGGACAATGTTCCAAGCGAGGGCAAAGAAGATGCTTTTGTGGACACTCTGAAGCTCTTCTTGAATGTGGCAGCATTCACATTAATGTCTGGGAGGAGTAGGAGCGTGTCAGAATACTGCACCCCTGTTTGGTCAAGATCATCACCCACGCACACACACACACATGGTTGACACCCAGCTGAATGCTACCATGTATCTATCATTACTGGAACACTACGCTCAACACCATGTCCTTGGCTCCCTGTCCTGGAAAACATCATCACTCCTCCACATATCCACCGCTGACTTGCAACAACCCACAAAATGATCGGAAAGGTTAACAGTGCCCCCAACCTGCCACTTCATGCTGATCTATTCAGCCCATCCAAGGCACGGCTCCCATATAGAACCTTAGTTAGGCCACACTTGGAGTATAATGTTCAATTCTGGTCTCCACACTACCAGAAGGATGTGGAGGCTTTAGAGAAGGTGCAGAGGAGATTTACCAGGATGTTGCCTGGTATGGAGGGCATTAGCTATGAGGAGAGGTTGAATAAACTCGGTTTGTTCTCACTGGAACGACGGAGGTTGAGGGGCGACCTGATAGAGGTCTACAAAATTATGAGGGGCATAGACAGAGTGGATAGTCAAAGGCTTTTTCCCAGGGTAGAGGGGTCAATTACTAGGGGGCGTAGGTTTAAGGTGCGAGGGACAAGGTTTAGAGGAGATGTACAAGGCATGTTTTTTACACAGAGGGTAGTGGGTGCCTGGAACTTGCTGCCGGAGGAGGTGGTGGAAGCAGGGACGATAGTGACGTTTAAGGGGCATCTTGACAAATACATGAAAATGATGGGAATAGAGGGATACGGACCCTGGAAGTGCAGAAGATTTTAGTTTAGCCAGGCAGCATGGTCGGCACAGGCTTGGAGGGCCTGTTCCTGTGCTGTACTTTTCTTTGTTCTTTGTTCTAAGAAGGCCGATCTGGAAAAACCCTCCCACACAGGACTTCAACGCTAATTCCATCTGGACAAATGAATGGGAATCACTGGACATGGCAAACAAGTAGCTGGTCTCAAACCCAACTCAACAGCTGTCTCAACCTTCCAAGGAAAGAGTGGTCCACCCTTAACAGGATCAGCCATGGCCCCTGTTTGGCCAACCTCCACAGATGGAGCATTAGTGCCAGCCCTATGTGCCTGTGGGAGAGAACAAACTATGCACCACAGCATAAAAGAATGTCCAATCCACAGACTCAGCAGGGCCTTTCCACACTCCACTCTCAACACAGCAGGACCGGAGGAAACCGCTTGGCTTAGGGACTTTGCATTCACTCAATAAATAAATACTGGGAGGAGCTTGCTACCAATCATTCAAAATAGTGATAACTTGTCCCTTTAGCTGTATCATACTTTGGGTCACAATGATGAAGCAGAGCATCATCAGAGAGGGAAAGAAAAGGAAGCATATCCTGCACTCCAGATCCCACATCTCGTGGATGTCCTGTCGCATGTGCCCAAAAATCTATTGGTCAAGAATTAGCCTGTGCTCAGTCACATGAAGACCCATGAAAGAAACTCACGTCCCTGGGTAGATCTCAGCCTCGTATCAATAATAATAATAATCTTTATTGTCACAAGTAGGCTGACATTGACATTGCAATGAAGTTATTGTGAAAAGCCCCTAGTCGCCACATTCCGGCGTCTGTTCGGGTACACTGAGGGAGAATTCTGAATGTCCAATTCACCTAACAGCATGTCTTTCGGGACTAGTGGGAGGAAACCGGAGCACCCGGAGGAAACCCATGCAGACACAGGGAGAACATGCACACTCTGCACAGACAGTGACCCAAGCCGGGAATCGAACCTGGGATCATGGAACTGTGAAGCAACTGTGCTAACCACTGTGCTACCGTGCCGCCCACTAAGGGACAGTCAATACATATATAATACATAGGAAAAGAGGGCATCAATTGTGTGGAGAGATTGGAAAAGGCTAGGAACAGAGATGGTTAAGTGGAGATCTAATAGAAGTATTCATAATTATGAGAGATTTCATAAAGCAAGGAGAAAATGTTTCCTCTGGTAAGTGAGTTTTTCTTTAGACTCACACTGTTTGGAGAATAATAGGGGCGGGGGGGGAGTGGTGGAAGGATTCCATGAGTTGGTTATCAGTCATTTGAACGCTCCTTCAATGGGTAACAAGTCCTGGATTCAAACCCAGACCTTCTGGTCCTCGGTTGCCACAGAAGGCTGTGGAGGCCAAATCACTGAGTGTCTTTAAGACAGAGATAGATGGATTCTTGATTAACAAGGGGATCAGGGGTTATGGGGAGAAGGCAGGAGAATGTGGATGAGAAAATATCAGTCATGATTGAATGGCGGAGCGGACTTGACGGGCCAAATGTCCTAATTCTGCCCCTATGTCTTATGGTCTTATGGTAGAGCCATTGCCACTGCACCACAAAACCTCATGGTGAGTTGGTAGCTAGAAGCTATAGATTTAAAATACTTTGCAAAAGAACAAGATCGTAATGAAGAGTTTTTGTCACAGATCAGGGCACACTACTTACAAAGGTAATGGAATCAGATCCTATATAAACTCTCAAAAGATAACTGGGCAAGTATGATGAGATAATTTACAGGTTTGTGGGGGAAAACCTTGGATGTGGGATTAATTTCAACAGTTCTTTCAAAGAGCCAGCATAGATTCAATGGGTTGAATGGCTCCCTTTTATGCTTTAGGATATCATGGGTGTAATTTTTACCTGCCTACTCACTTCGAGCGGGGATGTGGTTCCAGTGGCACACAGGAAATCAAAATATAAGTCCTTGAGTTTACATGCATCATCACTGGAACACTGCAGGCAGGCAAGGACAGAACAGTCAGTGCAAGAGTAAGGTGAAGAATTACAATGATAGGTGACCCGAAGTGTGGAGTCCTGTTTGGTGGTCTGAGCAGAAGTTTCCTACAAAGCCGTCACTGAATCCGTGTTTGGTGTCCCCAGTGTGGAGGAGACTATATTGTGAGCAGCGAATACAGTGCACCAAACTGAAAGAGTGCACACATATATTGCTGCTCACACTTGGAAGGAGCATTTGGGCGTTGGATGGTGATGGGAGAGGAGGTAGTAGGGCAGGTGTTGCCAGTGGCGGGCCTACATTTTTGGGGCCCTGAAGCTTGAACTGTTATGGGGGCCCCTTCGCAACCAGCAATGAGATCTGGGTAACCATTGTTATCTTCTTCAATGGGGTTGTTCCACAACAGATCACCACAATTCTTTAAAAAATGTAACCACTACATCTCTGATTTTGATTAAAATTGCTGTACTGGATTATCTCGCATGTCAAAAGTCACTGGTGTGAATAAAAATTTCCTATGCCTTATAGTTTTCGAGTTATGGGGGGATGAAAATTAGGGAAATGTTATATACATGCATGATGCATCATAGAATGATGAAATAAAACATAGAAAAGACCACAGTCAATATAATCATTTATTTTAGACACCTATGAGAATACATACTACATGAAGCACATTTTACAAAATACTCTTTTTTCTGTTTTTTCTAGCAACATATTCATGTACAGTTTTGTCATATGAGAGCTTCCTTGCAATGTCATTTTCTAGAGACAATATGCATAAAGAATTTAAGCGCTCTTCAGTCATGGTAGACCGAAATTTGTTCTTTATAAAGGATAGCTTTGAAAAATTCCTTTCTGCTTCACAGCTCGTGATAGGCATTGTCAAGTACAGCTTATTGGGGAACACTTCAATTAGGTGTTGCTCACAAATAAGATGAAGAACTTCTGCGCATTGCATTTTAGATGGCGTGTTGTCTTCTGTGTGCTGGGATTTCCTCAGGTGCAAATATTCTTTGAACTGATAACACTCGTCTACTAATTTATGGTCAGTATCATCTTTGTAATACGATATTATAAGTTTAATACTGTCCTCATCAATTTCAGAATTAGTCACCAATTCTGAGAGGAACTTGAACCTTTTCGCAATCTGCTCATATGGTCAATCCTCTTGCGTAACTGGATTATCAAGCAGTCATAGAGCTGATATAGAACTTCTATCCTAAATTTGCCAGCTCCTCTCAAAGAAGCAATACCACTTGTTCCATCTGAAAATGTCCTTGTAACAATGCGTTTGGAAGCATCAGAATAAATCTTCACACAAACCTTTTGCTTCTGATTCATAGTGTGCAATCCTATCGGCTGAATTTTCTCTGAGTTCTTTAACAAACGAAACTGAAGATGATAGCGAAAGATAACCTTCAAATACATCAAAACCAGGGTTTTGGAGTTTCTTACTTGTTTTGTTGAAACTCTCCAGCACTTCTTCCCAAACGACTGTTAAAATAGCATATTCCAGCATTACTAACTTGTGGTATAAATTCTTTGCATCTCGTTTACATTCAGGCTTCTCATCTGAGTGGTCAAAATATGTTTGAGAGTTTGTAAAATACTCATGTATCCATTTTTAATTGTCCGGACTGCTTCATAGTGTGCAGACCATGTTGTACGACTATTGTCGCATGCTTTGAAAGGAAACATTTTTAGGTCTACTTTCTGAGAAAGGTTTTTTTTTAAAAACCCTTCTCAGAAAGTAAAGCACCATTTTTTAAGATTTATAATAAATAAGCTAAATAGGCTAAACTAGGCTATGTTCAAGCTAGCCTACGCTAGGCTAGACTAAGTTAGGGAAGACTAGGCCACCAAAATTCAGAGGCTAAGGTAATGTAACACAATTTTACCATTATTTGAACACTTTTCATAATAAACACCTGGGGCGGGATTCTCCTCTACCCGGCGGGGCGGGGGGTCCAGGCGGGATGGAGTGGTGTGAACTACTCCGGCGTCGGGCCTCCCCAAAGGGGCGGATTCCTCCGCACCTTTAGGGGCCAAGCCCGCACCTTTAGGGGCTAGGCCCGCCCCGGAGTGGTTGGCGCCCCGACAGCTGGCGTGGAAGGCTTTTGGTGCCACGCCAGGCGGGGCCGAAGGGACTCTGCCGGCCGGCGGGAGTCCGCGCATGCGCGCGAGCGTCAGCGGCTGCTGACGTCATCCCCGCGCATGCGTGGGGGGGGGTCTCCTACGCGTCAGCCATGGCGAAGGCTGCCGGCCGCGCGTAGGAAAAGAGTGCCCCCACGGCACAGGCCCGCCCGCAGATCGGTGGGCCTCGATCGTGGGCCAGGCAGGACACCGTGGGGGCACCCCCCGGGGCCAGATTGCCCCGCGCCCACCCCAAAGGACCCCAGAGCCCGCCCGTGCCGCCAGGTCCCGCCGGTAAGGGATCTGGTTCAATTCACGCCGGCATAAAAGCAGCGGGACTTCGGCCCATCGCGGGCCGGAGAATCGCCGGGGGGGGGGGGGGGCCCGCCGACCGGCGCGGCGTGATTCCCACCCCCGCCGAATCTCCGGTGCTGGAGCATTCGGCGGGGGCGGGATTCACGCCACTCCCCCCCCCCCCGGCGATTCTCCGACCCGGCTTCATTAGTTTCATAGTGAATCCGCCCTGGGTGTTGCATCTCCTGCTTTTGCGTGGAAAGGTGCCACAGGAAGGGGCGAGCGATTGTGAATGATTGAGGAGTAGACCAGGGAGTCCTGTAGAGCAGTCATTTTCAAAGTCGGGGTCGTGACCCGCGGGTGGGTTGCGGGCGGGCGTCGGGAAGGTCGCGGAGTCATCCATCGTGGCATTTCCGACCACGGTAATTAATGCCCAATGGCCACAGCAGGCGGCTTTTAAAAATACCAGCTGTGAGCGGCTTTAAATATGATGGCCGCAACCAGTTTTAAAAATGCAGGCGTGCTGCACATACATGCCCGCTCATCAGTGCGCATGCCCAGAGCCCGGCGAGAAGCACCGCCCCCTCCTGTCGCCAGCGCCATGACTCAGTAGAAGATTTTTCTTTTTAATTTAATGCAGTCTTCCTGCCTGAAGCGACGGCAGAGAGCAGATCACACGCCTCGAACATTGGCATCATGTGCTCTGGGCGCGATTGCGATTCCTCTATTTTGTCATCAGCAAACAAGCAACAGGACTGAAACATTTAAAATGGACCGTTTTGTAATAAGAAAGAGAGGACTGAGGTGATCTTTGTGAGGGATTTCCAGGATGGAAGGCATAGTGATCATAAAGATACACAAAGCTCTTTTGAAGAACTAAACTAATGTTATTAACGCTACTAAATTTGAGTTTGACAATTATTCTGAATAGCAAACATACATGTAAGAATTAAACTTCACTCATTAACACTATCTCTATCCACTAACTATAACTAGTATATCTTAACTAACTCTGCAGTGCACTATGAATCTTATCGTTGTCAGCTCCAGATCTAGCCTTCACCCCGAGCCCAAGAGCCAGTGCTATTTATAGTACTGTCTCTTAGCTCCCTCTAGTGGCTAGGCTTAACATAATATTAACTCTTCACATGCTGTACATTTGTATAATCTCGGACTCAGCCCAAATATCTCCAATACTGTAAAGAAGTATCCCTACTCCAATCCGGACGAACGTCTGCTCTGCGTCCAGAGATGCAATAACTCCGGTACCGAATCGGTTGCAGTGGTAAGCACCACATTAAGCAACGGCACACATTCCCCGACAGCCTCCGCCTTTTCACGAACCCAGTCTAATCTTCCCCTATCAAGTTCAGGAGGGCCGACTCCAGTATTAAAGCCAACACCATGATCAGCAATTTGGCGTCTATGTTCAACAGGGAGATCGGGCGGTATGACCCACATTCTGTGGGGCCTTTGTCCTTCTTCAAAAGCAGCGGAATGAATGCCTGCCTCAATACCTGGGAGAGCGCCCCGCTCCAAAGGGTCCTTAAACATGCCCAGCAACAATGGACCAAACTGATCCACAAAATTTTTATAAAACTCCACTGGGAACCCATCCAGCCCCAGCGCCTTCCCCTACTGCATCTGCTTCCAATCTCCCTGGATCTCTTCTAAACAAAGCGGGGCTTCCAACTCCTCCCACAGCCCATCACCCATGCTGGGAAACTCCAAACTCTGCCATCCCCTTTCCATCTTTAGGTGGTTCCAACTGATATTACTTCTCATAAAATGCCTCAAACACCCCATTAACCTCCTCTGGACTGGAGACCAACTTACCCTCTCGGTCCTTAACTTGAATGATCTCTCTATCTGTCTCCCGCCGCAATAATTGATAAGCCAAAAGCTGACTCACCCTCTCCCCATATTCGTATACTGCTCGTCTTTTGCTCATCTCAACTGTCGCACCGCTTTGTCCGTTGACATCAGGTCAAACTGCATTTGCAATTCCCTCCTACATATCAACAACTCGGGGGTCGATCCCTCGCATACCTACGATCCACGCTTAAAATCTTATCCACCAATTTCTGTCGCTCCTCCCGAGCATGTGCATGTGCTTTAATGCTATAATCTCTCCCCTGTTCACCAAGTTTTACTCTTGTTTTTAAATTTAGAGTACCCAATTATTTGTTTCCAATTGAGAGGCAATTTAGCGTGGCCAATCCACCTACCCTGCACATCTTTGGGTTGTGGGGGTGAAACCCATGCAGATATGGGTAGAATGTGCAAACTCCACACAGACAGTGACCCCGGGCTGAGATCGAACCCAGGTTCTCAGCAACATGAGGCAACAGTGCTAACCACTGTACCTCCGTGCCACCCAACACCGCCAGTTCCTTTGTCATTTAGTTTTCCCTGTCTTCCACCCTCCACCCTCCCTACTTTCACTTCATAGCAACATAGAAAATAGGCGCAGGAGGAGGCCATTCGGCCCCTTGAGCCTGCTCTGCCATTCATTATGATCATGGCATCCAACCCAGTAACCTGTTCCCGCCCTCCCCCCATAGCCTTTGATCCCCATCGCTCCAAGTGCTATTTCTAACTCCTTCTTAAAAACATACAGGGTGGGATTCTCCGTCCCGCAGCATTCGTTTTTGGGCGGGGCGCACCACCACCGCAGCGGGATCCTCCGTCCCGGTAGTCGGCCAATGGGGTTTCCCATTGTGGGCACCCCTGCACCAGAGGGAAATCCGCGGGCGAGAGAGTTCTGCCAGCGAAATGGAGGATCCCGCCGACGGAGAATCCGGCCCACAATATTTTCATCTCAACTACGTCCTGTGGTAATAAACTCCACAGCCGACCACTGTCTGGAAGAAAAGAATTCTCCCCATCTCAGTCCTAAATGGTTTATCTCATATCCTCAGACTGTGGCCCCTGGTTCTGGACACCCTCACCATTGGGAATATCCTTCCTGCATCTACCCTGTCTAGCCCTGATAGAATTTTATGAGTTTCTATCAGACTCCCGGCGGGGGGGTCGGAGAATCCTGCCCCAGTTTCTTCCTACTCTTTATCATAGAATCAACAGTGCAGAGGGAAGCCATTCGGCCCATTGAGTCTGCACCAGCCCTTGGAAAGAACATGCATTTCTTTGGACTGTGGGAGGAAAGCGCAGCATCCGGAGGAAACCCATGCAGACACGGGGTGAAAGTGCAAACTCCACACAGTCACCCGAGGCTGGAATTCAACCTGGCTCCTTGGAGCTGTGAGGCAGCAGTGTTAACCACTGTGCCACCATGCCGCCGCCCCTTTGTTTCCTGTCTGCCAACCAGTTTTCTATCCATCTCTGTACACTACCCCCAATCGCATGCACTTGAATTTTACATGACAACTTCTTATGGGACTTTGTCGAAAGCCTTCTGAAAGTCCAAATAAACCACATTAACTTGCTCCCCCTCATCAATTCTATTAGTTATATCCTCAAAGAATTTCAGTAAATATTTCAAGCATGATTTCCCTTTCATAAATCCATGAGGACTCCGTCCAATTCTGCCACTGTTTTCCAAGTGCTCTGCTATTAAATCTTTTATAATTAACTCTATAATTTTCCCCACTACCGACCTCAGGCTGACTGGTCTATAATTTCCTGTTTTCTCTCCACCTCACTTTTTAAATAGTGGGGTTACATTAGATACCCTCCAGAGTCTATAGAATCTTGGAAGATGACCACCAATGCATCCACTATTTCCAGGGCCACTTCCCTCGGCAGCATGGTAGCACAGTGGTTAGCACTATTGCTTCACAGCACTAGGGACCCGGATTCAATTCCCAGCTTGGGTCGCTGTCTGTGTGGAGTCTGCACGTTCTCCCTGTGTCTGCGTGGGTTTCCTCCGGGTGCTCTGCTTTCCTCCCACAAGTCCTGAAAGACGTACTTGTTAGGTGAATTGGACATTCTGAATTCTCCCTCTGTGAACCCGAACAGGCGCCAGAATGTGGCGACTAGGGGATTTTCACAGTAACTTCATTGCAGTGTTAATGTAAGCCTACTTGTGACACTAGTAAAGATTATCATCAGCCTTCAATCCCGTCAATTTCTCCAGCATCATTTCCCTACTAATACTGATTTCTTTCAGTTCTTCCCCAAGGTCTTTTACACATATGTGAGAAATATGAGAATGACTAGAGCTAGGGTAGGTCCGATCAAGGACAGTAGCGGGAGATTGTGTATTGAGTCTGAAGAGATAGGAGAGGTCTTGAACGAGTAATTTTCTTCAGTATTTACAAATGAGAGGGGCGATATTGTTGGAGAGGACAGTGTGAAACAGATTGGTAAGCTCGAGGAAATACTTGTGAGGAAGGAAGATGTGTTGGGCATTTTGAAAAACTTGAGGGTAGACAAGTCCCTCGGGCCTGACCGGATATATCCAAGGATTTTATGGGAAGCAAGAGATGAAATTGCAGAGCCGTTGGCAATGATCTTTTCGGCCTCACTGTCAACAGGGGTGGTACCAGGGGATTGGAGAGTGGCGAATGTCATGCCCCTGTTCAAAAAAGGGAATAGGGATAACCCTGGGAATTACAGGCCAGTTAGTCTTACTTCGGTGGTAGGCAAAGTAATGGAAAGGGTACTGAGGGATAGGATTTCTGAGCACCTGGAAAGACACTGTTTGATTAGGGATAGTCAGCACGGATTTGTGAGGGGTAGGTCTTGCCTTACAAGTCTTTTGAATTCTTTGAGGAGGTGACCAAGCATGTGGATGAAAGTAAAGCAGTGGATGAAGTGTACATGGATTTTAGTAAGGCATTTGAAAAGGTTCCCCATGGTAGGCTTATGCAGAAAGTAAGGAGGCATGGGATAGTGGGAAATTTGGCCAGTTGGATAACAAACTGGCTAACCGATAGAAGTCCGAGAGTGGTGGTGGATGGCAAATATTCAGCCTGGATCCCAGTTACCAGTGGCGTACCAGGGTATCAGTTTTGGGTCCTCTGCTATTTGTGATTTTCATTAATGACTTGGATGAGGGAGTTGAAGGGTGGATCAGTAAATTTGCAGACGATATGAAGATTGATGGAGTTGTGAATAGTGAGGAGGGCTGTTGTCGGCTGCAAAGAGACATAGATAGGATGCAGAGCTGGGCTGAGAAGTGGCAGATGGAGTTTAACCCTGATAAGTGTGAGGTTGTCCATTTTGGAAGGACAAATATGAATGCGGAATACAGGGTTAACAATAGGGTTCTTGGCAATGTGGAGGAGCAGAGAGATCTTGGGGTCTATGTTCATAGATCTTTGAAAGTTGCCACTCAAGTGGATAGAGCTGTGAAGAAGGCCTATGGTGTGCTAGCGTTCATTAACAGAGGGATTGAATTTAAGAGCCGTGAGGTGATGATGCAGCTGTACAAAACCTTGGTAAGGCCACATTTGGAGTACTGTGTACAGTTCTGGTTGCCTCATTTTAGGAAGGGTGTAGAAGCTTTGGAAAATGTGCAAAGGAGATTTACCAGGATGTTGCCTGGAATGGAGACTATGTCTTACGAGGAAAGGTTGAGTGTGCTAGGCCTTTTCTCATTAGAACGGAGAAGGATGAGGGGCGACTTGATAGAGGTTTATAAGATGATCAGGGGAATAAATAGAGTAGACAGTCAGAGACTTTTTCCCCGGGTGGAACAAACCATTACAAGGGGACATAAATCGAAGGTGAATGGTGGAAGATATAGGGGGGGATGTCAGAGGTAGGTTCTTTAACCAGAGAGTAGTGGGGGCATGGAATGCACTGCCTGTGGAAGTAGTTGAGTCGGAAACATTAGGGACCTTCAAGCAGCGATTGGATAGGTACATGGATTGCGGTAGAATGATATAGTGTAGATTAATTTGTTCTTAAGGGCAGCACGGTAGCATTATGGATAGCACAATTGCTTCACAGCTCCAGGGTCCCAGGTTCAATTCCAGCTTGGGTCACTGTCTGTGCGGAGTCTGTACATTCTCCCCGTGTGTGCGTGGGTTTTCTCCGGGTGCTCCGGTTTCCTCCCACAGTCCAAAGATATGCAGGTTAGGTTGATTGGCCATGATAAATTGCCCTTAGTGTCCAAAATTGCCCTTAGTGTTGGGTGGGGTTACTGGGTTATGGGGTTGGGTGGAGGTGTTGACCTTGGGTAGGGTGCTCTTTCCAAGAGCTGGTGCAGGCTCGACGGGCCGAATGGCCTCCTTCTGCACTGTAAATTCTATGATAATCTATGATTAATCCAGGACAAAGATTCGGCACAACATCGTGGGCTGAAGGGCCTGTTCTGTGCTGTATATTTCTATGTTCTATGTTCCTGTTCATTAAACCCTGTGTTCCCTATCATTTCTGGTACATTATTTCATTCCCCTGTTTCTGTCTGTCTTCACCAATTTGTTTCTCTTCACATACTTCTAGAAACTTTTACAGTCAGTTTTCATGTTCCTTGCAAGCTTTCTCTCGGAGCCTATTTTCCCCTTCTTAATCAATCCCTTGGTCCTTCTATGCTGAATTCTAAACTGCTCCCAATCCTCAGGTCTGTTGCTTTTCCTGGCCAGTTATTATGGCGCTTTCTTGGATCTAATAACTTCTCAAATTTCTCAAGCCATGATTTGGCCACCTTTCCCATTTTACTTTTGTGCCAGACAGGAATAAACAATTGTTGCAGTTCCCCCTTGTGCTCCTTGAATCTTTGAGTGACGGATGGGAGTAGTTGTTTCCACTGGTTTCTCTCGGTAGCTTACAAATGTTCAATATTTTGAAACAATCAACCTGCATAACATTACAATGATAAGTGGATAAGATGTGAGTTGCATCTAAGATGTTGTTACAGGCATGGTTAGCTCAGCCATGCTTTGCATTGTACTTCAATGGCCGTGAAGGACGTCTAGACATCCTGAGATTGTGAAAGGTGCTATGTGAATGTAAATCCTTTCTACTTTGGTTGAGGTTTCCAGACTAATGAAGGATAAAGGTGATAAAATTGGAATCTTAGTATAAAATACGGAGGTAAGAAGTTAAGCTGGATGTTTGGAGATATCTATTTTCACTCTGGCACAGATTGCTGCTGGAGACAATGAGTATCCAATGCAGTCCTTCAAAAGGGAGCTGGTTAATTCCTCACAGAGGAAGGGCTTTCAAATTATAAGTGAGAAAATTATGGAATGGCTGGGATGGCTGAAATTCATGACTTACTGTAGTCGAGTGGAGCCGGCTATCTGGCATCGGAAGAGAAAAATCCCTGAGTTTTCCCGAAATCAATCTTAGGTTTTCCCCTGTTATTCTGCCTCTCACACAAGACCGTGCGACAAAGGAGGGATGCCAGTGGTCAGCAGCATATCTACACCATGCGTGGGAGGGGAGAGCCTGATGGTCTAGTTAACTTTCCTGTGCTTTCCTTCTGATTGTATGTGAAACGTTAAACCTCAAGCCCCACCTCTGTCTGTTCAAGTGGAAGTAGCAGGTCCCATAGCACAACGTGAAGATGAGCAGTGAGCTCTCTCGTACCTCGGTTAACATTTTAGTTCTTAACCAACACAACCAAAACTGCTCACTCATCTCATTTACCATTTGTGTGACCTTGTTGTATGCAATTTGTTTGCTGCACCTGCTGACATAATAGCTGCAACTGCAGTTCAGAAGTAACTTGTTAGCCCTGACACATTTTGGATGAAATAGGATTGTTCCTGGGTTGTGGACATCGCTGTCTAGGGCAACGTTTATTCCCTATCCCTAACTGCCCTTGAGAAGGGGGTGGTGAGCAGCTTTCTTCTTCAGGTGTAGGCACACTCACAATGCTGTTAGGGAGGGAGTCACAGAAAGGAACAGCGATTTATTTTTCCAAGTCAGAAAGGTGTGTGGCTAGGGCGAAAACGTGCAGGCGGCTGTATTCCCATGTGTCTTGTCGTTCTAGGTTGTAGTACCACAAATTTGGAAGGATGCTTGCATTGCCGCAGTGAATCCTGCACAGGGTGCATACTGCCGCCACTATGTGTCGGTGATAGAGGGATTGAATGTTTAATGTGGTGGGCTGCTTTGACCAAGATGGTGTGGTGTCGAGCTTCCTGAGTGTTGTTGGAGCTACACTCACCCAGGCAAGTGGAGAATATCCCATCACATTCCTGACTTGTGCTTGGTAGATGGTGGACAGACTTTGGGGAGACATGAGATGGGTTACTTGCTTAGAACACCTTTTGCCTATGAAATATGGAACACAAATGCTCGTTCTTTCTCTTATCATATGGTAGGTATGCAGAGGCATCATCTTCTATGCCCCACCACTAATTTTCTTTCACATTAGCATGTCTCTATGATTTAGCTATAGTTTATAAATCTGTTAAGTGAACGTTTATGCCTATTGATCTATAAGCTGGTTTGACAAATGTATGTAACTGGCGGATTGCCATTGGTGGAGAGATGGTGGTGTTGTGGCAATGTCACTGGATTAGTAATCCAAAGGCCCAAGCGAACGATCCAGAGACATGGGTTCAAATCCTAACACTGTTGCATGTGGAATTTAAATTTAATTTATCAAATATGGAATTGAAAGCTACTCTCCGTGTAAGGATCCTCCTGTTAATCCCCGTCTGTCCCTTGTTTTTCCTTTTAATATCTGTTATTCTGCTATTTCAGTTTTTGTACTTGGAGAATTAATGGGACCTATGGCTTTAGAATGAACTACACCTTTAATTTTAAAACAGGAAACTCCAGCAGGATGTGCTGTTTGGTCAGTAATGATGGACTTTGCTGGTGGCAATGGGCTGTTTTGAAAATTGACGGGCCTTAGCTGATACTTAATGCTGATTGGAGCTGACCATTCTGGAATGTTCTGCAGGGCAAAGATAGGTTCATCTTGGTTTCAGTTTCGCTTAGATCAGAAGCTGGATGGTCACAGCCCTGATCTTTCGCTCTCTCACCTGATGGACTTTGTCTAATGATCCAAAGTAAACACCTTTCTCTCTGCATAACCAGGTTGAACTGTAGAAAAATACTGCCCATCAGCAGCTGAAGGCAGAGTCAGTTGTTCAAAAACCTTTCTAAAAATCTTGTGTGGGGAACTCTGTTCTTGTCCCAGAAAGGCTATTGGTCATTCTGGTGGTGTTGGAAACAAGAAATAATTAAACAGGCCTGAGGCAGCTCTTCCAAGTGAAGACTCAGGTTAATACAAGTTAAAGTGACTCCCCAGTGGGAATCCTACAGCTGGACAGTACTGACTGGATGAGGCTGCCAGGATATCATCTCTAACCATACTCTGGCTTCGATTTTCTTTTTTATCATAGAATTTACAGTGCAGAAGGAGGCCATTCGGCCCATCGAGTCTGCACCGGCTCTTGGAAAGAGCACCCTACCCAAGGTCAACACCTCCACCCTATCCCCATAGCCCAGTAACCCCACCCAACGCTAAGGGCAATTTTGGACACTAAGGGCAATTTATCATGGCCAATCCACCTAACCTGCACATCTTTGGACTGTGGGAGGAAACCAGAGCACCCGGAGGAAACCCATGCACACACAGGGAGGATGTGCCGACTCCGCACAGACAGTGACCCAAGCCGGAATTGAACCTGGGACCCTGGAGCTGTGAAGCAATTGTGCTATCCACAATGCTACCATGCTGATTTTTAAGCGTTCTGCGAGGACAGCCTGCTGCAAATGTGACTTCAACATCCAAAGCAAGTACACTCATTTTCCATTTTATATTCATCCTCTTATTATTGTACCCATTTCCCTCCCTCTGTGTGTGTCTGTTTGGGTAGAGGGTGGACGGTAAAAGGGGGAGTAGTAGATTAGTTGGCTGTTATTCCATTATAATTATCGCATGTTTCAACTTTGTTCCTGTTACAAATAATCAGTTATTGTGTTCAACTTTCAGACCTGGTGGCTATAACTTATTGAGGAATTAAGGGGCTAAAGATTCTGCAAACTTTATACGGATAATTGGCTAATTCACTTGTGTTGAGACCCCGGGGCCCTTGGGACTGGAATTGACCGTGCACTCGTTCAGGATGCCGTAACATCAGTAACAGTGACCATGGAACCACTGACGATTGTCATATAACCCATCTGGTTCAAGGGAAGGCAACCTACTGTTCTTACCTGGTCTGGCCGACATGTGAATGAATGTGGTTGACTCTTAAGTTTCCTCTGAAATAACCGAGCAAGCAAATCAGTTCAAGGGCATTAGGGGCGGGCAACAAATGATGGCCTTGTCAGCAACCTCCTCATCACAGGAAAACATTTTTAAATCCCGCTAGCCAGGTAGGTTGGGAATTTTCAGCCAAGCTGCCTTTGACATCCATTAAAATTAATTTCTGCTTTGGACACTGTTTATGAGCATCAAGCACTCTGTGATCAAGTGTGGTATAATCAGATGCAAAGTGCCTCTCTGTCCCCCGCATCTCAGAAGGGCATTCCGGACCATAACCAATGTCATTTCTTCCTCAATTCTTTCAGCAACAGATTTTGTTTTGCACGCGTTTTGTGTGAGATGAACAGTTAATGTATTTTCTCTCCTGCTGTGTGTCTGCAGCTGCTCGGAACTGGGTTGAGACTGTCAAAAGTCACTTTGATTAGGACCTTCGACAGCCAGCAGAGAGAGGAAGGAAATCCAACCCAGGTTACATTCAAATCCACATCACAGAGCTGAAAAGGCAATGTGCCAATCCACTGCACTAACTCACTGTGTAATCCAGCCCCCTGAGGAGCTACAATTTATATTGTTCAAAAGTGCATTAAACGTCTAGTCCTTAGCAGTTGTGGGGAGCATTGAATTCTTTGTGAAACACGGTTGAATAAGGTATCTTGTCTCATGACTTAAAGTAGCATCATTTGGATCCCGGGCAGTTTGTTGGCGAGACTATTTTCGGAGTCCTGTGACATTTCAACTTTGTCTTGCAAAGGCACTGGTTTGGGGATTTTTTAACTCAGAAATATACAAAGTGTACTTAAGAGTTTTGTTTTAAGCAAACAATGTTTTGTTCTCGTTAAAAGTGTTGAGCATTTAATGGGCTTAATTGCAAATAGCATCTAAATGGAAAATAATGATGGCAAATCACGTGGAGCAAATTTTCACTTCTAATACCCAAAGTAAACAAACATTTTCAGTCGTTTTCTAGTATTCAGTATTATATCAGTTTTACTAACGATTTGAATGGTGGCATTTCTATACAGGCTACATCAACGTGTACATAACACAGCTACCCAAGGGCAGGGGTAGTTACCCATTGAGAAAAAGAACAAACCATAACAGTGGTAGTCTTTTTAAAATGCGGAGCTTTCTTCCAAAACAGGCACAGCGCATCAGCGCTTGTACCTCAAGTTTTTCCCCTCCTTGATGACAAATGGCGGCTACATTTTCTTGGCATTTTGCATTTGGCATGACAATTAGTATCTTAACAAGCATTCAAAAACGAATGAGCGAAGCTAAACTTTAATTTATCATTGCATTGCCAATTGAACAGCACATCAGGTGGATTCAAACTTCCTGGAACTGAATGTTTTCATGCTGGTAATTTTACAATAATTGCCTCCAGAATTGCTTTTTTTTTCATTTAAATTTTTACTCTTACTGCTGATGAGCACCTTATTGCCTTATTGCCTTCTGTGAATAATTCAGCTCCTATATATTGTCGGGCTCAGTAGCTTCTCCGAGCCAATTTTCCCCAGTGACATCATGGTTACTCGCTGTTGAAAACATTAAAAATAAGCTAGAGAATAGATAGGGCAAAAAAGCTATTACAGATAGCCATAGTTCTATATATCTGTTCGATTGTTAAAAGGGTTACTGATGGCGAGGCTGCCTCCATAATAATGTCAGACTATATAAGAGAGCCCTGGAGAGAACAACAAACTGCATAACCTGTCAATGGCTAAAGGATTGATACTGATATGTAGAGCAGCTGCGACCAAGCGAAGGCACCAGAAAAAGAGAGCATATCCTTTAGTCTTTATCAAAATTAATACTAGTTTCTGGACATTAACGAGCAAGAAAGAAAAAAATACCTTACATTGATATAGTGCTTTTCACAACCACAGGACTCCCCAAAGCCCTTTATAGCCAATCTCGTACTTTTGACATGAAGTCACTCACTGTCAGAATGTAGAAAACACAACAACCAATTTGCACACAGTAAACCCCCCACAAACAGCAATATGGCAATGATTGGATAATCTGATTTAGAGGTTAAGGGGTAAATGTTGACCAGAACATGAGAAAGCTCTCGTCCTTCTTTACAATAGTGCTATTGGATATTTTATGTCTGCATAACAGAGCACATGGGACCTCGGTTTACTAACTCATCTAAACGTTAAGCACTCCGGTAGCGCAGTGCGCCCTCAGTACTGCATCTGAGTGTAAGCCTAGATTATAGGGTAAAATCTCTGGAACTGGAATTGAACCCACAACCTTTTGACTCAGAGGCCCGTGTGTAGCCAACAGGACATGGCTGATTAGATATTTGAGTAATTGAAACAGCATATGGTTGCCATACTGTCAACAGCAGCTCCTAAGCAGCAAAATATTTTTTGCCAATGGGGCCAGAAAGCACCACCAAGAATTGATTTCAGCCAGTGCCTCCCATTACTACATAAACACCTCCTGCTGGATACCGCGGTGTCACGTTGTCTGCATTTTATAGCCACAGGCAAAGCCTTTGCCCCCGGTGTCATAATATTCAGGTGAACATCACAGCACATACACACACACATAATGATGGACAGATCAACGGACCAATCAACACACACAACACGACAGCCAATCACGGACAAGAGCATACACAGTACAAAGCAGGGAACACAACACTTTCTGGGCACTCGAGCAGGAGAGAGCTCAGGGCACAGACCTCATTGCCAGCCACTCAGAGGTTCACCATGTGCTGAATACCAGAGTTTACTATGTTTATAGTTCAATGAAATAAAACTGCGTTGTACCATACGCAACCGTGTTGGTTCGTCTGTGTGTCAGAGTACCCAACACTTCATGATACCAGGAGTGAATTGACACCTACCCACAAATCTGCCATCCTGCGCCATGGACACCGTCAACACACCGCAGCCGCTGCAAGTCGCTGGGAACCTCGGTGTAAATTGGAAGCTGTTCAAGCAGCACGTCCAGCTCTTTCTGGAAGCCAACGAAAGAGAGAGCGCCTCGGACACCAGAAAGATCGCCATCCTCCTCAACACTGCAGGGCAGCACGCCATCCATGTCTACAACTCCCTGGTGTTCGCGGAAGGCGACAACAAATCCAAATACGAGACGGACCTTCTCAAGCTCGACCAACACTTCAAAGTCGAGGTCAACGAAAGCTTCGAGAAATATGTCTTCCAGCAGCGCCTGCAAGGTAAGGATGAGCTCTTTCAATCATTCCTTATCCATCTCTGCATCCTCGCGCAGTCCTGCGGTTACGACACCACCTCAGACTCCATGATTCGGGACCAGATCATTTTTGGGGTCACCACGGGCACCCTACGCCAGCAGCTTTTAAAAATAAAAGGCCTCACCTTAGCCTCCGCAATCAAAGCCTGTGTCCTGCACGAAAACGCGACTAGCCGCTATGCACAATTTCAGGCGACCGAATCGGCACGGCGGGGTCCTACGCGGCCGGATCGGCGAGCCAGGTGCCCCACAAGGCCGAACGGGTCCAGGCGATCGGGTTCCTCCCGGCCTGCGGCCCGGACGACGTCGGTCATTTTGCGCGCTTTTCGGGGCCTCCCGCGCTTGTGCGTCCCAAAACCTACGGCAACACTGAAGGACGTGATGCGCAGGCGCGCCCGACGCAAGACCGAACTGTGCATGCGCAGTGGCGCAACGAATGTCATGACGACATGACGTGCGGCAACTGTGGAGCTGCACATTTAAAGCGGCAATGTCCCGCAAGAACCCGACAATGCCTACGCTGTGGCAAGGTGGGCCACTACGCTGCTTACTGTTGAGCAGCTCAACCTGTCAATCTTCCACAATTCCGACAACCTCGCAGGGACGTGCGGACCATTCAGCCTCCCCATTACGAATCTTGCCCAGACGACATCCAGACCGATGACACAGGTGACCGAGACGCCTTCCGTGTTGCGGTCATGATGGGAACCGAGTTAACACGATCAATCCGGGTGATGAATGGTGTGTCACTCTGATGGTCAACCGATCACCGATAACCTTCCGCCTGGACACTCGCGCATCCGCCAACCTCATAGCATGGTCAGCCTTCTACGCCATGAAGGTCAGACCACCAATTCGGCCATCCCGGTGCAGGATGGTCAACTACAACGGGAACGTTATCCCGGCTATGGGATCCTGCCAGCTCCAGGTGACACAACACACACACGGCCACACTCTCATTCGAGATAGTCGGCACATCGAAGGACTCCCTGCTAGGCACACAGGTATGCAAGGCTCTCCACCTCGTGCAACGAGTCCGCTCTCTCTCTCCAGACGGAACGTCTGACTTCCCGGATGCAGAGTTTAACGCACAGCTCCAATCGCTCCTCGCCCACAACCAGGAGGCATTCTAGGGCATGGGAACACTGCCATACACCTATAGAATACGGCTCAAACCAGACTCCACCCCGGTCATTCACACACCTCGCAGGGTCCCTGCGCCACTCAAAGACTGCCTCAAGCAGCAGCTGCAGGATCTCCTGGACCAAGGGGTCCTATCCAGGGTCACGGAGCCCACGCCGTGGGTCAGCTCCATGGTGTGTGTCAAGAAGCCCTCCAGCGAGCTTCGGATCTGTATTGATCCTAAAGACCTCAATAACAATATTATGAGGGAACATTACCCCATACCCAAACGGGAAGAGATCACGAGTGAAATGGCCCAGGCGAAAATATTGACCAAACTGGATGCCTCTAAAGGCTTTTGGCAGATCCAACTGGATCCGTCCAACCAAAAGCTGTGCACTTTCAACACCCCTTTCGGCAGGTTCTGCTACAACCGAATGCCATTTGGCATCATCTTGGCATCCGAGGTCTTTCATAGGATCATGGAGCAGATGATGGAAGGCATCGAAGGGGTGCGCGTCTACATGGACGATGTCATCATCTGGTCCACCACACCACAGGAGCACATCTATCATCTCCAACGCGTCTTTGCGCGCATACGAGAAAACGGCCTGCGCCTCAACCGAGCCAAGTGTTCTTTCGGCCAAACCGAGCTGAAGATTCTGGGGGATCACATTTCCCGGTCAGGGGTCCGTCCGGATGCAGACAAGGTGAGCGCCATCACAGCCACGCCGCAGCCGGCAGACAAGAAAGCAGTACTACGCTTCCTCGGCATGGTCAACGTCCTGGGGAAGTTCATTCCCAACGTTGCCTCCCACACGACAGCTCTGCGCCACCTCGTCAAAAAGTCTACGGAGTTCCAGTGGCAGCACACACACCAGCAGGAATGGGAGGAGCTCAAACGCAAGCTCACTACTGCACCGGTGTAGCGCACAATGACTTACGAGAGAGACGAGAAGTGATGAAGTCGATTCAGGCTTTATTAAGCGAGACTTGTCCCCAGCAGTTCAGCAACAGAATGAAATGGCGGGGAGAAGCTCGGGTTCTTATACTCCGCCTTCAGGGCGGAGCCAAGAGTCAGCAGCCAACCAGGACCCGGGATCTGTCAGCCAATAGCATCACGGCTTCACAGTCCCACATGACCCCTATTACATACCACCACATTCACCCCTTGTTAAAAAGGAACCAGGCGGGGTGGTGGTTCGCATGGTGGTAGGGATTTACAAGGCTGGCCCTGGAAGGAAAATTTCGGACATGTTACTACAGTTTTAGCCCTACACTGGGCTATGTACAAAGTTTGCGAAACTATTTACAATATTAGCAAGAGAAAATGTTTTTGTTTTTGTTACAATACAACAACATTCTTGGTGTCACGCGGATGCCACGAGTCGAGCGGGCGGTCTGGTCTTCCTCGTCGATCGCCTCAGCCCCGGTGGTGGTGCAGGTGCTTGTTCAGGCGTTGTCGTCTCCGGGAGCGTTTCGGTGTTTGTTCCTGTTTCACTCCTCGGCGGGCACGGGAGGAGGACCGATCCTCCCGGGAAGGGGGCGGTCGCGGGGTGCGCCGGTGGTAGGGAGGGGATGATCGGTGTCGGGGGTGTGTGTGTGTTGCCGGCGGGCGCCAGGTCCCGCAGGGAGACCGTGTCCTGTCGGCCGTCGGGGTACGCCACGTAGGCGTACTGCGGGTTCGCGTGGAGAAGGTGAACCCTCTCGACCAACGGGTCCGATTTGTGCGCCCGCACATGTTTCCGGAGCAAGATGGGTCCTGGGGCCGCCAGCCAGGTCGGCAGCGACGTTCCGGAGGAGGACTTCCTGGGGAAGACAAGGAGGCGCTCATGAGGCGTTTGGTTAGTGGTGGTACACAGCAGCGACCGGATGGAGTGGAGAGCATCCGGGAGTACTTCCTGCCACCGGGAAACTAGGAGATCCCTGGACCGTAGGGCCAGCAGGACGGTCTTCCAGACCGTGCCGTTCTCCCTCTCTACTTGCCCGTTCCCCCGGGGGTTGTAGCTGGTCGTCCTGCTCGAGGCTATGCCCTTACTGAGCAGGAACTGGCGCAGCTCGTCACTCATGAAGGAGGACCCCCTGTCGCTATGGATATACGCGGGGCAACCGAACAGTGTGAATATGGTGCCAAGGGCTTTAATGACTGTGGCCGCTGTCATGTCGGGGCAGGGGATGGCGAAGGGGAAACGAGAGTACTCGTCCACCACGTTCAGGAAGTGTGCGTTGCGGTCAATGGAGGGGAGGGGCCCTTTGAAATCCAAACTGAGGCGTTCAGAGGGGCGGGAAGCCTTGATCAGGTGCGCTCTATCCGGCCTGAAAAAGTGCGGTTTGCATTCTGCGCAGATGTGGCAGTTCCTGGTGACTGTACGGACCTCCTCCACAGAGTAGGGGAGGTTGCGGGACTTTATGAAATGGTAGAATCGAGTGACCCCCGGGTGGCAGAGGTCCTCGTGGAGGGCTTGGAGACGGTCTATTTGTGCGTTGGCACATGTGCCGCGGGATAGGGCATCGGACGGCTCGTTCAGCTTCCCGGGATGGTACAAGGTCTCATAGTTGAAGGTGGAGAGCTCGATCCTCCACCTTAAGATCTTGTCATTTTTAATTTTGCCCCGCTGTGCATTATCGTACATGAAGGCGCATGCTCGAGGCTATGCCCTTACTGAGCAGGAACTGGCGCAGCTCGTCACTCATGAAGGAGGACCCCCTGTCGCTATGGATATACGCGGGGCAACCGAACAGTGTGAATATGGTGCCAAGGGCTTTAATGACTGTGGCCGCTGTCATGTCGGGGCAGGGGATGGCGAAGGGGAAACGAGAGTACTCGTCCACCACGTTCAGGAAGTGTGCGTTGCGGTCAATGGAGGGGAGGGGCCCTTTGAAATCCAAACTGAGGCGTTCAGAGGGGCGGGAAGCCTTGATCAGGTGCGCTCTATCCGGCCTGAAAAAGTGCGGTTTGCATTCTGCGCAGATGTGGCAGTTCCTGGTGACTGTACGGACCTCCTCCACAGAGTAGGGGAGGTTGCGGGACTTTATGAAATGGTAGAATCGAGTGACCCCCGGGTGGCAGAGGTCCTCGTGGAGGGCTTGGAGACGGTCTATTTGTGCGTTGGCATATGTGCCGCGGGATAGGGCATCGGACGGCTCGTTCAGCTTCCCGGGATGGTACAAGGTCTCATAGTTGAAGGTGGAGAGCTCGATCCTCCACCTTAAGATCTTGTCATTTTTAATTTTGCCCCGCTGTGCATTATCGTACATGAAGGCTACCGACCGTCGGTCGGTGAGGAGAGTGAATCTCCTGCCGGCCAGGTAATGCCTCCAATGTCGCACAGCTTCCACTATGGCGTGGGCTTCCTTTTCCACTGAGGAGTGGCGGATTTCTGAGGCGTGGAGGGTCTGGGAGAAAAAGGCCACGGGTCTGCCCGCTTGGTTAAGGGTGGCCGCCAGAGCTACGTCGGATGCGTCGCTCTCGACCTGGAAGGGGAGGGACTCGTTGATGGCACGCATCGTGGCCTCTGCGATATCCGCTTTGATGCGGCTGAAGGCCTGGCGAGCCTCTGTCGACAGGGGAAGGTAGTGGTCTGTATTAGCGGGCGGGCCTTGTCTGCATACTGGGGGACCCACTGGGCGTAATATGAAAAGAAACCCAGGCAACGTTTCAGGGCTTTGGAGCAGTGGGGGAGGGGGAATTCCATAAGGGGGCGCATGCGTTCAGGGTAGGGGCCTATTATCCCATTGCGCACTACGTATCCCAGGATGGCCAACCTGTTTGTGCTAAAAACGCACTTTTCCTCATTGTATGTGAGGTTCAGGGCGTTAGTGGTCTGGAGGAATTTTTGGAGGTTGGCGTCGTGGTCCTGCTGATCGTGGCCGCAGATGGTTACGTTGTCGAGATACGGGAACGTGGCCTGCAACCCGTGCTGGTCAACCATTCAGTCCATCTCCCATTGGAAGACCGAGACCCCGTTCGTGACACCAAATGGGACCCTTAGGAAGTGGTATAGACGCCCGTCTGCCTCGAAGGCTGTGTACTTGCGGTCACCTGGGCGGATGGAGAGCTGGTGGTAGGCGGACTTGAGGTCCACGGTGGAGAAAACCTTATACTGGGCAATCCGATTTACCATGTCGGATATGCGGGGGAGAGGGTACGCATCTAGCTGTGTGTACCTGTTGACGGTCTGGCTCTCGTCTATGACCATCCTTTGCTTCTCCCCGGTCTTTACTACTACCACCTGGGCTCTCCAGGGACTATTGCTGGCCTGGATTATGCCTTCCTTTAGCAACCGCTGGACTTCAGACCGAATAAATATCCGGTCCTGACGCTGTACCGTCTGCTCCTAGTGGCGACGGGTTTGCAATCCGGGGTGAGGTTTGCAAACAAGGACGGCGGTTCAACCTTGAGAGTTGCGAGGCCGCAGATAGTGAGTGGGGGTATTGGGCCGCCGAATTGAAATGTTAGGCTCTGCAGGTTACACTGGAAATCTAATCCCAGTAATGTGGGCGTGCAGAGTTGGGGCAGGACGTAGAGCCTGTAGTTCTTAAACTCCCTCCCTTGCACCGTTAGGGTCACTATGCAGAACCCTTTGATCTCTACGGAGTGGGATCCTGCAGCTAGGGAAATCTTTTGCGTACTTGGATGGATGGTCAGAAAACAGCGTCTTACCGTGTCTGGGTGAATAAAACTTTCAGTGCTCCCGGAGTCGATCAAGCATGATGTCTCCTGTCCGTTGATCAGCACCGTTGTTGTCATCGTCCGGAGCGTCCGGGGACGTGATTGATCCAGAGTCATCGAAGCCAGTCGTGGTAGTAGTGTCGCGGCGTCTTCTTCGGGCCCCATGGAGCCGTCGATGCTGGGGTCCTTCGTTGTCAACCAAGATGGTGGCGTCTATGAATCGCACGCGGCCGGGGGTGGACAAAATGGCCGCCCCCATGGATCGCACGTGGTCGGGGGTGGACAAAATGGCCACCCCCATGAATCGCACGTGGCTGGGGGGGTCACAAGATGGCGGCGCCCATCCTCCCCTCGTGGTGCCCGGGACCCAAAATGGCGGCACCCGTGGGTCGCACATGGGGCGCTGGGGGGGTTGGGGGGTGTTTGGGATGTGCTGTCCTCGTTCTTCTCCGGGGATTGCGGCGACCCCCCGGGACCGGCACACAGCCGCGTAATGGCCCTTCTTGCCGCAGCTTTTACAAATAGCTGCGCGCGCCGGGCAGCGCTGCCGGGGGTGTTTCACTTGCCCGCAGAAATAGCAGCGGGCCCCCCCGGGATGGTCTGGCGCTTTAACCGCGCAAGCCTGCGAGGGAGGGGGGGGTTTGTCGCGACGGGGGTCCACAGAGCCCAAGGGGCTGCTGCGTGGTCGGGGCCGTAGGCCCGGGCATTTTGCGAGGCCACGTCTAGGGAAGCTGCAAGGGCCCGTGCCTCTGAGAGTCCTAGCGACTCTCTTTCTAAAAGTCTCTGACGGATTTGGGGAGAGTTCATACCTGCCACAAAAGCATCGCGAATTAGCATGTCCGTGTGTTCCATCGCGTTCACCGGCGGGCAGCTGCAGCCCCGTCCCAAAATTAGCAGCGCGGCGGAGAATTCTTCTAGCGATTCTCCGGGACTTTGCCGTCTCGTTGCGAGTTGGTGGCGCGCGTAGACCTGGTTCACGGGCCGAACGTAGATGCCCTTCAGTAATGCGAGCGCCGTCGGGAAATCCTCTGCATCTTCTATGAGAGGGTAAATTTCCGGGCTTACCCTTGAATGCAGGACCTGCATTTTCTGGTCTTCTGTGATCCGGCCGGGGGCCGTTTGGAGGTAGCCTTCAAAACATGCTTGCCAGTGTTTAAATACTGCTGCCGAGTTCGCTGCGTGGGGGCTGATCCGCTGGCATTCCGGGGCGATCCGGAGCTCCATAGTCTTTTAAGCTCGCTTAATAAATTGTAGCGCACAATGACTTACGAGAGAGACGAGAAGTGATGAAGTCGATTCAGGCTTTATTAAGCGAGACTTGTCCCCAGCAGTTCAGCAACAGAATGAAGCGGCGGGGAGAAGCTCGGGTTCTTATACTCCGCCTTCAGGGCGGAGCCAGGAGTCAGCAGCCAACCAGGACCCGGGATCTGTCAGCCAATAGCATCACGGCTTCACAGTCCCACATGACCCCTAATACATACCACCACAACCGGTACTGGCGATTTTCGACACATCTTGTGCCACTAAAATCTCGACTGATGCCAGCCAGACTGGCATTGGGACAGTGCTCCTGCAGCGGGATGACACTGCGTCATGGGCCCCGGGCACCTATGCCTCGCGGGCCATGACCCCCACAGAGCAGCGCTACGCGCAGATCGAAAAGGCTTGCTAACCGGTTTAGACAAGTTCCATGATTATGTGTATGGTCTTCCCCAGTTCACTGTTGAAACTGACCACCGCATCCTGGTCAGCATCATAAACAAGGACCTGAATGAGATGACTCCTCGCCTCCAGCGCATCTTACTTAAACTCAGGAGGTATGACTTCCAACTGGTCTACACCCCAGGGAAGGACCTTATCATTGCGGATGCCCAATCGAGAGCAGTCAGCATGCCGCCAGATTCGGAGGGGTTCGTATGTCAGGTCGAGGTGCAGGTGGCCTTCGCGTCGGCAAATCTGCCAGCTGACGACTCCAGTCTGGCCCGTATTCGCCGAGAGACTGCGGCCGACCCTCTTCTACAACGTGTGATGCGCCACATGACGGGAGGGTGGCTCAAAGGGCAGTGCCCGCAGTTCTACAATGTCCGAGACGACTTGGCCGTCATTGATGGTGTCCTTCTGAAGCTGGACCGGATTGTGATTCCGCACAGCATGCACAAGCTGGTTCTTGACCAACTACACGAAGGCCACCTGGGGGTCGAGAAGTGCAGAAGGAGGGCCCGAGAGGCGGTATACTGGCCGGGCATCAGTGACGATATTGCCAATATGGTGCTCAACTGCCCAACCTGCCAAAGGTTTCAGCCGGCGCAACCTCCTGAAACGCTTCTGCCCCATGAGCTGGTGACGTCCCCCTGGGCGAAGGTGGGTGTGGATCTCGTTCACGCGCTCGGCAGGGACTATGTCATCGTCTTTGACTACTTCTCCAACTACCCAGAGGTCATACGCCTGCACGATTTGACGTCGTCCGCTGTCATAAGGGCCTGCAAAGACACCTTTGCTCGCCACGACATTCCGATGACGGTCATGTCGGACACTGGGCCCAATTTCGCCAGCCAGGAATGGTCATCCTTTGCTGCCTCATGTGGCTTCACACACGTGACGTCTAGCCCTCTGCACCCCCAGTCCAACGGAAAGGCAGAGAAGGACGTTCACATTGTCAAGCGGCTCCTCTGTAAGGCTGCTACTGCCGGATCGGATTTCTGCCTCGCCCTGCTGGCCTATCGCTCATCCCCATTAGCCACTGGTCTCTCACCAGCCCAGCTGCTGATGGGTTGCGTCCTCAGGACTACTGTACCTTCCATCCTGGCACCCACGATCGACCATGCTCCGGTACTGCACAGGATGCAACTACAGCGCGGTCGCCAGAAGAGGTCATATGACACACGGGCGACTGATCTTCCCGCCCTGGCCCCTGGAGACGAAGTCCGCATCCACCTACCAGAAGGTGGCTGGTCAGCACCTGCCGAAGTTCTCCGACGCGTGGCTCCCCGCTCGTTCCTGGTTCGCGCCTGATGGATCCGTTCGTCGGCGCAATCGCCGGGCTCTTCACCTGCGTCCACGCTCGCTACGGGAACTTACACCGACACCGTGCCCTCCTGTTCTTCCTGATATCGACTTTGTGGAGCTGCCTGCTACCATGCCCCTTCCGTCGTCGCCCGTGGCCAGGCCCGTTCCTCAGCCGGTGGTTCCAGACCCACCCTTGAGGCGGTCAACCCAAATTCATCGCCCACCTACTAGACTGGACTTATGAGACTGTTTATACATTGAACTCATGTAACCACTTTGTCAATATGTTTATGTTCTTATCGTTACAGGAATTCGCTTTATCGTTCAACATTTCCCCGTTCTTTGTTCATGGTACAACCTCGTTGTTATGTCACACCCGACATCACCCCTTGTATATAGTTAAACCCCATGTACATGCTGTAAATATTGCACACACACACATTTAGCTACACTCAGTACACCTCTCTATTTATAACCACGTAGGCACATAATCCTGTAAAAAAAGGGGGGATGTCATGATATTCAGGTGAACATCACAGCACATACACACACAATAATGATGGACAGATCAACGGACCAATCAAAACACAACACGACAGCCAATCACGGACAAGAGCATACACAGTACAAAGCAGGGAACACAACACTTCCTGGGCACTCGAGCAGGAGAGAGCTCAGGGCACAGACCTCATTGCCAGCCTCTCAGAGGTTCACCATGTGCTGAATACCAGAGTTTACTATGTTTATAGTTCAATTAAATAAAACTGCGTTGTACCATACGCAACCGTGTTGGTTCGTCTGGTAGTCAGAGTACCCAACACTTCACACAACACAGGTAGGCTGCCTGTGCTAACCTGCGCGGGACCTACCCCAGCCACTGGGGGAAATAACCAACATTCAAGGAAGTAGTTATTGTTTGAAATGTTCTTAGGTAATTTTAAAGTGGATTCAGCTGCTGTAGAACACTCCCCACAAAACAGGCATCTCATGCACAACAGTGGGAGCAGCAGGCAAAATGAAGAATCATGCCAGGCATCAGCCCTACACCAACAACTTGTATTTATATAGCACCTTCAATGTAGCAGAATGTCCCAAAGCATTTCACTGGAGCGGTTATCGAATGAAAGCTGCCACTGAGTCACATAGGGAAATGACAACAAGACAGTTGGCATAAAGCTTGGTCAAAGAGGTAGGTATTTGAGGAGAATCTAAAAGAAAGAGAGGCAAAGATGCGGAGACATTCAGGGAAGGAACTTTGGAATTTAGGGCCTTTCCAGCTGAACCCACACCTGCCACTGGTGGAGTCATTAAAATTGTGAATGTGCAAGAAACCAGAGTCGGAGGAGCGCAGGTGTCTCAGAGGTTTGTTGGTTGTGCAATGTGATAGACAATGTGATAGGCAGCCTTTGTTCTGTATTACAAGACAATGAATGTTGCATATGCAGCTGAAGCAAATGTGTTCAGGCCCAGAGCTTTTCATAGAATCATAGAACCTGATAAAAAAAAAGGCACGGTAGCAAAGTGGTTAGCACTGTTGCCTCACAGCTCCAGGGACCCGGCTTCGATTCCCGGCTTGGGTCACTGTCTGTGCGGAGTTTGCACGTTCTCCCCGTGTCTGCGTGGGTTTCCTCCGCGTGCTCCGGATTCCTCCCACAGTCCAAAGATGTGCAGGTTAGGTGGATTGGCCATGCTACATTGCCCCCTTAGCGTTCCCACCCTAGGCCCCTCCCCTCCCCCCCTTATTCCCATAACTCAGTAACCCCATCTAACCTTTTAGACACTGAAGGGCAATTTAGCATGGCCAATCCACATCACCTGCACATCTTTGGGCTGGAATTGAACTCAGGACCCTGGCGCTCTGAGGCAGCAGTGCTAACCACTGTGCCACCATGCCGCCCTTGTTGATGACTGCAAGTTTACTGCAGGATTCCCTCCAACTGATATTCCCCTATTGCTCTTCATAATTCCCTATTTATCTGTTGTTGCCTTCAGGCATTCCACCAGGGTTTGTATGTGAAAAGGCCCCTAGAATTGACCTAAATGTACTTGTTAGCTGAGTAGTCACCAAATAATAATTCTGAGCAAAACATGCGGGTCAATTAGACAATAGCTGTCGTGGAACCTGAAAGGATTGTGTGATATCATTGTCAAAGACTAAAGCACCATCTATTGCAAGAGCCTCATGTATTGGTCAAATGTTCTTTTTCTTCGCCAACTCTTTGGAATTGACGATGGCTTGCTTCCACTCGGGTTTGATGGGTCCTGAGATGGCTGGTAAGTCCACCGCGTAATCTGCAGGCGCTGTTTGGAGGGTCAGGTAGATGGATTGCTGGGTGATTTGTGTGCTTTCTCTGGTGGCTCCACTTTGCCTTTGCATGTTCCCAGCGAAGCCTCTCAATTAGTTTGGCGCCTTCCCAAATAAACCTTTTCCATTTGGGTCAGTCACAAGTCGAGGTCTCCCATGAGTTGTCAGGAATGTTGGAACTCCTCAGGGATGCTCTGAGGACATCTCTACAGCATTTCTGTTGTTCTCCTGGGATTCTCCTGCCGTGACCAACTTTCACGTTGCTTCAGATGTCTAGTGTCAAGCATATGAACAATAAGTCCTGTCAGTGGAGCAGGTTTTGAGTGATTTGCACCTTGAATTGGGGAGACATTGGCGTATTGGTAATATTACTGGGCTAGTAATCCAGAGGCCCGGTCTCATGCTCTGGCGACATGGGTTCATATCCCACCATGGCAGCTGGTGGAATTTGAAATCAGTTCTAGTTTCTGGAAAGTTAACCATGAAACGATCATTGATTGTCATAAAAATCCATCCCCAATGCCCTTTAGGGAAGGAAATCTGCCATCCTTACCTGGTCTGGCCTACATGTGACTGCAGACCCACAGCAATGTGGTTGACTATTTTTAAATATATAAATTTAGTGTACCCAATTCATTTTTTCCAATTAAGAGGCAATTTAGCGCGGCCAATCCACCTACCCTGCACATCTTTGGGTTGTGGGGATAAAACTCACGCAAACACAGGGAGACTGTGCAAATTCCACAGGGACAGTGACCCAGGGCCTGGATCGAACCTGGGACCTCGGCGCCGTGAGGCAGCAATGTGGTTGACTCTTAACTGCCCTTTGCAATGGCCTCAGCTCAAGAGCAATTGGGAATGGGCAACAAACGTTGGCCTTGCCAGTGATGCCCACATCCCATGAAAGAATAAAGAAACATTGGTTTGGGAGAAGACGCTGCTGTTAGATTGCCTTTCTTGCATCGGATTTGGAGGGCTTCATGACGGCACTTCTCCAGTTCTTTGATGTGCCTCCTGCAGGTTGTTTCCAGGAGTATGATGAACTGTGGCCTTAGCCGCGGGTTTGAGATCCCGGTCCTCAAATACCCTTCTCCTCAGTGGGCCGAAGGCTGAGCTGGTACACTGGAGACGGAGACGCGTTTTGTCATCTCTGTCGGCCTTCGCTGAGAGGAGGCTCCGAAGATGTGGAAAATGGACCACATTTTCCAAAATCTCGCTGTTGATTTGAATTGATAGCGGTTGGTGTTCTGCTGTGGGAAGAGGACCTTAGTTTTGCAGCTCTTTAATGAAAGGCCCCTTTTCTCATTTACTTTGGAGAAGGAGTCAACAATGGCCTGGAGTTCATTTTCTGAATGAACGCACAAGCAATTGTAATCTGCCTACTGGAGCTCAATAACTGAAGTTGGCGTGATGTGGTTTTGGGTTGAAGGTCGAACAGTTTCCCATTTGCTCTGTAAACGATCTCTTGTGGGTAATTTGCTGGAGTTGGGGTGCAGTACTTTAGCAAGGAGGATGGAGAACTGGCTTGGTGCGATGACAGTCTTGTTGGATCCCAATCTTCAATGATATAGGGGGCGAGGCCTTCCGGCTCTTCACGCCAGTGGACCTCCTGGTCCCGTGATGCCGCACCCACACCATGGGTTCCCCAGAGGCTTGAGGTGTAATCAATGGGAAATCCCATTCACAGCAGCGGGACCAGAAGATCCCACCACTGGCCAATGGCAGGCCACTTCCCACCTCCAAGAAACACACCACGGGAAGGCCAGAGAATCCCCCCCCCAGGGTCTGTGGTTCATGTTGCTTGCATGACATGGCGTAGGCAGAGGATGGTGACAAATTTGAGGAAGATACTCCATAACCTTTATGGTTGTTGGAGTCAAAGGCTTTTGTCAGATTGAAAAAGGCCATGTACGATGGCTGGTGCTAAATAGATTAAATTGAAATTTGGCAAACCGTAAGTAAAGGCTGTCAAATGCATTCAATACAAGAGCCAACGTGTGCGAGAGAGAGTTTTGCTGCAACTAGGATGAAGGGAACTCTGGTTTAGGGACAACTCACTAAATTTAATTTGCATTCAGGCCTTCTGGTTCATTGAGCCACCAAAATCAAACGGCATACGTTTATACAGTGAGGCTCTCAGTAATTTTTATGGAATGAGAATTCCTTAACTGTTTAATATATCAAATCTTGAAATTCATTTAAAAAAAAGGTTGATCCATGGGGGCATTTAACGAGGAGATTTAATGTTAGTGTGCAGAATTTAGCACAGGGCTAAATCGCTGGCTTTGAAAGCAGACCAAGGCAGGCCAGCAGCACGGTTCAATTCCTGTAACAGCCTCCCCGAACAGGCGCCGGAATGTGGCGACTAGGAGCTTTTCACAGTAACTTCATTTGAAGTCTACTTGTGACAATAAACGATTTTCATTTCATTTTCAACTTGAACAAGAAGGCGAAGAGTTAAGTTAATTTGAGGATTGCATTGTAGGAATGGGTACAGTAATGTACTTTAACATTAAGTTCTTTGAGTCGACGTCCAATGTAGATTGATGGGTTAAAAGGTTTTTCTTTTCTAGGTGAAACAGGTAATTAGGCTGTGTCATCTCACTTCTGGTGGGCACAAGTGCTGAGCAAAATATTAATCACCTTGGCAGTACATTGGTAATGTTATTATTCAGCAACAGGTCACAATGATGGCTCAAGCGTGAAATGCACAAGCCACATGGCCACTTCCTCCAGCCTGTACATCACCGTGCAACCGCCTCTGATACGTCTGTCCTGCCAGTGGCGAAGGTCACCCCCAGGGATGGTTATTGAAGAGATTAGCACGTTGGGTGAGATTGTTATTCTCTGAGTATGATTATGTCAGGCTATTGCTTGATTCATCAGTAGGGCGGTTCTCCCAATTTCGGCAGATGTCTTTGCAGTGCTGACTGTGCAAGGTGTGCTTTTGGCAGATCTGGAGCCTCAGTAAATTCTGGTCAGTCCATTTTCCCAGTTATTCCTAATTCCTAATGCTTTGATACAACTGAGTGGCCTACTGGGGGTGGGGTTGGAGTGGGGTGGGGGTGGGGGGGTGGGAGAGGGCGTTTCTTTCACTTTGAGATCGGGGAATCCTATAAAAATGGCGTCCCAATCTCTGTAGAGCCTTGTTTGCCAAAATGACGGCACTAAACTGCTTTTTTTGGACAAAGTGTCGGAAGATCCAGAGATAAAACCTGACTGTTTCTCTGGAGAGAAACCATAAGACATAGACCGTAAGACATAGGAGCAGAATTAGGCCATTCGGCCTATCAAAACTGTTCCAAAACAGGCCAGTTTTCAGTCAGTACCTGACACTAAGGACGAGATTCTCTGGCTTCCCCATGGTGTGTTTCTCGGAGGCAGGAGACATGATTATCTGGTCCCATGGGGGTCAATGGGATTTCCCTTTGAACCCACCCCATGCCGCCCGGATACCCGTGGTGGGTGTGCGCCGATGGTGGTACTGGGAGATCCCGCTGCTGTGAACGGCAGGAAGGTCTTGCCCTTTGCCATTTTTTGGGAAGATTCCGCCCACTATCCTGGTCCAAATCTATTTTTTATGAATGCGGTGGATCAATTAATTATTTGCAAGATTTTTAAATAGAGTATGATGAATAAGTGTGATTAAAAAATGATTACAACCCAGCTCAAGTCCTGAGCTGCAAGCTGATTTTGCTTCTGTCTTTGTCACGTTTAGTTTGTTATATCAATTTTGATTTTTTTTCCCCCATTTTTTGTGACAGCCAAAATTGCCTTAATATTTGAAGATGAAACTTAATTAAATTCTAAATGGTGAGACCTCGATTTAAATGAATACACTGGAAAGAGAAATGACTCTAATTGAGAATTGTAATAACACTTCACCTGCGAGGAGACGGCCTTACGCGAAATGAGAAAAGGTCTTGGGTTATAATAATTATAGTCTTGCTCTTTCTAACTTCCTTTTGCAGAAGATTTTATAATCAGTCTGTATTAACAGAGGTTTAAATTGATGTTCATACATGGATATTCTTCCACTGTTTCTCAGCAAATTATCCAGAACCTCCCACAAGCATTAATCACTAAGTGAAAGCGTCTATGAGTTCAGCTGTTCACACAAGGCATTGGGCTCGAATTCACTCCCTTCGCCTTGTGCTAATGGGGCGGTAATGGCCTCAAAATGAGATAGGTTATCTTACCATCCCATCAATATTACACATGCAGTTGGCACCATTTTAAAAGGGGGTCTACCTTTGCATGTACGAGGTGAGGTGCCTGTCTGCATCAGTACGAAGTCTTACAACACCAGGTTAAAGTCCAACAGGTTTGTTTCGATGTCACAAGCTTTCGGAGCGCTGCTCCTTCCTCAGGTGAAGGAAGGAGCAGCGCTCCGAAAGCGAGTGACATCGAAACAAACCTGTTGGACTTTAACCTGGTGTTGTAAGACTTCATACTGTGCTCACCCCAGTCCAACGCCGGCATCTCCACATCATGTCTGTATCAGGTAATAGGCTCCTTTTAATGTGGAAATCAGGGTCTATGACATAAATCAGATCTGATTGCCATTGTATTTTATGTTGGCCTCGGTGGAATGGAATTGTATCCCAGGGGCCCAGAAAAACAATCAGGGCCTCTAGCTGTCACCCTGGAGCTTCCACCTTCCATGATTGCGGCGACCCCCCCAACCCCACCCCACTCCATGATGTACCTTCCGGATGAGAAGCTCCAGCCTGTTACCCTCTGCTGATTCTGGGAAGCAACATTGTTGGACCGCATGTTTGAGGTCCCCCTCCTCCTCCCCCTTCCCTCCCCCCACCTGATTGAGGGCAGAGCCTCATAATCACAGGGATAGCTTCACGTTCAGAACAGGAAGCTGATCAGCGCGGCCAGTCAAGCAAAAGTTAAAAATTGATGCCAGAGACTGATTGTCAAAATAGGGAACCTTCTTGTTTCTTTAATTCTAGCCTAACATGGTAATATCAACAGAACTCAGCTGGGTGGGGAGCCCGGAAAACCTTGCTTCTATTAATTTTGGAAAGAAACTGTGTTTTCCATATGACTCATCACGCTACCCTTTCCTCCTATCTCTGATTGCTGTATCCTTCATCCTTCTTCATACATTGGATTTCCTGGTTTCAGTATCTGTCCTGGAGCCCCAGCGTCCAAACCAGCTGCCAAGAACTTTGGTTTCCTTCTTTGTGCCAGACAATCTCTCTCTGTTTGTAAAGCCCTGGGACCCCCTCCCTCTGCCACATTAGAAACACTGCTCCTATATCTCAAGGGGCTCATCGAGCATCTTGCCCACGTATTACGAGAAGGTAGAAGAAATTATAGCGTCCCTCTCTGACTTTTAATCTCCAACCCCCATTTTTTTACGAACTTTGGTGTGTATTTTATGTGCACATACTCTGCCATTTGCTCCTTTGATGTTTCATTCTTGTTCCTCCCACAATAACCTGCATTCAAATGTAGTCTTTTAATGCACCGCATGCCCTGGGGTGCCTCATAATAAACAACAAAAATGAATGTTGAGCCTAGCAGTAAGTGGTTAGAAGATGTGATTGAAAAAATTGGCAATGGAGATAGATTTTAACGCACTTGCTTGGAAGTGGGAGAAAATTGCAGGGGCAGGGAGTTTTAGTGAGGTAGTTCCAAACACAATGACCAAGGTAAAGGCTTTACCACAATGAGGTGGCGTGTAGGGAGATGGGGGATACACAAAGCTAGAGTAAAAAAAATAATTAATTGGTCTGAGGTGGGGGTGTGGGGGTGTGGGGGTGGTGTGGGGGGGGGGGGGTGGAGGCGTTCCTTCTCTCTGCACCCTCACTATGCTGACAACAAAGGATAGACCTGTCAACTAGCAGTTCGTGCAAGACTACTTGATACAGGTCAAGTGTACTTTATCCGAAAAACCTTGAGGTATTCAGATATTTTCAGATTTTAATGATATGTAATGGTTTGTAGAATATCATTTGTGTATATAACATAATAACCAAACTGTATATAAACATTAGTGCCTGGATGCATAGATTACAATGCTGGCATCCGGCCACCAGGTGGCGTGATGACAGGAGGTCGTCACTGGAAGACGGCCACATGGTGAGACAGGACATATTCTAACATCTGACCACAGGTGGCATGGCAACAGGAGACGGTCACTGGAAGACAACCACATGTGGCACACAGAACTGGGCCAGCACAGAGACACAGCAGGCACAGACTGTAGTCACAGATCGAGCAGCTCCTGAGTAAACAGTAATTAATAATAGTGAATCATAATTGTTTGTATTTATCCATTGTATCCAACTGTAATCTTAGTAGACATCATAGAAATGCTTTAGTGTTTTAGTTAGATAATAAACAGTTTTGTTAATTTCCAAAGCCGGATGTTCTCTGATCACTTCAGTTACAAAGACATCGCCATCCGTGCATACAGAGAACATAAGACCATAAGACATAGGAGCAGAATTAGGCCACTCGGCCCATCGAGTCATGGCTGATATTTTCTCATCCCCATTCTCCTGCCTTCACCCATAACCCCTGATCCACTTATTTATCAAGAACCTATCTATCTCTGTCTTAAAGACACTCAGTGGTTTGGCCTGCTCAGCCTTCTGCACAAAGAATTCCACAGATTCACCACCCTCTCGCTGAAGAAATTCCTCCTCATCTCTGTTTTAAAGAATCGTCCCTTTAGTCTGAGATGGTGTCCTCTGCTTCTAGTTTTTCCTAAAGTGGAAACATCTTCTCCACATCCACTCTATCCAGGCCTCGCAGTATCCTGTAAGTTTCAATAAGATCCCCCCTCACCCTTCCAAACTCCAACGAGCACAGACCCAGAGTCCTCAATCATTCTTCATACGACAAACTTTTCATTCCAGGGATCATTCTTGTGAACCTCCTCTGGACCCTTCCTTAGATACGGTGCCCAAAACTGCTCACAATACTCCAAATGGGGTCTGACCAGAGCCTTATACAACCTCGGAAATACATCCCTGGTCTTGTAATCTAGCCCTCTTGACATTAAGGAACATTACACAGATCTTACCCACATGTGGTGGTCTAGGCCTCCGGACATTATACTAACCTAAGTGTAGGTTGTCTACAGTCTATAAACACTAGGTGATTTCTCCATTTGCCAACTCACACACCCTACCTCTTACCTGTTAACGCTTATTCCACCCATGGTACAATAATATTATGTTGCTTTATTCAAATACAAATTAACGATACAGCCATTAAAACAAAAGTTCAGGTATTGGATGGATGGAAGAAAGGATATTCCACCTGTATAATTGTACCACCTTCCTGTGCCTGCTGTTCTTCTCCAGGAGTTAACCTAGACTCAATGGCTACATGAAAGTAATACGTACAGCAATATAGTGCAATTCCTATTATAACTCACATATGAATGTCTCCAAATAGAAGGTTTACTCTCGAGAGCCCCTGAACCATTTCTTCTCTTACTGGAGGAAAACTCTAGGGTCTCAAATCTAAGAAATCTGATATTAAATCCAAACCTTGGCATTATCTAATCATTGCTTCCTCATCATCCAGTGTCAATCATCAGCAGCTCAAACTGACAGTCATTGTTTCAATCCATGATTTCAGTTGTCAGCAAAAGAAATCAACTTTCCTCATTATGGTTGGGGGAGGGATTGTTAGTATTATGCATGTGTGCGGCACAGAAGACTTGTTAATAAATTTAACGTTTATGGTTTGAAATGGAATGTGGCAACAGGGATAGGAAGTTGGCTGCAATGCAAAAAAACAAGAGAGTAATAGCTTTGTTTTTGGATTGGATGGATGTAAACAATGGTGCTTTATCAGGGCTCAGTTTTAGGATCATTACCCTTCTCAATACATGTGAATATACCAATAAATGTATAGGAAACACAATATTTGCATTTTCGTGTGAAACCAAAATTCAGCGGTGGGGGCACACTTTAAAATGTAAGTTTAATGATTATCAGGAGGCTGGCGGTAAACAAACAAAGATTTATTTGCACTATTTACAAAGGTCTGCATAACACAGCATATCGCTACCAGCACAATCCTAGCTGGGAGGATGAACCACCCCAGGCCCTGTTTTGGGCCTGCTTTTATGTTACCTCATAACAAGCCCCAGGTGGTTGCCCTCCGCCCCCTACCTGGGAAGCTTGTACTCCATGAGTCCCACGGGGAGATCAGTAATTGTTTCCCCGTGGTGCTCGTGGGGGTTATGGCAGTCAGATTCCACTTACAGGAATAGCTGACACCGATGTACTGGATGGAATACGTAAGGCAAATTTCCAGAACTTGTAACAAGGACAAGTTCTAACAGGCAGTGGATGGATTGAATATCCTTCCTTCAGCGCAATAAAGGATTTGGGGGGGATTAAGACGGAGCATGTCAGGCCAGTCCAACCAGTTAAGTGTAAAGACTTCTAGATCATTCCTGTTACGACCCCCCAAGGGGTCTGAACCTGCATTGTATTAGATTCCCCTCCTACACCTTGGAATACGAACACCCCAGGTGATTAGGATGCGGAGCTACCTCCGAATTGGAGGAACCCCACATAATATAAACCCCGGCCTGGGATCAGGTAGCGGAAGAGGACCCTGAGGGGAGTTGGGAGATAGTCATTATATTGTTGTATCCTGTCTGTCCGGCTATGTGTGGAATCCTTGCCTTCGGTCACAACACTGGCAACAAGGATGGGATTCACCAGCCAGGTGTTTGCACCGTTCATGGCTGCGAATGGCATCCGGCATGTACGTGCTGCCACGTACCACCGGCCTTTGAATTGGCCATGAAATAAATGCCCGCAAGATCCTGGGGACACGATTGGTGGGTCTCCTTATCAGTTACCGCACTGCTCCATAATGCCACGGGCGGGATCGCGGCAGCAGAATTACTCATAGGGCTGTGACTCAGGACTTGCCTCAGTCTCATCCTCCCTGACGTCGGGGAGCGGATCCGTCAGTGTCAAGACCGCTCGACGAGAGACTCATGTCAGGGCCCAAAGTTACGCATCTTCGAGACAAGTGACGCGGTCCATGTCAAAAATTTCGAGGTTGGTGCCTCATGGATCCCTGGCGAGGTTTTCCGTGCAACAGGACTAGTACCCTACACGGTCCGGACCCAGGAAAATGAAGCACGCCACCACCCGACGGTCCACAGGCGTCTTCGGATGCTGCAGCGAAATCCAGAGACCCCACTCAGGATCCGGGCACCGTCCCCCGTGCCGCCTAGGAGGATCCCCTAGGTCCTGCTGAGGTCGGACCCCCACTCACTATACCCGCCGGCTGTCAAAGGTCAGCAAGCCGGGTTAACCGCTGTGCCCACAGGTCCATCCAATGACAACAGTGACGCCGGATCAGACATGGACACCGGGCCGCCAGATGACCATGTTGCAGCGCCGATAGCACTGACAACCTCGCCGGCTTCATCGGTCTTTGTGGAAACGGCGGTCGCCGCTGTGCTGCACATCTCCTGGACCAGCTATGCCGCCTCTAGACCCCCAACCACTGCCCAAATGATCGAGGGATCCACCGCGGGAAGACATTGGCATTTTTCTAGACTGTGTGTGTGTGGGGGGGGGGGGGGGGGGGGGGGGTGGGGACTGTTACGACCCCCCCCCCTCCAAGGGGTCTAAGCCTACATTGTATCAGATTCCCCTCCTACACCATGGAATACGAACAGTCCAGGTGATTAGGAGGTGGAGCTACCTCCCAATTGGACGAATCCCCACAGGATATAAACCCCGACCTGGGAGCAGGTTGGGAAGAGGATTTGATTGGATTTGATTTGATTTATTGTCATATGTACCGAAGTACAGTGAAAAGTATATTTCTGCAGCCAAGGGAACGTATTCAGAACGTACATAGTAGACAAAAAAAGAATAATCGACAGAGTGCATTGACAATTGGTACATCGACAAACAGTGATTGGTTACATTGTGGAACAAGGGGCCAAACAAAGCAAATACATGAGCAGGAGCAGCATAGGGCGTCTTGAATAGTGTTCTTACAGGGACCAGATCAGTCCGAGGGGGAGTCGTTGAAGAGTCTTGTAGCTGTGGGGAAGAAGCTGTTCCTATGTCTAGATGTGCGAGTCTTCAGACTTCTGTACCTTCTGCCTGATGGAAGGATCTGGAAGAAGGCAATGCCTGGGTGGGAGGGGTCTCTGATAATGCTGTCTGCCTTCCTGAGGCAGCGGGAGGTGTAGACAGAGTCAATGTGAGGGTGGCAAGCTTGTGTGATGCATTGGGCTGAGTTCACCACGTCTGCAGTTTCTAGCGATCTTTTTGTTTTCTTCTTTAAAAATAAATTTAGAGTACCCTATTATTTTTTTCCAATTAAGGGACAATTTAGCGTGGCCAATCCAACTAGCCTGCACATCTTTGGGTTGTGGGGGCGAAACCCACGCAAACACGGGGAGAATGTACAAACTCCACACGGACAGTGACCCAGGGCTGGGATTCGAACCCGGGACCTAACCACTGTGCCACCGTGCTGCCGTTCTCGCGATCTTGAGGGGAGTGGAGAGAGAGTTATGTATTGTGGAGTAGTGGAATAAATCTAGTTGTATCCTGTCTGTCCGGCTACTTGTGGAGTCCATGCCTTCGGTCACAACAATCACATCAGTTGGGGAGGAGACTGTTAAACAAATTTGACCATAGATCCCAGAATGACCCAACACAGAAGGAGGCCGTTTGGGTCCATTGAGCTTGTGCCAACTTTGGTAGAACTATTGAATTACTCACACTCCTCTGACCTTTCGACAGGCGCCATTTTAAAAAACATTTCAAGCATTTATTTAATTCTCCGCTCAGTTTCTGTTACATCTGTTTCCACCACTCTTTCGGGCAATGTATTTTAGATCATTCCAAAAAACCCTTTCCTCATACTGCCCCTAATTGTTTTGCCAATCATCTTGAATATATATCCTCTGGAAATAGTTTCTCCTTATTTACTCTACCAAAACCATTCGCGACTTTAGACACTCCTAATTAAACCTCTTAATGTTCTCTATTCCAAGGAGAAAATCCCCAGTTTTGATCTTAATTTTGGTTGCGCAGGTATACAAGGCAAAAAAGCTTAAAATGAGCTATTGGTTGCTGAGACTCAAAATTGCAGTTCAGCCGTGGGACATCTGTCCTGTGGAGCATTACCTTGCGACTCTATCAAGGAGAGTCTGGAGGAGACTTGAGACAATGTGGGGCAAACTGGCTGGAGACAACAACAAAAAATTCCTGCTTATTTTCCTTTGTTGCTTTATAATTTTTCCAATGGCTTCAGACTTCTGTACCTTCTGCCTGATGGAAGGATCTGTAAGAAGGCAATGCCTGGGTGGGAGAGGTCTCTGATAATGCTGTCTGCCTTCCTGAGGCAGCGGGAGGTGTAGACGTAGCGTTTGATTGCTGCTGGGAATGGTATTGTCGGCCTTAGCCTCCGAGCATACTTGCTGTTGGCTGCATGCTAGATGGATCTGAGGAGATGCAGAATGGAACATTGGAATTTCATTGCATGGAATGAATTCCCCCCTATATTCCTTAACTTTACACTTTTACCACGGGTGCAGAAGGTGCTACTAGGGCGGAGATGTTGGGGGAGGGGCTGGCCCTGCCAAATTTGATGAACTATTACTGGGCAGCAAATGTAGCCATGGTGAGGGAGTGGGTAGTGGGGGAGGGGAATGTATGGGAATGGATGGAGGCAGCCTCTTGGGACGCTGTTGACGCCGCCTCTGCCGTTCGCGCCGGCCAGGTACTCAACCTGTCCGGTGGTAAGGTGGCAGTCCTGAGGGTGTGGGGACAGTGGCGGCAGCATCTGAGGCTGGAGAGGGCCTCGGTTTGGGCACCGATCTGCGGGAATCATAGGTTCGCTCCGGGTGGCTGGACGAGTGTTACAGCGTGGCGGCTGGTGGGGATTGAGCGGTTTGGGGACCTATTTGGTTGGGGCAGCTTTTCGAGCTTGGAGGGGCTGGTAGAGAAATATCAGTTGCACAGTGGGAATGGGTTCCGGTATTTGCAGGTGAGGGACAAGTTGAAGAAGCAGGTGCCGTCCTTTCCCGACCTGCCGCCCCCGGGGTCGCAGGAAAAGGTGGTGTTGAAAACAGGAGTGGGTGAGGGCAGAGTGTAGGAGATTTACAAAGAACTAATGGACAGTGAGGGCTCCCCGATCGGAGAAGTTAAGTGCAAATGGGAGGAAGAGCTGGGGAGGGAGTTGGAGGCTGGGTTATGGGAGGTGGCTCTGAGGAGAGTGAACGCATCCTCTTCGTGTGCGAGGCTTAGCCTTATTTAATTCTCAGTAGTCCACAGGGCACATATGACGATGGCCAGGATGAGTAGGATTTTGAGGGGTTGGAGGCTAGGTGAGAGCGGTGCGTGGGTGGGCCCACATGTCCACGGGCCAGTCCGAAGCTGAAGGAATTCTGACGGGGGTTTGTTGACGTTATGTCTGAGTTGTTGAGGATGAAGGTGGTCCCAACTCCAGAAGTGGCAATCTTTGGAGTGTCAGAAGACCCGGGAGTCCAGGGGGCAAGAGAGGCCGATGTCCTGGCCTTTGCCTCCCTGGTAGCCCGGAGCCGGATCTTGCTGGAACGGAGAGACTCGGGGCTGCTGAAAGCGGGGGGACCTCGCGGAATTCCTGACGTTGGAAAAGATCAAATCAAGTTCGCCGTGAGAGGGACTGTGGAAGATGGAAACCATTCATCAAAGTTAGCTGGGGGGGGGGGGGGGTTGGATTGGATTTATCGGCACATGTACCGAGGTGCAGTGAAAAGTATTGTCCTGCGTGCAATCCAGACAGATCATTCCATACATAAAAAAGAAACATAGGACAGACATAAATAGACAATGTAAATATATAGACACAGGCATCGGGTGAAGCACACGGAGTGTGGCACTACTCAGTGGAGAAGATGTGTGAAGAGATCAGTTCAGTCCATAAGAGGGTCATTCAGGAGTCTGGTAACAGCGGGGAAGAAGCTGTTTTTGAACCTGTTAGTGCGTGTTCTCCGACTTTTGTATCTCCTGCTCAATGGGAGAAGTTGGAAGAGTGAATAACCTGGGTGGGAGGGGTCTTTGATTATGCTGCCCACTTTCCAAAGGTGTAGATAGAGTCAATGATGGGAGGTGGTTCCGCGTGATGGATTGGGCTGTGTTCACGATGCCCTGTAGTTTCTTATGGTCTTGGGCCGAACAGTTGCCATACCAGGCTCTGATGCAGCCAGATAGGATGCTATCTATGGTGCAACTATTAAAATTGGTAAGAGTCAATGTGGACATACCGAATTTCCTTAGTTTCCGAAGGAAGTATAAGCGCTGTTGTGCTTTCTTGGTCATAGCGTCAATGTGGGTGGCCAAGGACAGATTGTTGGTGAGGTGCACAACTAGGAATTTGAAGCTATCAACCATCTCCACCTCGGCCCCATTGATGCAGACAGGGGTGTATACGATACTTTGCTTCTTGAAGTCAATTACCAGCTCTTTAGTTTTGCTGACATTGAGGGGGAGATTGTTGTCGTTACGCCACTCCACTAGGTTCTCTATCTCCCTCCTGTACTCTGACTCATTGTTGTTCGATATCCGACCCACTACATTCGTGTCATCAGCAAACTTGTAGATGGAGTTGGAGCCAAATTCTGCCACACAGTCATGTGTGTGTATAGGGAGTATAGTCGGGGGCTAAGTACGCAGCGTTGCGGGGCCCCGGTATTGAGGACTAAAGTGGGGGAGGTGTTGTTTATCGTTATTGATTGTGGTCTATGGGTCAGGAAGTTGAGGATTCAGTTGGAGAGGGAGGAGCCAAGTCCTAGGTTTTGGAGCTTTGATAAGAGCTTGGCTGGGGGCTCCAGCCTGGGATATGAGCTTCCCCTAGAAAGCATGGGCTTTTTCCTCAGATTGATTCTGGACACTGACTGGCAGCTACGAAGCTTCAAGAGTCCATAAGATAGGGGCCATTGGGATTCTCTTTTCCCACTGGCAGCACAACTCCACCCACGGGCTCCCCAGTGGAGAAGAGTGGCTTCAATTGCAAATCCCACTGACAAGCAGTGGGAAGAGAGAACCCTGCCATCAGTGAACAGCACACCACTGAGAAATATGGAGCTGGGGACTGGAAAATCTTGCCCAGTTTGTTGTAAATAAGTTTCAGTTGTTTCATATCTAGCTGGTGAGCCAGAGTTATTACATTGGCGAAGAGGATAAAGCAGAGGACATGTGGTCCCAAGAGTGTGAGTACAGAACCCGTTGAGGTTGAAGTCAGGTTGCAAAACAGAAATGTGCTCCAGGAAAAATGCCTCTTTTTGGTCGATTGTGCCTCTTTGTTGCCTCCACTGAGGATTGGACACAGTATATAGAGCTTCTAATTATTATTTTATGGCCAGTGGAATAGAGGATGATGGGAAGAAGAAGGGAATCCTTTTAAGTGCATGTGGGACCCAGACCTCCATTCTAATCAACAGCTTTAAGTCCCCAAACTCGCCCGATTCTCGTTCATTCATGGGGATAGTGGATTTGGTGAGGGCACACTATCCTCCAAAGCCCTTGGTCATCCTGCAGCGTTTTAAGTTTAATTTCATGGGCAGAGCCTCAAGAGAGACCATTGCAACCCATGTTACTAAACTAAGGCAATAACCACATAAGTCACTAAGGCAAACTGCAGTTCACTGCGATTTCGGGACCATCCTGATTGATATGCTGAGAGATCGCTTAGTTTGTGGAGTCAATAACCCAGAGGAATTGGATTGGATTGGATTTGTTTATTGTCACGTGTACCGAGGTACAGTGAAAAGTATTTTTCTGCGAGCAGCTCAACAGATCATTGAGTACATGGGAAGAAAAGGGAAGAAAAGAAAATACATAATAGGGCAACACAAGGTACACAATGTAACTATATAAGCACCGGCATCGGATGAAGCATACAGGGTGTAGAGTTAATGAGGTCAGTCCATAAGAGGGTCATTTAGGAGTCTGGTGACAGTGGGGAAGAAGCTGTTTTTGAGTCTGTTCGTGCATGTTCTCAGACTTCTGTATCTCCTGCCCGACGGAAGAAGTAATAGTGGATGGAAGCTAATAGTGGAGACAGATATCAGTTTTGAAAAGGTGCAGGAGTTAGTACTAGCGATGGAGAGCGATGAGAAGGGCGCACAGGAGTTTCGGAGCATGCAAAGTGGTGGCACAGTTCATCAGTTAGGTTGCGAAACTGCAGTCAGCAATGGTGCCAGAAGAGAAGCTGCTAGTTTTCAATGGGAAGCAAATGTAGCAGCAAGCAGTCAGAAGATATAGGAGCGTGAATGCAGAGTTAACGCTATGGGGGTAATCACTCCCCAGAAGATTGCAGATTTAAGGAAACCGAATGGTATTCATGCCACATGAAGGGGCTCTCATGTGTAAGAGCAAGCCAATCCAGCTCAGTGCTGAAGGCAGGAGCACATCGCAAATACACAAGTGCAGGAGATTTCCCGACAAATGATTTGAGTATTCATTCACTGAACAACGTGAAAGCGGGCAAAGTAGCCTCGAAACACACTGCTGCTTTTGCTCAATGAATGTAGACACCGGAGCATCCAGCACCATAATAGAATCCCGACAGTGCAGAATGAGGCCCTTTGGCCCATCGAGTCTGCACCGACCCTACGAAAGAGCACCCTACCCATGTCCAATCCTCTGTCCACCCCACCCTATCCTGCACATCCTGGACATTAAGGGAAATCACTTTTTTAAATTTCCAATTAAGGGGCAATTTAGCATGGCCAATTCACCTACCCTGCACATCTTTGGGTTGTGGGGGTCAGGCTCACGCAGACGCTGAGAGAATGTGCAAATTCCATACGGACAGTGAACCAGGGCCGGGATCGAACCCGGGTCCTCGGTGCTGTGAGGCAGCAGTGCTAAACATTGTGCCACTGTGCCACCCTTCTAAGGGGCAATTCATCATGGCCAATCTACTTAACCTGCACATCTTTGGACTATGGGAGGAAACCGGTGCATCCGGAGGAAACCCATGCAGACACAGGGAGAAGGTGCAAACCCTACAGAGACAGTCACCCAAGGCTGGAATTGAACCCGGGTCTCTGGCGCTGTGAGGCAGCTGTGCTAACCACAAAAGAAGGAACTTGCATTGATCGTATATTTCACATTGTCAGTAGATTCCAAAGTGCATCACTTCTTAATGTGTAATTATGCAAACACAGCAGTAAATAAGCCCATTAGAGAAGACAGATTGAGGTATGCGGCACTGTAACCTGAAAGTTCCCCACAGACCATGTACACATCGGTAATGTTAGGTAGTGTGTATGTTTGATCACAGAATGATTTAAGGGAACAATGGCACTTAAACAAATCATCTGAGCACAGGGAAAGAAATTGTGGATATATCGTTTGTGGCTCAAGAAAGTGTTCTCTACGCAAACACATGGAAGAATAAGGAACAGTTGAATGGACTGCAGGCACAATTCAACTTCAAGGGCAAGGCAGCAAGGTCAGAACTGGGAACTGAATGCACTGGGTTGTAAGATCGACAGGGAGAATAGGGAACCTGGTAGAAGGGAAGGAGCAGCCTTTGTGATTAAGGGTAAAAAATTACTTCTATGGGAAGAGGTGATCGAATGAGAGGTAAGCAGGAAATGGAGACTGTGAGTGGACTAAAATATACAAGAATGCAAAAAAAAGTACAGTTCCAGGCAAATGGGAGATACACAAGGAATAGAAAAAACGTTTGGAATATTAGGAAATGGAGGGCAGTTAAGAGCTATGTGGGCTTCTTAAAACTGACAATGACGAATTTACAAATGAAAATAAAGAAATGACAGAGGGTAAAATACTTTGCATCAATATTTAACCTGGAAGGAGAGGAATTAAAAAAATTTTTTTTAGAGTACCCAATTCTTTTTTTTTCCAATTAAGGGGCAATTTAGCATGGCCAATCCACCTAACCTGCACATCTTTGGGTTGTGGGAGTGAGACCCACACAGACACGGGGGGAATGTGCAAACAGTGACCTGGGGCCGGGATCGAATCCGTGTCCTCAGCGGCGTGAGGCAGCAGTGCTAACCACTGCACCACCACGTTGCCCTTGGAAGGAGAAGAATAAAACCATTGCATAAATTTTATTGATTAGAAATAGCCACTAAAACTAAAGTTTCTACCAAAAACAAAATGCCCCCTCTTAACCTACTGGAATTGTGGTGAGAGGGCTCTGCATGTACTTTAAAAAAACAAAGGCTGTTCCACATGGCAGGAAAACTACCTTCACTGCAGGTTTCCCACAAAATGGAGGAGCACTCCATCTTGGCAAAGTATTAAAATTGGGAGCATCGTGCAAGAGCTGAAGCAGTAGCATAAGATCATCTGTCAAGATTGACTGACATCTAAATCTCGACATGTTCAATAAATATTGTTATGGACCAGGGTTTAGAGAACCCCAAAGTGTATCATGGAGTTCACCTGACCCACAACTTTTAATACATTGTGGTATGGGGAGCACACGGCCCACTCTACAGGTGTGGTACAGCAGAAATGGAAAAGTATTTTTTAAAGCAAAACAATGTTTATTCGATGAACTCAAGTTAACCTTTTTAAAACATACAGTGAACATCTTAGCAACCATTAATTCAAATACAACCCCCAAAGAGAACAACACTAAGTAATCCTTTAAGCTTTCCTTTTAACATACATAAGACTTAAAAAAAGAACCGTGGGCAGCACGGTAGCATGGTGGTTAGCACAATTGCTTCACAGCTCCAGGGTCCCAGGTTCGATTCCTGGCTTGGGTCACTGTCTGTGCGGAGTTTGCACGTTCTCCCCGTGTGCGCGTGGGTTTCCTCCGGGTGCTCCGGTTTCCTCCCACAGTCCAAAGATGTGCGGGTTAGGTGGATTGGCCGTGATAAATTGCCCTTAGTGTCCAAAATTACCCTTAGTATTGGGTGGGGTTACTGGATTATGGGGATAGGGTGGAGGTGTGGGCTTGGGTTGGGTGCTCTTTCAAAGAGCTGGTGCAGACTCGATGGGCCGAATGGCCTCCTTCTGCACTGTAAATTCGATGCTAACTTTTAACAGAAGCACATCAGGTTAATGTTACTACTGAGAGCAGTTATTAGTTTTAAATCACCAAAGGATCGATTTACAGTTTTTAGATTACAGAGAGAGAGACTAATACCCCTTCTGGCTGTGACTGCAGCTATCCAGCTCTCACATGACACCTCTCCCCAAGAAAAAAAAACCCGTCAACTTCATGATGGTTTCATTTTTCAACTTTTCACCGTCCTTTAAGAAATATGGACAATGAATATACTTCTTTGTTTCAAAAATAATAACACACACAAACAGGTATAATAATAATATAGTCCATTTTTGCTCTTCAGCCAACAGGAATCCCTCTTGATTGTCAGTCTCTTTGAACAACAAAGTCTCTGCACGATCTGTCCATTTCTCTACGCCTCGGCATTTCTCTTTAAAGTCAGATACTTTAATTCAATCTGATCACAGAGTCCCTTGTAATTCTCCAACACATGGCATTGGTTACCACAGCTTTCAGGCAGTCAAATGCCAGTTGAAAGTCTGCTGTCCACTGAAATTTTCGACGTTTCTTCAGCAAGTCCATCAGTGGAGCAACAACGCTACAAATATTTTTCACAAATGTTCGATCAAATCCACTCATGTCCAAGAAATCGCATTATTTTCCTTTGTCTTGAGGGTATCGGAAACTCCTCAATAACTGTTGTTTTCACATCCCGCGTGACCATTCGACCCTGTCCGATTGTATGGCCAAGGAAAGTGGCTTGGGCTTTTCCAAATTCACTTTTGGCTAGGTTTATCACCAAACCCTCCTCCTGAAGTCGATCAAATAACTCCATCAGATGTTTTAAATGTTCTTTCCATGTCTGGCTGAAAATTACCAGATCGTCGATGTATACCGCACAATTGGGTAATCCTGAAACGACTATTAGTGAACCGTTGAAATGTAGCTGGGGAGTTGTTCATGCCAAATGGCATAACTTTGAATTGGTATATACCATCTGGAGTCACAAAAGCTGAAATCTCCTTCGCCCTTTCGGATAAAGGTACCTGCCAGTAACTTTTAAGTAAATCCAATTTGAAAATAAAAGCTGATTGGTCCACTTTCTCAATGCAATCCACCAAACGTGGGATAGGATAAGAGTCTGTTCTTGTAACTGCATTAACCTTTCCATAGTCCACACACAACCGTTGGGTACCATCTGCATTTCCCACATCTACATCATGTATAGCCATTTTAGTACTTCCCAATTTATCTCTACAAACTTGCCCATGTGATATCAATAACTCTTTCAGGTCAGTTTGTTTTTCCTCTGGAAGGTAACTCAACAATTTATCCCGATTTTTAAGAACATCTTCGTTTTCCAATTTAATTTGAGGTATGTCAAATTCACAGTCATCTGGATTTGGTTCGTCACTTTGAGTTAGAATCATTAAAACCTCCTTTTTCTCTCCTTCCCTTTCAAAGTACCTTTTAAGCATATTCACATGACACACTCTTTGAGTCTTCCTTCTATCTGGTGTTTTTGCCACATAATTCACCTCACTTAATTTCCTTTCAATCTGATAAGGTCCACAAAACCTAGCTTTTAAAGGCTCACCTACCACTGGTAACAATACTAAAACTTTACCTCCACTGGCAAAACTACAAACTTTGGATTTCTTGTCTGCTACCCGTTTCATCACATTTTGTGCAACTTTTAAATGTTGTCTAGCCAATACACCTGCTCTATTTCATCATTTCCTAAAATTTGACACGTAATCCAATAATGTAATTTCCGGTTTCTCACTCACCAATTTTTTCTTAATCAATTTAAGTGGTCCTCTTACCTCATAACCAAAAATTAGTTCAAAAGGACTAAATTTGGTAGACTCATTAGGTTCATCCCTAATTGCAAACAGTACGAATGGATATCCTTTATCCCAATCCTCTGGATAATCTTGACAATAAGCCCTCAACATTGTCTTTAATGTCTGATACCACCTTTCTAACGCTCCCTGCGATTCTGGACGGTACGCAGTTGATTTAAATTGTTTTATTCCTCAGCTATCCAGAACTTCTTTGAATAACCTTGAGGTAAAATTTGATCCGATTGTATTTCTGTGGGTAGTCCATATCTAGTAAAGAATTTAAGTAACTCCTCCACAATCTTTTTAGCTGTAATATTACGTACTGGAATGGCCTCTGGAAACCTAGTAGACACATCCATTATAGTCAAAAGATATTGATTCCCACTTTTTGTTTTAGGAAGTGGGTCTACGCAATCAATTAGGACTCTTGTAAAAGGTTCCTCAAATGTTGGAATGGGTCTTAAGGACGCTGGTTTTATCACTCCTTGAGGTTTCCATATCACTTGACATGTGTGACATGATTGACAAAATTTAACTACATCTTTATGTAGTCCAGGCCAATAAAAATATTTCTGGATTTTAGCTTGAGTTTTCCTTATTCCCAAATGACCTCCCACTGGTACCTCATGTGCAACTCGCAACACCTCCTTTCTATACCCTACCGGCAATACTACTTGATGAACTTCTGCCCACTTTTCATCTGCCTGCATATGTAAAGGTCTCCATTTTCTCATCAAGACATTGCTTTTACGGAAATAACACTTTGGTATACACTCAGATTCCTCTTCCGTGTATGCTTTCTGATACATCCTATTTCTATATCTTTTTGTTGTAACTCTACCAATTTTCCTGAACTAAAAATATCCGCCTCATCCTCCACCTGTTCTTGTTCTTTTTCAACCATCTGATCAAAAATCGTTTCTGATAATTGCACTTCAACTTCATCTTCACTCTTTGATTTCTCCTCTTGTCTTAACCTGTGACTTTGCGACCTTGTTACTACACAATCCGGAAAAATCCCAGGATATTCGTCCTTCAACCCTTCAGTTGTCTGATTTTCCACTGGCTTATCAACCACAGTAGGCATCATTCCCACCTGCGATCCAGCTATATCATTACCCAAGATAAACTGTATTCCTGGACAAGATAGTTCCTCTATTACTCCTACTACCACTTCACCACTCTTCACTGGACTTTCCAACCTTATCTTATAGAATGGAACACTACTCCTCTCACCCTGAATTCCACATATTACCACCTTTTCTGGCAACATTCTTCCCAAACTACATAACTCCTCATCTCTTACCATTAAAGATTGGCTAGCTCCCGTATCTCTTAAAATTGTGACTTCTTTACCTGCTCCCCCTGATACACATGAGCAAACTTTACCCACACAAGTAAATTAGAGTCAGGCTTTCAGCCACAAAGATGCCTATATTTGGTATAGTGGATCCCTTTGGCGCCTCTACTGAAGATTGGGTACGGCATGTTGATCGATTAGACTTTTTCTTCAAAGCAAACGGAGCTTTTAAAAAAAAAATGTTTATTCAAAGTTTTTCCTACAAAAAGTTTCAACCAGTTAAACCGCCCCCCCCCCGTAACAGAAAAGAAAAAGAAAAAAGAGCAGAACAGAACATAAACAGATCAATCAAACATAATACAGTACAGTACAGATCTTATATAATGGGTTTCTCCCGCACAAATTAACACCCCCCCGAATGCTTTTACAAATACCACCTGGGAAAAAAAATCTCCCCCACCCGCCCAAATATCCGCCCCCCCCGAAAGAAACCCCCCCCCCCCTCCCCTCCTCCCCCCTCCCCCCCTCCCTCCCTGGGTTGCTGCTGCTGCTGACCAAGCTCCTTCTAGCGCTCCGCGAGATAGTCTAGGAACGGTTGCCACCGCCTGAAGAACCCCTGCGCAGACCCTCTCAAGGCAAACTTGATCTCTCCAGCTTAATGAACCATGCCATGTCATTTATCCAGGCTTCCACACTGGGGGGTTTCCCGTCCTTCCATAATAGCAAGATCAAAGCAAACGGAGTTGAGGAGGAGGAAAAAAAGAAAGCAATATTATTAAAATGTGTGGGACCCAAACATATAATCCATAACTTTACGCCCCCAAACGCGCCCGATGCAAGCTCATTTATAGAGATCATGGATTTGGTAAAAGGGCACTATCACTCAGAGCCCTACGTGATTTTGCAATGATTTAAATTCAATCCCACAAGGAGAACCCCAGGGGAGACCATTTCAACCTACATAGCAAGGCTTAGGAAAATTGTGGAACACTGTGACTTCGGGACAACACCAAATAATATGCTGAGGGATCACTTGGTTTGTGGAATCAATGACAAGGCCATACAGAGAAAGTTGTTGGCAGAAACTGAGATTAATTTAAAAGAAGACCCAGGAAGCAGCATTAGCGATGAAGAGCGCTGAGAAAGGGGTAGAATGGCACAGTCCACCAGTTAGGGCGGGAAGCTGCAGGCAGCAGTTAGTCAGAAGCAAAGACACCAATCTAAACTGAGAAACAAATACAGAAGCTGGCAGAATTAGGAGATTGAGGAGAATGAATCAACAACCTAGGATCAGTACAAAGTGTTCCAGGATTGGGGGGGTATCACCCCCGAGGGATTTGCAGATTCAAGAAAGTGGAACTCTTCATGTGCCAACAGAAGGGCCATTTAGGCTCGGATACAAGAGCAAGCAGAGTCTTCCGAGTAGCAATGGAGTGAACAGTCCAGCACAATTACATAGTGTTGAAGATTTTTCTGTGAGTGATTGGAACTTTCTTCATTTAAAAAAATATAAATTTAGATGACCCAATTCTTCTTTCCAATTAAGGGGCAATTTAGCGTGGCCAATCTACCTGCCCTGCACATCTTTGGGTTGTGGGGGTGAGACACACGCAGACACGGGGAGAATGTGTAAACCCCACACGGACAGTGATCCGGGGCCGCGATCGAACCCGGCTCCTCGGTGCCGTATAGGCAGCAGTGCTAACTACTGTGATACCGTGCTGCCTAGGAACTTTCTTCAGATGAATAATGTTAAAATGGACAAGGTGGCCCCCATTAGAGTGGTGTAATTGGGCATTGGCAGAGCATTAAGAATGGAAGTAGACGCGGGAATGGCTGCTACCGTAATAGGGGAGCAGATCTGCAGATATCTTCGAGAAAGGTTTCAGCCTCTGAGCTTGCAGAACACTAGCTAGATTGGCTACCTAAACACGAGAGGCCATTAAGATGGTGGGGATGACCAAACACTTGTGAGCTCTGAGCACCAATCTGCCCAACTTCCATTGCATAGAATATAGAACATACAGTGCAGAAGGAGGCCATTTGGCCCCTCGAATCTGCACCGACCCACTTAAGCCCACACTTCCACCCTATCTCCATTACTCAATAACCCCTCTTCATCTTTTTCGTCACCAAGGGCAATTTATCATGGCCAATCCACCTAACCTGCACGGCTTTGGACTGTGGGAGGAAACCGGAGCACCCGGAGGAAACCCACGCACACACGGGGAGAACGTGCAGACTTCGCACAGACAGTGACCCAGTGGGGAATCGAACCTGGGACCTGGCGCTGTGAAGCCACAGTGCTAACCACTGTGCAACCGTGCTGCCTGCACGTGGTGTCTTGCCAAGGGCCAAGTCTAATGGTTCCAAGCCTGGCTCCACGAAATTAAACTCAATTGGTTGGAATTTTCAGAATGAAGAAAGTGGCTGCACGAAGTACAAAGAACAAAGAACAAAGAACAAAGAAAAGTACAGCACAGGAACAGGCCCTTCGGCCCTCCAAGCCCATGCCGACCATGCTGCCTGACTAAACTACAATCTTCTACACTTCCTGGGTCCGTATCCCTCTATTCCCATCCTATTCATGTATTTGTCAAGATGCCCCTTAAATGTCACTATCGTCCCTGCTTCCACCACCTCCTCCGGTAGCGAGTTCCAGGCACCCACTACCCTCTGTGTAAAAAACTTGCATCGTGCATCTACTCTAAACCTTGCCCCTCTCACCTTAAACCTATGCCCCCTAGTAATTGACCCCTCTACCCTGGGGAAAAGCCTCTGACTATCCACTCTGTCTATGCCTCATAATTTTGTAGACCTCTATCAGGCCTCCCCTCAACCTCCTTCGGTTCCAGTGAGAACAAACCGAGTTTATTCAACCGCTCCTCATAACTAATGCCCTCCATACCAGGCAACATTCTGGTAAATCTCTTCTGCACCCTCTCTAAAGCCTCCACATCCTTCTGGTAGTGTGGCGACCAGAATTGAACACTATACTCCAAGTGTGGCCTAACTAAGGTTCTATACAGCTGCAACATGACTTGCCAATTCTTATACTCAATGCCCTGGCCGAAGTACTCCGTAAGTATCAGGATGTTTTTGAAGATGAACTTAGAAAAATTAAAGGCTAAAAGGCAAAACTTTATGTTGACCCAGAAACCATTCCAAAATTTTTCAGGGCTTGACCGGTTGGCCCTATGCTTCGCTGGAGAAAGTCGAGTCCAAGCTAAAAAGACTGGAAGAACTGGGCATTATCCAGCCTGTCCAGTTTGCAGAATGGGCAGTCCCCATAGTGCCTGTTCTAAAAGCAGATAAAACAATCTGCTTACACTATAAATTAAAAGTAAATTAAACAGCAAGGCTTGACAGATACTCTATGCCAAAGATATACCGTGGGATTCTCCGTCGGCGGGATCCTTCGCCCAGCCGGCAGCACACCCACACCCGCGCTTTTTCTGACCGTGTGGGGTGGTCCACAATGAGAAACCCCATTGGCCGGCTGCGGGAGCGGAGAATCCTTCTCCGGTGAGGAAAATGGGGCTGGCGGGATAGAAAATCCCACCATAGAATTTATATGCAAGACTGGCTGGAGGACATTCAGATATGAATTGGATGTGTCATGCATATCAACAGTTGGGGTTGGATGATGCTTCCAAAGGCCACATGAGTATTAACACCTATAAAGAATTATGTCATGCTACACGGTTGCATTATGGCGTACCATCAGCTTGTGTCATATATTCATCTTCTTGGTGAATGCTCAGTCCATGCTGAAGGGCAAAATTGTGCAATGCACAACGTACTACAATTGTTGTGAGTTTTATCCTGAATGTTAAGGCCGTGCGGCAGTTAGAGTTCGGCTTCAGGTCTTCCTTCAATATTTCTCAAAGGCATCCCATTGTTTCCTTGCTGAAGCACAGTCTTCTAGCACACATCTCCTCTGACATCATTTCATATTATGTCCTTTGCCTGTACACTTTCAGGGGTGGGTAACTGATTTGCTTCCTCACCTAGTGGACATGTAGCCTGACTCCAGGGCCGGGATTCTCCGCTACCCGGCCGGGGGGGCCGTACCGGTGCCGAGGAGTGGCGTGAACCACTCCGGCGTTGGGCCGCCCGGAAGGTGCGGAATCCTCCGCACCTTCAGGGGCTAGGCCGGCGGCGGCGGAGTTGGCGCCACGCCAACCGGCGCTGAAGGGCGGCCGGCGTGAGTTGGCGAATGCGCGGGAGCGCCAGCGTGTGCTGGCATCATCCCAGCGCATGCGCAGGGGTGTTCTTCTCCGCGCAGGCCATGGTGGACCATTACAGCGGCTGGCCCGGAGGGAAAGAGTACCCCTATGGCACAGGCCCGCCCGCGAATTGGTGGGCCCCAATCACGGGCCAGACCACCGTGGGGGCCCCCTCTGGGTCCAGATCCCCCCACGCCCCCTGAGGACTCCGCAGGCTGCCCGCAGAGCCAGGTCCCGTCGGAAAGGACCTGGTGTAATATACGCTGGTGGGACTGGCCGGAAACGGGCGGCCACTCGGCCCATCGCGGGGCGGAGAATCACCGGGGGGGGGGGGGGGGGGGGGCCACTGCCAACGGCCCCCGACCGGCGCGACGTGATTCTAAATGCCTCATTTATCTTCCCTGGCTCTGACACCACATCCCCAGCCCCAGTCCGGATCTTCAATATTTCCCTGGACGCAGCCTGCCTCCGCAGCTGGTGGGCCAGCAAGCGGCTTGCCTTCTCCCCAGACTCGTATTGCCCTATGCAGTTGCCCTACCGCCCTCCCCATTGTCAGCCTGTCAAATTGCCCCTGCAACTTTTTCCTCCTTCCCAATCCCTCCACCGTGGGCACCCTCGAATATTCCAGTCCACCTCCACTATCTCGCTCACTCGACGGTCCTTTCCTTATTCGCACGAACCGTAAATGAGATAATTTCTCCCCGGACCACTGCCTTCAGTGCTTCCCAAAAAATGCCCGCCGACACCTTCCCATTCTATTGAATTCAGATTATCAGAGTTCTGACTGCCAAATAAAATCTTCTTTACCCAGCTCAGGGAAGGCTCCCAAACAAGAGGAAGGCAAAGGAAGCGCTTCAAAGACACCCTGAAGGTTTACCTCAGGAAGTGCAACATCGACATCAACACCTGGGAGATGCTTGCTCAGAAGAGACCTAGCTGGAGGAACCTCCTGATCGAAGGGACAATTCTTTGAGGACACCCGACAGCAAGAGGAGGCCTGGAAAAGGAACATGAGAAAGGAACACCATCGATCTAGAGACCAAGGACCAATCCCAGCTTCCGGAGGTCGAAGGTGCGGCTCTAGGATCGGGGTCATCAGCCGCGCAAGAACCCACAGAATCATGACCAGTAACATGGAGCTTTAGGTGGACAATCATACTCGTTAGCAAGTGACCGGTGAAGATTACATACACTCCAAATCCATTCTATCAGTTACAGTTCCTTTAATGGAATTGACATCCTCATGGCAAACCAAAGTTTAAAAAAAAATCTTTCCTTCACTTTATGTGCATTTTAAACATATTTATAAACACTAATATTATAAAAAATTAACCCACCAAAAGAATGATCTCCGATGTCTCCTGCCTCGGCTCGATGATTATGGATGGGAAAAAAAGTGCAAATAAAAGAGCATAAAAACTTACTGAACATTGGGGCAAGCCACCACGTTAGCGCTGTCCTATTCATTTTCATCCAGCCGGCTCAGCGGAGATCTTCCAGCGAAACACTTTAAAAAAAGGGTCGGGGGTTTAAACATGGCGCGCTTTCAGCATGCATGTCCGTGTGTCGGGACTTCCGCATATTCCCGCCGCATATGTGCGGCGCACAACCTCCATATGCCAGAAGATTGTATGGAGTTTACGGACATTATGTTGTAAGTAAAGGTTACTTGTTTCATTCCTTGCTGCTGAGCCAAAATTATTACAATGAAAGATGTATTCCTGAGGCCCATAATAAACTCATCTAATATCCTATAATAGGCTCATAACTTTCAGTTTTTCCAACTTTTAACAATGATCACTTTCTGAATGAAAACCAATGAACTACTAACAGTTTTTTTGTGCCACAATGCCCTCTCAGTTTTGATACATTATTTGTACCTGTATAGAGCTCAGCCACTTCTCTCTTCCCCTGTCTTGATGACAATCCAGAATCATTCGACTTCCATTGAATCCCTACAGTGCAGAAGGAGGCCATTCGGCCCATTGAGTCTGCACCCTCCAAAAGACCATTCTACCTTGGCCGACTCCCCTACCCTTTCCTCGTAACCCCATGCATTGATCATGGCCAATCCACCTAACCTGCACATCTTTGGACAATGGGAGGAAACAGGAGCACCCGGAGGAAACCCACGCAGATTCGAGGAGAAAGTGCAAACTCCACGTTTGGGCAGCACGGTAGCCTTGTGGATAGCACAATTGCTTCACAGCTCCAGGGTCCCAGGTTCGATTCCGGCTTGGGTCACTGTCTGTTCGGAGTCTGCACATCCTCCCCGTGTGTGCGTGGGTTTCCTCCGGGTGCTCCGGTTTCCTCCCACAGTCCAAAGATGTGCAGGTTAGGTGGATTGGCCATGATAAATTGCCCTTAGTGTCCAAAATTGCCCTTAGTGTTGGGTGGGGTTACTGGGTTATGGGGATAGGGTAGAGGTGTGGACCTCGGATAGGGTGCTCTTTCCAAGAGCCGGCGCAGACTCGATGGGCCGAATGGCCTCCTTCTGCACTGTAAATTCTATGAAATCTATGAAATCCACACAGGCAGTCACCCAAGGTTGGAATTGAACCTGGGTCCCTGGCGCTGTGGGGCAGCAGTGCTAACCACCGTGCCACCCAGTCTTTTTTTATTTTTAGAGGACTCAACTGTATGTAGCCTTCAAAACTCATATCAAATGGTTACAAATCTTTGGTTTAGCAGAATTCCTCTGTACATACTATTTAGGGAGTGGCTTCCTAAACCTTACAATCACGTTTTACTGTTTATCCTAGTCTCATTGTACAATGTCTGTGATTTATAAGAAAGACCTTGTGAGAGTTTCACTGAGTTGGCATTCCTCTAAGCGGAATTATGCAGAAAACTACAACTCTCTCAAGACACACATATTAACCAAGATAGCCATATTGCTAAGAAACCCATTTTCCTTTATGTTTTATTATAGAATCCCTACAGTGCAGAAGGAGGCCATTTGGCTCATTGAGTCTACACCGACCAGCTGAAAGAGCATTCTACCTAGGCCCACTCCCCTGCCCTATCCCCATAAACCCATCTAATCATTTGATACTAATTTAGAATGACCAATCCACCTAACCTGCACATCTTTGGACTGTGGGAGGAAACCGGAGCACCCGGAGGAAACCCATGCAGACATGGGGAGAACCTGTAGACTCCGCACAGACAGTGACCCAAGCCGGGAATCGAATCCGTCAGTGAATGGGTGGGGTGCTCAAAGCCAAATGTGGCAAGACACTTCCCTTAATTTCTACGATTAACTACCCCAGGAAATCACTTTCTTGCAATGCGCCTGATGGCAAGTGGGAGAGTTTTTTGGTCAGCCATACAGCAGAAGGCAACGACAAACCACTGCAGCACTTTGCCAAGCATAGTCATGGACCGATCCTATGGATGTCCATGGTCGCCAACATAGGCCAGAGGAGGAGCAAATCACTGCAACTATAAATATGGTGATGATGAGAGTGTCTTGGACCTTCAAGGTAGGGTGATCGCGGGTGTATGGGTCGGGGAGGGCAAGGTGTCGGAAATACACCAGGAGTTGAAAGAAGAGGGGGAAGCGCTGGTAGAAGAGTTGAAGGGTAAATGGGAGGAGGAGCTGGGGGAGGAGATCGAGGAAGGTCTGTGGGCTGATGCCCTGGGTAGGGTTCATTCCTCCTCCTTGTGTGCCAGGCTCAGCCTGATACAATTTAAGGTGGTCCACAGAGCGCACTTGATGGGGGCGAGGTTGAGTAGGTTCTTTGGGGTAGAGGACAGATGTGGAAGGTGCTCAGGGAGCCCGGCAAACCATGTCCATATGTTTTGGTCATGCCCGGCACTGGAGGGGTTCTGGAGAGGAGTGGCGAGAGCAATATCTCAGGTGGTGAAAGTCCAGGTCAAGCCAAGCTGGGGGCTAGCAATATTTGGAGTAGTGGACGAACCGGGAGTGCAGGAGGCGAAAGAGGCCGGCATTCTGGCCTTTGTGTCCCTAGTAGCCCGGCGAAGGATCTTGCTAATGTGGAAGGAGGCGAAGCCCCCCAGCATGGAGGCCTGGATAAATGATATGGCTGGGTTCATAAAGTTGGAGAGGATTAAGTTCGCCTTGAGAGGGTCTGCGCAGGGGTTCTACAGGCGGTGGCAACCGTTCCTAGACTATCTCGCAGAGCGTTAGAGGAAAGTCGGTCAGCAGCAGCAGCAACCTTGGGGGGTGTGGTGGTGGTGGAGGGGACGTCCTGGGAGGGGGGGGGGGGGGGGGGGGGGACTGCCTGGGAGGGTGGATGAGCAAGAGATAACATGAAGGGTTGGGGAAACTGGCACGTACGGGTGAGGGACAGTGTACAAAGCTGTGTAAATATATCATTTTGCCATGTATATATCTTGCTCTGCGTGATTTCTCGTTTTTTTTTGTTACGGGGGGGTGGGGGGTTGTTGTTTGTAAGGGAGAAAAATTGTGTTAAAAAACTTTAATATATATAATTTTTTTAAAAAGACACTGTCTTGGACCCTACAGGTTAGAGGTCGTTGGGAAGATGAAAGGTCATACCAGAGTGCAACTCTGTAACGCAATATTGGCTGAGAGTCATATCCCTCACTTCGAAGATACAACCTATGGGTATTTATTCCAGTGCAGTACTGAGGGAACGCCACATTTTTGGAGGTGCTGTCTTTAGGAAGAGATGTCAAACTGACGCTCCTGCTTATCCTCTCACCTGGATGTGAAATACCTCCCTGCAATATTTAAAAAGATATCAGGATTATTCTTCAGGTGTCCTGGACAATATTTATCCCTCAAAATAAATCACTAAAACAGATTGTCTGGTCATAATCACGTTGCCTTATATAGGACATCTTGAGTTTGTGTATAGTACTACATAAACACAATTTCTGCTGAGGTGTTTAATGAAATGTGCTGGCAGATTAAAGGGGGGGCTGTGCACAGTGAAATATTGGAGTTCCCTCTGGAGATTCTGTGGACCTGGTGCTTGGAGAAGAAAGATGATGTGGACATAAGAGAGGATGGAAGCCTGGAGAGTACAGCAGCTTGCACCCGGGCAGCATGTGATCCACAACTCTTTATTCCAAAGGGAGGTTCTCGGAGAACTCAGTGTTTCCCTCCCTGGCAGAGATATGGCAATGTTTGGAAGCTGACCCACAGGCATGTTCCCAATGAGCACTGCTTTGTGAAGCTTGTTATGTTCTTGTACAGAAACAATTACTGAGTTGGCGTACTGAAGAACATCTAGTTCAAGACTAGTTAGTTTTATTATAGTGTAATAAACTGTGGGTAAGAAACTAATGCTATAAAACTGGTACTAATGCAAACACAACTGACCATGATGGTTTCTCCTCAAGACTCCCCCCAGGCTACAGTGTTATGTGCTACTACTTGGCTGACACCTACTTGGTCGGAGGCTATGCATATTTACACATACACTTGTTAATGCATATCACTACATCCCCTTTCCTTGAAATTTCAAAGAAAACATATAATACATTATTTCAGTAAATATTACATATGATATGCATAACAATGTATTTTACATCATGTACAGTTAAATTGTCCATTCACAGATCCAAACATTCCGGTTTCTTTCTGTTCCTTGTTGATCGTCTCAACTTTGGTAAATCGGGTGAATCTTCGTGATAGTTCTGAACTTCTGAAGGTACATCTACAATGATTGTATCATAATTCTGAACATGATTCTTTGACATTTAACTCATTCAGTGTGAGTGGTTTGGTTGGAGTAGCAGTTGGAAGCACTTAGGAGCATGCAGCTGGCGGAAAGCATCATAGACAGGAGTTATAGAGACCTGATCACACTCAAGGTGCAGGCAGACAGATGGGTGACCGCTAGAAAGGGCACCCAGTCAGTGCAGGAAACCCCTGTGGCTGTCTCCATCTCTAACAGGTATACCATTTTGGATAGTGTTCAGGGAGATAGCCTATCAGGGGAAAACAACAGCAGCCAGAACAGTGGCACCATAACTGGCTCTGTTGCTCAGCAGGGGAGGGCAAAGTGCAGGAGAGCGATAGTTATAGGCGACTCTATAGTAAGGGGCACAGATAGGCGCTTCTGTGAAAGTGACTCAAGGATGGTATGTTGCCTCCCTGCTGCCAGGGTCAAGGATGTCTCTGAACGAACACAGGACATCCTGAAGGGGGAGGGTGAACAGCCAGAGGTCGTAGTACGCATAAATAATAACGACATAGGCAGGAAGAGTGATGAAGTCCTGCAGAAGGAGTTCAGGGAATTAGGCAATAAGCTAAAAAGCAGGATCTCTAGGGTTGTAATCTCAGGATTACCCCCTGTGCCATGTGCCAGTGAGGCTAGAAATAGGAGGATAGTGCAGCTAAACACGTGGCTAAACTGGTGGTGTAAGAGGGAGGGTTTCAGATTTCTGGACCATTGCGATCTCTTCCGGGGCAGGTGGGACCTGTACAAGGACGGGTTGCATCTAAACTGGAGGGACACCGATATCCTGGCTGGGAGGTTTGCTAGAGTCACTCGGGAGGATTTAAAGAGTTGAGGAATCGCAAAGGGTAAAAGACCCTGATGGGAGTTATGTACTGGCCCCCTAGCAGTAGTCAGGATGTGGGGCAGAAAATAAAACAGGAGATAGAAAAGGCATGTAAAAAAGGCAATATTACAATAATCATGGGGGACTTCAATATGCAGGTGGACTGGGAAACTCAGGTTGGTAGTGAATCCCAAGAAAATGAATTTGTGGAATGTCTAAGGTGTTTTTTTGGAGCAGCTTGTGACAGAGCCTACTAGGGAACAGGCAGTTCTTGATTTGGTGATGTGTAATGAGGCAGACTTGATCAGGGAGCTTATGGTGAAGGAACCCTTAGTGAGCAGTGACCACAATATGATAGAATTTACCCTGCAGTTTGAGAGGATGAAGCTGCAATCAGATGTAACAATATTACAATTAAATAAGAGTAACTACAAAGACATGAGGGAGGAGCTGGCCAGAGTTGATTGGAAAAGGAGCCCAGCAGGGAAGACAGTGGAACAGCAATGGCAGGAGTTTTTGGGGGTTATTTGGGAGGCACAACAGAAATTCATCCCAAGGAGGAGGAAACATGCTAGGGGGAAGGAGGACAAGGCATCCATGGCTGACGAGGGAAGTCAAGGACAGCATAAAAGCTAAAGAAAAAGCATATAACGTGGCGAGGATTGCTGGGAAGCCAGAGGATTGGGAAGCCTTTAAAAGCGAAGAGCGAGGAACTGTTATTTGCACTATGCTTTTGTAATTGATATTTGCACACTAATGTATATTGTTACTGTTTACAATGCCAAAAATACCTCAATAAAATTGTTTGTTTAAAAAAAAAGTAAAAAGAGGACAACTAAAAAAGCAATAAGGGGAGAGAAGATGAAATGTGTGCAAGTCAGCTAGTAACATAAAAGAAGGTAGGAAGAGTTTTTTCTGAATATATAAAAGATAAGAGAGAGGCAAGAATAGACATTGGACCACTGGAAAATGTGGCTGGAGAAGTAATAATAGGAAACAACAAAATGGCAGAGGAACTGAATAATTACTTTACATCAGTCTTCACGGTGGAAGACACCAGTGGGATGCCAGAGCTCCAGGAGAATCAGGGGGCAGAGGTGAGTGCAGTGGCCATCACTAAGGAGAAGGTTCTGGGGAAAATGAAAGGTCTGAAGATGGATAAATCACCTGGACCGAATGGACTATATCCCAGGGTTCTAAAAGAGACAGCTGAGGAGATTGTGGAGGCATTGGTGGTGATCTTTCAAGAAACAGTGGAGGCAGGAAGGGTCCCAGAGGACTGGAAAGTGGCTAATGTAATACTGCTGTTTAAGGATGGAGGAGGCAGAAGATGGGAAATTATAGGCCGGTTAGCCTGACTTTAGTCATTGGCAAGATTTTAGAGACCATTCTTAAAGATGAGATCGTGGAGTTCTTGGAAGTACATTATAAAATAGGACTAAGTCAGCACGGCTTCGTCAAGGGGAAGTCATGTCTGACAAATCTATTCAAGTTCTTTGAGGAAGTAACAAGGAAGTTAGACAAAGGAGAACCAGTGGACATAATTTATTTAGATTTCCAGAAGGCCTTTGACAAGGTGCCGCATAGGAGACTGTTAAATAAGTTAAGAGCCCATGGTGCTAAGGGTAAGATCCTGGCATGGATAGAGGATTGGCTGACTGGAAGAAGGCAGAGAGTGGAGATAAAGGGGTCTTTTTCGGGACGGCAGCCGGTGACTAGTGGTGTGCCTCAGAGGTCGGTGCTGGGACCACAACTTTTCACAATGTACATTAATGATCTGGAAGAAGGAACTAAAGACACTGTTGCTAAGTTTGCGGATGGTACAAAGATATGTAGCGGGACAGGTAGTACTGAGGAAGCAGGCGGGCTGCAGAAGGACCTGGACAGGCTAGGAGAGTGGGCAATGAAGTGGCAGATGGATTACAATGTGGAAAGGTGTGAGGTTATGCACTTTATGCAGAGATGTAATGGGAGCCATCAACGTCACCAAGTGGCTTCCCACACGTCATAGGGGCCATTGCTGACTCCCATGTTGGCATAATCATAGAGGGCCCATCTGACAGCATCATCAGTGGAGTAATTTAATATCTAGAATGCCTTGTGAAGCTAGCCACCTCATTGTGTATGTTAATACATGTTTTCTGGGGAGTAGCCATGATTTGTTTATTCTCAGGCAATCCACCATACCTGCAGTGCTCAATGAAAGCAATGGTACCTGCTGCAGTCCACATCTGACTAATAATAGTCTAATATTCTTTATTAGTGTCACAAGTAGGCTGACATTAACAGTGCAATAAAGTTACAGTGAAAATCCCCTAATCGCCACACTCCGGCGCCTGTTCGGGTACACAGAGGGAGAATTCAGAATGTCCAATTCACCTAACAAGCACGTCTTTCGGAACTTGTGGGAGGAAACCGGAGCACCCGGAGGAAACCCATGCAGACATGGGGACATTGTGCAGACTCCACACAGGCAGTGACCCAAGCCGGGAATCGAAGCCGGGTCCCAACATTGCTAACCACTCTGCTACTGTGCTGCCCTAGTGGCAGAATGGGCACAAAGCATTGAATAGCCTTTTCCTGTTGCAATAATGGCATTTGAAGGCAGTGGTTGAAAACGGGCTAAAAGAAAACCAGACATCTGAACACTTGCAGTTTCCAGTGCCCGGGCAGGTCTGTAAGTAATGCCCAGCAGTAAAGGGTTTCCAGAATTATCGTGCCCTTCGTAATTTGGCAATGGTTCCGACTTTACAAGCAACGAAGATGAGAATGTGCTGAACACTAAATTCCTGCTCACGACGTAACCTGAGTACAAAATACAGTTCTGGTCACCACATTACAGGAAGCATGTGGTCACATAGAGAGCGTACAGAGGAGATTTGTGAGGATATTGCCAGGAACGGAGAGATTTAGCTACGAGGAAAGATTGGATAGGCGTGGAAGAGAGGACGTTGAGGTGAATAATACAAATCAATTTCCCTAAACAGAGAGATTAATAATCGGGTGGCATAGATTTAAAGTGATTGTCAGAATGATTAGAGTGGAATTGAGGAATAATTGAGAGCGGTAGGAGTCTGGAGCTCACTGTTTCAAAGGTGATAGACTGAAACCCTTGCAACATTTGAAACATACTTGGATATACTCTTGAAGCAATATCACCCTATAACCTACAGGACTAGCCATCAAGAGCAGGGAAGGGAGATTAGGCTGTACAGCTCTTTCTTGGCTGGCACAGACTTGAGGGCCGAATGGTCTTCTCCCATGCTGTAAATTTCCGATGTGGGGAATGATTCCTGCTGCCAACAGCACTTGCTATCAGGGTCATCATTGACTTCTTTTAATAAAGAAAGTGCCTTCCACCTGTAAAACACAACAATCTTCCAAGATCCCTCGTCTTGTCTCTCAGCCAACCATTCAACTAATCTGTGGCACCTTTAGTATAAACGCTGGTCAAGGACAAAGACAAAATTCAATTCCAGTAATAAAGGGACAACTGCTTCCCTGGAGAAAAGAAATACAGGAACAAATGACCAGAAATGTACATGTTTGCTTTCTCTTTATGCGTGAGCACCCTTGCTATTTCTTGACATCATGATCCTACTTTCTGCCTTAAACCCAGGACTGGGATTTTGCTGATTAATTACAGCGAAGCTGGCAGCGAGTGATGCAAAAATCCACACGTTTCTGCCATTGTACCTTTGCTTCTCCAGTGGAATCTTTTAAGAGATTCCCACTGACTGCAATTTCTGCAAATGTTGCAAACACGACTTGACAAAAACTTTTGTTTCAGCACTTGGTCTCACTGTTAAAACTCTTGAAGAAGTTACACCTTGTTGAACGAGGTGCATCAAGGTTTTTGATTATGTACCAACTTCATAATTACTTCTGGAACGGCCTCACTGGCCCTGAATAAACAATTATAAATGTTTCTGGATTGCCAAGATTTAAAAAAATCTATATACTTTCAATTCATTTCTTTCAAACGAGTGTTTATCATAATTTTAGCTTCTATCTTAATGTGGGTGGCATGGTCGCACAGTGGTTAGCACTGTGGCTTCGCAGCACCAGGGTCCCAGGTTCGATTCCTGGCTTGGGCCACTGTCTGTGCAGAGTCTGCATGTTCTCCTCGTGACTGCGTGGATTTCCTCCACTGAATGCTCCCGAAAAATGTGTTGTTCGGTGAATTGGACATTCTGAATTCTCCCTCTGTGCACCCGAACAGGCGCCGGGGTGTGGGGACTAGGGGATTTTCACAGTAACTTCATTGCAGTGTTTGTAAGCCTACTTGTGACACTAATAAAGATTATTATTAGTGCAATCATTATCATTTATTTCACTACCTGAAAATTAAAATTAAAAATGATGGATATTAAATGTTTTTAACTTCCTGCTCTGCTGAGTGTGAACACTTTAACGTGATTAATTCTTCATCTGCTTGCTGGCATCACTGCTGCTATATGCCAGACACCTCCTTGACTTGCTCCTGATTTAACCTGCCACTGGGAGCGGAGAAGTCCATGCCACTTAGATTGCTTGATCTTTGTGGGCAGTTTTCTTCGAGCTAAGTGGTCAACACTGTTACTTCATCACTGACTGCACAATCTGAGCCCTTGGGGGCGATTCTCCGAGCCGGGCTGGAGAATCGGTGTAACCGCGCCACGACGCTCCGACGCCGGCGCGTGATTCTCCGAGGTGCAGAGAATCAGCACCTTTTGCGCCGGTGCGTTTGATGCGGCACTGGCCGCGGGCCGCTGGAATCGGCGGGGCCGCCGATTCTCCGGCCCGGATGGGCCAAGCGGCCGCGCGGATACGACAGAGTCCCGCCAGCGCCGTTCACCCCTGGTCGCTGCCGGCGGGACCTCTGCGCGAAGGGTTGGGGGTGGCCTGTGGGGGGGGGGGGGGAGAGAGGGGAGGGGGGCTCCGTCCCTGGGGGGGGCCTCCGATGGGGTCTGGCCCGCGATCGGGGCCCACCAATCGGCGGGCCAGCCTCTCCCCCCCGGGCCTACGTTCCTGCGCAGCCGGCCCCTAAACACCGACGCCATGTTGAGTCAGGGTCAGCGTGCTGAAGAAGTCCCCCGCGCATGCGCAGTTTGGCGCCAGGAAGGGAGGCTGGAGCAGCGCGAACCGCTCCATTGCCGTTCTGGCCCCCTGTGGGGGACAGAATCGGTCGTCCCCGTGCCCATTTCGCGCCGTCGTGAAATGCGACGGCGTTCACGACGGCGCGAACTCTTGGGCTCCATTTGGGAGAATCGTGCCCCTGATTCTTTTCCTGCTCCCCATCTGTCGCTAACTTTGCGGCACAACTTAGTCACAATGATGTCCTCATAACATCAGCTTCTAATGTTCTGATCATTTCCGGTACATAGGGCCTAGGCGGCTGAAACCATGGCTGTGAATGGTGGGAAAATGGAACTGCGGAATGTGCGAGAGGCTAGAATTGGAGAGGTGTGAAGATAATGCATGAACATAGCAACATAGGAATTAGGAGAGGAAGTAGGCAATTCAACCCTTCGGGCCTGCTCCGTCATTCAATCAGATCATGGCTGATCTCGTCCTGGTCTCAAATCCCCTCCCCACCTGCTGCCCATATACCTTTAAACCATTTTATAAAATCAGAAATATATCTACCTCCTCTTGAAACCATTTAATGACTCGGATTCCACTAAACTATGGGACAGCAAGTTCCACAAATTCACCACCCTCTGTGAGAAGTAGTTCCTCCTCATCTCAGTTCTATGGGTGCTCCTCCTTCCGTCCTCCATATTTTAAAAGCTTTCTGCACCTTTTCCATTGCTAACGAGAGCATATCAAGCTATTGTAACCTGCTCCCGCAGCTTATTGACCTGGGAATTGGTACCATCCTTGTTATCTTGTTATTCTGGCAATTTGGTGATAATCCGACCAGAGACAAACTGCTCAGATTCAGAGGTAAATTAGTCGGGGAACGATGGTAATGAACATGCCAAGGAGATGAGTGAAATTAAATTAATCATTTAGTTTCATAAGGTAATAAAAATAGAATCATTACAAATATGTTGTGCAATCTTGCTAGATATTGCTTCTTAAAAATTCAACTCAGTGTAAACCCTCAGAACCCAGCAGGTTAAAAGTTTGAAATGCTTTTGGAACCCCATAGATTTCAAATGCAACATTTCTCGACCGTTTTTGTGAAGGTTCCATATGAGTGCTTTGTGATTTACCTTATCAAATGCTGTAAAACATGGGCACACAAAGTATTTCACTGTCAGTCTTTGCATGCTTTTAATTTTCTTTTCCACCAGTAGTCTAATAGAATATGATTTGCGTCGTGAATGTCGTTACCCCAGGACCTCAATAAATTAATTGGGATGGAATAAGCTGAGAAATGAAACTCACACAGCTGTCTCCACCACTGAAATGTGATTTAATTAACTTGCAACTGGGAAAACCTGAAAATACAAATCGCACCCACAGCGAGGTTTATATTCAGCCAAACGCTGCCACTTTACTTGCACCAATGTTGCCCTTATCAGGAGAAAAAGGGAAAGACACGGTCAGAAACAATTCAAATTTAAAAATTTTTAAATAGAATTTGTCCAGAGGGAAAACGAGCTTGTGGGATTTGAGGGGCGAATTTGATTTGAGGGGCGAATTTGATTTGAGGGGCGAATTTGATTTGAGGGGCGAATTTGATTTGGGGGCGAATTTGATTTGAGGGGCGAATTTGATTTGAGGGGCGAATTTGATTTGAGGGGCGAATTTGATTTGAGGGGCGAATTTGATTTGGGGGCGAATTTGATTTGAGGGGCGAATTTGATTTGAGGTGCACGATTTGATCTTATTCTCACCGGCTTTTGACTTGCACAGGAATACCGATAGAATTGACCACTGTGCTACCTTTGTGAGTACAAAGTCCTGCCTCTGCAGTGACGATACCTGTTGTCAGGTAGTATGGCAATACGGTGTGGGATCACGTAGCTGCTTTTGGTTTTTAGTAAGTTGTGTGGGTTCTCTGGGTTCAGACCTCATTCAGAGGAATGCTTAGCGGTGTGCCGGGAGGTCAGGTAAGGCACTATCAGGTTGCCCGACCGGCACTGCCAGGATGCCCTGTTGCCATTGCCAGGTTGCCCAGGTGCCAGGGGTGTGTCAGGGCACTGCCCTGCCCTGTGTCCGACCACCCCGGGTGCTCCAATGGCCTCCGAGACCTCCTGAGTGGCCACCTTGCGTGGTCTTTTAATTGGTGCCTGGGGGAGGCCTTGCCGGTGCGGCCTGTGACCCCCTAGGCACCGGGAGAATGTGGCCTCAAGTGGGCCGCACATATTTAAATTAGATCACTTTAATTTCATAGAATTTACAGTGCAGAAGGAAGCCATTCGGCCCATCGAGTCTGCACCGGCTCTTGGAAAGAGCACCCTACTCAAGGTCAACACCTCCACCCTATCCCCATAACCCAGTAACCCCACCCAACACTAAGGGCAATTTTGAACACTATGGGCAATTTATCATGGCCAATTCACCTAACCTGCACATCTTTGGACTGTGGGAGGAAACCGGAGCACCCGGAGGAAACCCACGCACACACGGGGAGGATGTGCAGACTCCGCACAGACAGTGACCCAAGCCGGAATCGAACCTGGGACCCTGGAGCTGTGAAGCAATTGTGCTATCCACAATGCTACCGTCTGCCCTTAAGTATGATTATCTGTCATACTTGGCCAGTGGGGGCCTAATCCAGATTGTGCCATGTGCCGCGAGTCGGGTGAATCCCGTAAGGATTTGCACCCGGCCAGACGCCTGATTCGCGTCCAGAGCGTTCTGTTCAGTTTTCTTCATTGCTTCGTTGACATCCTTTCCTCCAACAGAAGCAAGGAGAATGGCCGTTCTCTGATGATTCTGTTCCCTTTCATTCATAATTTCTGCGATAGGAAAACCTCCCATGGCAACCTACAGCAGGATATGAATAAGATCCCGCCGTGAGCCAACAAGTGGCGGGGAACATGAATGCTAGTTCATGGCTATCGTCAATTCAATATAGCCCTGACCATCATTGTCGAGTCACATTATATGCTCACCACTGATCAGAAGTGTAATTGTAAGTCATATCACATCTATAGCTACAGGTGCAGGGCAGAGGCTTCAAAATGAATAGCTCACTTCCTGATCCTTCAAAATTCCTCTGCAATTTACATGTTTCAAGTCAGGATTTCTACAGCTTAAGGATCTGGCACATAAAGGGTTAATGTGGGCCTGAGTACAGTACCGCCAGCACAGTGATGTAGGAAAACACTTAACCCGCACCAACTGTCCGGCTAATGTTGCACAGAGCCAGTGTACTAACAAGCTTGGAGACAGCTCCTAACTTGTATCCTTTACTGCATACTTGCAAATAGTTTCAAAAGTTAACAACGACTTACGGTTAATCTACATATGACGACAAAGACTTCTTCAGACCTACTGAACTGCAACCAACACCTCACAACAATTCCGACGGAATTCACCTCAACGAGCACAGCTGCAACAATGCTTAAGAAGCTCCAAGATGGAAGTAATCTGCTTGATCAAGAATCAATATCCACTCTCTTGAACACTGGTGCTAATGCTGCAATAATCCATTTACAGGAATCGCTACAGCAACTTATCAACGTTACTTTGACAGAACCTCCTAGCCCCCCCTTGAATGACAAGAGCAGCAATGTCATGGAAATACCAACACTTCTAATGTCTCTTCCAAGCTACACGCCATCACTTCCTCATATATACTGCCGTCCCTTCATCATATCTTGGTCAAAACCTTAGAATTCCACAGTTTACACCATTATGACAGCAGCATTACCACAATCGGAGTAACAACAGTTCAACAAGAAGGTTCACTGTGACTTCTGGTGGCGGCAAAGGAGTAGATGGTCACACATTTGGCAGCTCCTGCTCGAGGCGGTTTTTTCGGTCTTTTCCCCCATTTGCTGGCGGATGTTTTGGTGGAAAAAGGTGTAGAAGTGGTGGAGGAAAGTAAAACTCCACTGGAGGTGTCGGTGGATGGATCTGTGGACCAGAAGTGGGTCGAGCGGCACGGTAGCATAGGGCAGCATGGTAGCATTGTGGATAGCACAATTGCTTCACAGCTCCAGGGTCCCAGGTTCGATTCCGGCTTGGGTCACTGTCTGTGCGGAGTCTGCACATCCTCCCCGTGTGTGCATAGGTTTCCTCCGGGTGCTCCGGTTTCCTCCCACAGTCCAAAGATGTGCAGGTTAGGTGGATTGGCCAAGATAAATTGCCCTTAGTGTCCAAAATTGCCCTTAGTGTTGGGTGGGGTTACTGGGTTATGGGGATAGGGAGGAGGTGTTGACCTTGGGTAGGGTGCTCTTTCCAAGAGCCGGTGCAGACTCGATGGGCAGAATGGCCTCCTTCTGCACTGTAAATTTTATGATAATCTACGATAATCTATGAGAAGGAAGGAGCTGTTGGAGCAAGAGATTCTTCGTGCGCCACAGGTGAAGATGGCGGATGGTGAAGGGTCAGCTCTACCAGCTCAATGGTCTATGGAGCGGCTGATGGACCTCTTGAACGAGAAGTTTAACCAGCAGAGGAGGGAAGGTCAGGAGGACCTGGCTAAGGTGGTAGAAGCGCTAAAAGCGGGGATCGAGCGGGTGGAGCAGAGCTTGGAGATTCAGAGCCAGGAGATCCAGAAAGTGGAGAAGGCGGTGGGGGAACACGAGGAGCAGCTTACCTCATTGGTGGCTGAGATCGGGATGATGCGGGAGACCCAGAAGTGGCTAAAGGAGAAGGTAGAGGATCGGGAGAACTGCTCCCAAAGACAACGTTTAAGAATTGTTGGGATGCCAGATCGTACTGAGGGAGCGGACGCTGGCTCGTATGTAGCCAAAATGCTGGAGCAGCTGATGAGGCAGGGGGCCTTTGACCGGCCCCTGGGGGTCGATCGCGCGCATAGTGCGCTGATGAGGAAGCTGCGATGGTGGTGAGGCTCCATTGGTTCCTTAACAAGGAGAAGATTTTGTGGTGAGTCAGATAGATGAGGAGGTGCACCTGGGAAGGTAAGGAGGTCTGGATGTACCAAGTCCTGGGAGCAGAACTGGCTAAGAGGAGAGCCGGGTTCAACCAAGTCAAGGCTGCCCTCTTCAAGAAGTGGGTGAAGTTTGAGATGCTGTACCCGCCCACCTCTGGGTGACTTACATCAGCCGTGAGCATTATTTTGGGACACCAGAGGACACCAGGGAATCATTGAGGGGTAGGAGGACACCTGACACCCAAAGCCTGTCCACCATTTACAAGGCACAAGCCAGGAGTGTAATGGAATACTTTCCACTTGCCTGAATAAATGCAGCTCCAACAACACTCAAGAAGCTTGACACCATCCATGAAAAAGCAGCCCGCTTGATTATTCCCTCTTCCACAAAACATTCAAATCCTCCACCACTGACGAACAGTGGCAGCCGTGTGTACCATCTACAAGATGCACTGCAGCAACTCACGAAGCTTCCTCAGACAGCACCTTCCCAAACTCACGACCACTACCATCTAGAAGGACAAGAGCAGCAGATACCTGGTAACCCCACCTCCTGGAGGTTCCCTCCAAGTCACTCACCACCCTGACTTGGAAATATATCACCGCTCCTTCATGATCGCTGGGTCAAAATCCTCGAACTCCCTCCATAACAGCACAATGGACTGCAGCAGTTCAAGAAGACAACTCACCATCACCTTCTGAAAGGCAACTAGGGATGGGCAATAAATGCTGAGGAAAGGGTAGGTAGGGCAAGTCTTCCATTCAGGATTAGATATGAAGATGTGGGAGGTGGTGGTGCTGATAAACAAGTGGGTGGCGTTTGAGGTGGGGAATATAGTGACAGATACAGGAGGAAGGTCCATGGTGGTGAGCGGGAAACTGGAGGGGATGCCAGTGGTCTTGGTGAACGTTTATGCCCCAAATCAGGACGATGTTGAATTTGTGAGGTGGGTGTTGGGGACGATCCTGGACCTGGGCCTGGGGGCCCCCATTGGATTGGTGGAGGTGATGGAAGGTATGGCGGTGATGCAGGCAGGGACGAACTCGGGCCTGGATGGGTTTCCTGTAGAATTCTATAAGATGTTTTCTGGCACGCTGGGGCCCCTGCTGGTCAGGAGATTTAATGAGACGAGGGAGAAGGGGAACATCCCCCTACATTATTGCAGACTTCGCTATCCTTAATAGTGAAGAAGGAGAAGGACCCGGTGGGTCCTACCGCCCGATATCACTGCTAAATGTGGATGTCAAACTGTTGGCAAAGATCCTGGCCTCGCGGATTGAGGACTGTGTGCCGGGGGTGATAGGGGAAGACCTGACGGGGCTTGTAAAGGGAAGGCATCTGACAGCGAAAGCTAAGTGATTATTAAACGTGATAATGATGCCCCCGGAGGGACGGGATGTAGAGGTGGTGGTCGCTATGGATGCGGAGAAGGCGTTTGTTCGGGTGGAATGGGGGTATGTGAGGGAAGTGCTTGGGCGTTTGGGTTCGGGCAGGGACTTGTGGACTGGGTCCGTTTAGTGTATAGAGCGCCGGTAGCGAGCGTATGGATGAATCGGGTGAGTTCGGGGTACTTTGGGCTACATCGTGGGACAAGGCAGGGATGCTCACTCTCCCCTTTGCTTTTTGCCTTGGCGTTAAAGCCACTGGCAATGGTGCTTACAGCGACAAGGGGCTGGAGAGAGCTAGTCCGGGGGGTTCATTGGAGCACAGGGTGTCGGGGGTGACGGACAGGGATTGAGCAGTTTGGGGACCTGTTTGTGGGGGGGGCAGCTTTTCGAGTTTAGAGGAACTGGAGGAGGAGGATGAGCTGCCCAACGGGAATGGGTTCCAGTATTTACAGGTGCGGGATGATGTGAGGAAGCAGGTACCGTCCTTTCCCGGTCTGCCACCCCTGGGGCTACAGGATAAGGTGATATCAAAAGCAGGAGTGGGTAAGTGTAAGGATCCGAGATTTACCAGGAGTTAATAGACAGGGAGGGAGCCCCTGATCGGAGAAGTCAAATGGAAGTGGGAGGAGGAGTTGTCGGACAAAGGGAAGCTGGGTAGTGGGAGGAGGCTTTGAGGAGGGTGAATGCATCCTCGTCGACTGCTCGACTTAGCCTTATTCAACTCAAGGCAGTGCATACGGCGGAGATGGCCAGGTTGAGCAGGTTCTTTGAGGGGGTGGTGGATAGGTGTGGGTGGTGCGCGGGGGAGCCCACGATCCATATCCACATGTTTAGGGCCTGTCCAAAGCTGAAGGGGTTCTGATAGGGGTTCACAAATGTAATGTCTGAGGTGCTGAAGGTGAAGGTGGCCCCGTGTCCAGAAGTGGTGATTTGGTGTGTCAGAAGACCCGAGGGTCCAGGGGGTGAGAGAGGCCGACGTCTTGGCCTTTGACTCCCTGGTAGCCCGGAGATGGATTTGTTGGAGTGGAGGGACTCGGAGACCCCGAAATCGGGGTGTGGGTGAGCGACCTGGTGGAGTTTCAAAAGCTGGAGAAAATTAAGTTTGCCTTAAAAGGGTCAGTGATGGGTTTCTGATGGAATATTTAAAAAAGTTCAAGGGTACGCTGGCACCGCTGATGGTGGGGGTGTTTGAGGAGGTGATAGGGAAGGGGGTGTTAACACAAACTTTGGGGCAGGCATCGATTTCCCTGTTGCTTGAACCCCCCTCGCTGACGATTAATTTTCCGCAAAGAAGTCGATAAACGGTTACCACCTCTGGGCGAACCCATACAGTGACCCTCTCAGAGCGAACTTAATTTTCTCCAGACCGAGAAAGCTCGCCATATCCGATAGCTAGGCCTCCGACTTCGGGGGCTTTGAGTTCCTCCATGCCAACAGAATTCGTCGCCGGGCTACCAGGGAAGCAAAGGCCTCTCTCTCCTCCTGGACTCCCGGGTCCTCCGAAACCCCAAAAACTGCCACCTTTGGACTCATCACCACCTTCGTTTTCAGTACCCGAGACATAACGTCCGTGAATCCCTGCCAATAGCCCCTGAGTTTTGGACATGCCCAGAACATGCGGACATGGTTCGCTGGTCCTCCCGAACATCTGGCGCACTGGTCCTCTAATCCAAAGAATTTACTCATCCGGGCCACTGTCATGTGGGCCCGGTGGACGACCTTGAATTGAATCAGGCTGAGCCTGGCGCATGTTGCGGTCGCGTTTACCGTGCTCAACGCCTCCGCCCATAAGCCCTCTTCTATCTCACCTCCGAGCTCCTCTTCCCACTTAAGCTTCAGCTCCTCGGTCTGCGGCTCCTCTGCCCCCATAAGTTCTTTGTATTTCTGAGACCCTCCCCTCCCCCACCCATCCACTGGACACTACCCTGTCCTGGATCCCCGTAAGTGGCAGGCGTGGGAAGGATGGAATCTGTCTGCGTAGAAAGTCCCGCACCTGCAATTACCTGAAATCATTCCCTCTCGCCAGCCCAAATTTCTCCTCTAGCGCCCTCATGCTCAGGAAGCTCCCTTCCAAGAACAGATCCCCCATCCTCTCAATCCCAGCCCTCTGCCATGCTCGGAACCCACCGTCTATATTCCACGGGGCAAACCGGTGATTGTCGCAAATTGCGGGCCAAACCGATGCTCTCACTTCCCCCACGTGCCTTCTCCATTGGCCCCAGATCCGCAAGGTCGCCACCACTATGGGGCTGGTGGAGTACCGTGTCGGTGGGAGCGGCAGGGGTGCCGTAACCAGGGCTGCCAAACTGGTGCCCCTGCACGAAGCGGCCTCCATCCGCCCCCAAACCGACCCCACACCCACCATCCACTTCCTTATCATAGCTATGTTGGCCGCCCAGTAGTAATTACTAAAGTTTGGCAGCGCCAGTCCCCCTTCCCCTCGGTTCCTCTCGAGTATCAATCTCCTCACCCGCGGTGACTTTCCCGCCCACACAAATCCCATAATCACTTCATTGACTTTCTAGAAAAAAGACCGCGGAATGAAAATGGGGAGACACTGGAATACGAACAGGAATCTCGGGAGGATCGTCATTTTAACCGTCTGCACTCTCCCTGCTCGTGTCAGTGGGAGCGCATCCCACCTCCGGAACTCGACCCTCATTTGCTCCACCAACCGAGACAAGTTCAACTTGTGCAGACGGCCCCAATCCCACGCCACCTGTATCCCTAAGTATCTAAAACTGTCTCCCACTAACCTAAACGGCAGCCCGCTCAGCCGACCCTCCTGGCCCCTCGCCTGGACTACAAACAACTCACTTTTTTGGCATTTCCAGTTTATACCCCGAGAACCAGCCGAATTCCCTCAGGATTCCCATGATTTCATTGATCCCAGCCACTGGATCCGTGATGTATAAGAGCAGGTCGTCGGCGTACACCGAAACTCTGTGTTCCACCCTCCCGCATACCAGCCCCTTCCAACCCCTAGAAGCTCTCCGGGCAATTGCCAGCGGCTCTATTGCTAACGCAAACAGCAGTGAGGAAAGGGGGCACCCCTGCCTCGTCGCTCGGTGCAGTCTAAAATTGTCAGACGTCGTCCTATTCTTCCTAACACTAGCCTCCGTAGCCTGGTACAGCAGTCTAACCCAGTCGATAAAGCCCTCCCCGAACCCAAATCATCTCAGCACCTTCCATAAATAGTCCCGCTCAACCCGGTCGAAAGCCTTCTCGGCATCCATTGCCACAACTACCTCCACCTCTACTCTCTGGGGGCATCATGATCACATTCAGCAGCCTTCTTAGGTTGGCCACCAGCTGCCTGCCCTTGACGAACCCGGGTTGATCTTCCATAATGACGTCCGGCACACAGTCCTCAATCCTAGCCGCCAAGAGCTTGGCCAGTATTTTAGCATCTACCTTGAGCAGAGAGATTGGCCTATAGGACCCACATGCCTCCGGGTCTTTGTCCCGTTTCGATATCAGGGAGATGGTGGCCTGTGGCATCGTCGGGGGTAACACCCCTCTGTCTCTTGCCGCATTAAAAACCCTAACCAGCACCGGCCCCACTATCTCGGAGAACTTTTTATAAAACTCCACCGGATACCCATCCGGCCCCGGGGCTTTACCTGATTGTATGGCCCTCAAGCCCCCCCAATATTTCTTTGGTCCTTATCCGGGCCCCCAGCCCATTCACCAACCCCCTACCCACTTTTGTGAATGTCAGTCCATCCAGAACGTGCCTCATCCCCTCGGGCCCTGCAGGGGTTCCGAGGTGTGCCGGATCTCCTACCAAGTCCCTCCGTCCCGTCCCCCCCCGCTCTCCCCCCCCCCCCGCCACCCGCCCCCGTCCCCCCCCCCGTCCCCCCGTCCCCCCCGACTACCTTCCCAATTTCCCAGGCTGCCTCCCTCTTCCTCAGTTGCTGTGCCAGCATTCGACTGGCTTTCTCCCCATGCTCATAGATCGCACCCCTCGCCTTCCTAAGCTGCTCCACAGCCTTACCTGTGGACAATACCCCAAACTCAACCTTCGTCGTTCCCTTAATAGCTCTGCCCTCGGGGTCTCCGCATATCTCCTGTCTACTTGTAATATCTCCTTTACCAGTCGGCCCTTTTCTGCCCTGTCCGTCCTGTCCCTATGTGCTCGAATCAAGATCAGCTCCCTTCTCATCACTGCCTTCAGCGCCTCCCAGAGCACCGCAGCTGAGACATCCCCTGTGTCATTGACCTGCAGGTAGTTTTGAATACATTTCCTCACCCTCTCACACACCGCCTCGTCCGCCAACAAACCAACCTCCAGCCTCCATTGAGGGCGCTGAAAGCTTTCCTTGCAGACCTGCAGATCCACCCAGTGCGGGGCATGGTCCGAGATAGAGATCGTCGAATATTCTACGTCTGTCACCCCTGCCAGCAAATCCCTGCTCATGATGAAAAAATCGATTCGGGAATACACCTTATGAACATGTGAATAGAACGGAATCTCCCTCCCTGTCAGCCGACTAGCCCTCCGTGGATCAGTCCCCCCCATTTGCTCCATAAACCCCCTCAGTTCTTTCGCCATTGCCTGCATCTTACCAGTTTTTGAACACGACCGGCCTAGGCCAGGGTCAAGGACTGCGTTAAAATCACCTCCCATAATCAGCTTGTGCGAGTCCAGGTCAGGTATCTTCCCCAGCAGTCTCTTAATAAAATCCACATCGTCCCAATTTGGGGCATATACATTGACCAAAACTACACTCATCCCCACGAGCTTACCAGTCACCACGACAAATCTGCCTTCCTCATACGAGATTGTACTACTCACCTCGAATTGCACCCTTTGTTAACCAAAATCGCGACCCCTCTGGTTTTAGTGTTCAGCCCCGAGTGGGAAGACCTGGCTAATCCAGCCCTTCCTTAATCTGACCTGGTCAGCTACCTTCAGATGAGTCTCCTGAAGCATTATTACGTCCGCCTTCAGCGCCCTCAGATGCGCGAACACACGTGCCCTTTTTACCGGCCCGTTTAACCCTCTTAAGTTCCAGGTGATCAGACTGGTTGAGGGGCACCATGCCCCCCCCCCCCCCTCGCCGATCAGCCATCTCCTTTCTTGGGGCCGCCCCTAACCCCTGTGTCGCACTTCCCCAGGCCCGCCTCTTGGCAGTCCCCACCTCCGACCTCCTCCATGTTACCAAATCCAAATCGCTCCCCCGTCAGCAGATCAACTACCCCCCTTCCCCCCCTAGCAACAACACCCTGTAACCTAACGCCTGCCATAAACTAGCTATATACACCCCCCTCACCTGGCTTCCGTAGACTAGTTCACCCAGCTAGCCTGGTGACTCTCGACTCCAGCGCCAACAAGTCTCCCACCTATTGTTCCCTCTAACCCATCCCCCCGCCCATCAACACCATTTCCCCAAACCAGCCATCCTTGAGCAAATGCTCTGAAGAAAAAAAACCCACAAGGAACAAAGAAAACCCCGACGCTAGTGCAAATCAAATAAAACAAAATAAATAATAGGCACTTCCAACCACCCCGATCAGAACACAAAAAGCCCCCAGTACCAAATACCTTAACTACCCTCTTTTTCCAGTGAAACCTCGAGTACAGAAGAGAAAAAAAACCAACACAACACAAGAAAAACGTGTAAACATCGCTTAGTAACTTTTTAACTTAAGTCCAAAAAGTCCTCAGTTCGGCACCAGCCCTTCTCTCTTGGCGAAGTCCATCGCATCCTCGGGCTCCTCAAAGTAATGGCGCCGTACCGCGTGCATGACCCAAAGGCGCTGGGCACAGTAGTCCAAACTTCACCTGCTTCTTAAACAGAATCTCTTTGATTTGCCAGTAGTCTGCCCTCCTTCTGGCCACCTCCATGCTCAGGTCCTGGTAGATGCGCAAGACACTATAGTTCCAATTGCAGCTCTGTGTGCGCTTGGCCCACTGTAGCACCCGCTCCTTGTCCAGGAACCTGTGGAACCTGACCACCATCACTAGGGGGGGGGGCCTCCGCTCGCGGCTGCCTCGCCAGCGCTCTGTGTGCCCTGTCCACCTCCAACGGGCGAGGGACGACATCATCCCCAACAGCTTCTGGAACATGTCTGCCACATACGCCGCAGCATCCTCTCCCTCAGCCCCCTCCGGGAGACCAACGATTCTCAAATTCTGCCAACGGGACCTATTTTCCAGGTCCTCCACCTTCTCCAGAAGCCTTTTCTGTTGGTCTTTCAGCCTCTCCATCTCCACTTCCACCACGGTTTGGTGATCCTCCTGCTCCTCCAGCGCCTTTTCCAGCTTCTGGATCGTCCGATCCTGGGCATCCAGCCTGTGCTCCAGGAGCTCGATTGATTTCTGGATCGGGTCTAAACTGCCCCGTTTCAGCGCGGTGAAGCCTTCTTGGATGACCTTCAGCAGATGCTCCGTTGTTGGCTGGGCTGTCTGCACCAGGGTCCGGACATCGGCCATATTGTCCTCAGCAGCAGCTTCTACACTGCCCTTGTTTGCCCACTTCTTCAACTGTTTGCGATTCTTTCTGCTCCTTAATTCCATACACCTATATCTGGAGTCAGTGCCTGAGTGCCTATGCCTTCAGATCCAGCGCTCAAAAGTACAAAAAAGTCGGGAAAAAAGGTCCAAAGGTCTGACCGGATCGAGAGCCACCAAATGTGCGACTTACTCCCTCACAGCCGCCACCGGAAGTCCGCCCATATCACTTTTAAACGTGGACGCAAAGATATTGTCGAAGGTACTGGCAGGCAGGCTGGAGGAGTGCCTCCCGAAGGTGATAGGCCAAGATCAGACGGGGTTTGTCAGAGGGAGGCAGCTCTTTTCGAACATTAGGAGGGTATTGAACATGGTTATGGTACCGGCGGAGGGGAAGGAAACAGAGATGGTTGTGGCATTGGACGCTGAGAAAGCGTTTGACTGGGTAGAAATGGCAGTTCTGGAGTGGTTTGCGATTGGTCCACGATTTGTGGACTGGGTAAAGCTACTGTATAAGGAGCCGAGGGCGAGTGTCCCCACATGTAGCATCAGCTCGGGATACTTTTCTCTCCACCAGTTTTCTGTCCTAGGTCCCCGGCTGTTTGCACTCGCGATTGAGCCATTGGCCATTGCGTTAAGAAGTACGGGGTATGGAAAGGGATAGTGCGGTGCGGCGGGGGGGGGGGGGGGGGGGGGGGGGGTTGGTAAAGCATGGCGTGCCCTTATAAGCCAATGACCAGTTGCTAAACGTGTCGGAACCGAGTGTATCAATAGGGGGAATATTGGAGATGCTTCGGGTATTTGGGTCTTTCACGGGGTACAAATTAAATCTAGACGAGTGAGTATTTTGTGGTTTCTCGGCCGGGGGTGGGGGCAGGGTGGGGGAGCTGCCATTCCGTAGGGCAGGGACTCACTTTAGATACCTGGGGGTGCAGATTTCTAGGGATTGGGGGGGGGGGCTCCATTGGTACAACATTTCTAGTTTGGTGGGGAGGGTGAAAGCTGATCTGGCAAGGTGGGATGGTCTCCCTCTGTCACTGGTGGGTCGAGTACAGGTGGTTAAAATGAACGTGTTGCCGCGATTTCTGTTTATTTTCCAATGCCTGCAGATTTTCCTGCCAAAGGCATTTTTTAGAGAGATTGACGGAATGATTACCTCGTTCATATGCGGATAGAAGGTGGCCAGAGTTAGAAGGATGTTGCTAAAGAGGGGAAGGCAGGCAGGGGGTTTGGGTCTTCCGAAGCTGATGTTTTACTACTGGGCGGCGAATGTGGAGACGGTGCGGAGCTGGGTCAGAGGGGTTGACTCCCACTGGGTCAGAATGGAGGAGAGTTTGTGTAGGGGGTCTGGATTGAAGGCGCTAGCGACAGTGCCGCTCCCGACAGCCCCGGGGAAATACTCAAGGAGTCCGGTAGTAATAACTTTGTTGAGAATTTGGAGGCAGTTTCGCCAGGACTTCGGGTTGGGGGCAGGGTCAAGGGAAATGCCGATTCGAGGGAACCATGGGCAGGATTCTCCACTCCCGCGCCGAAGTGCCCACGCCGTCGTGAACGCGGTTGAGGTTCACGACGGCGTGAAACGGCCCCTATCCCGACCGATTCAGGGCCCGATAATGGGCTGGGAGCGGGGCCGTGTCATCTGCATGCGCCAGGCCTTGTCGCCGCGTAAAGGCGGCGCCGCATACATGACGCAGCCGGCGCCGCATGACTGGCGTCACCCGCGCATTGGCCGGCGCCAACCCGCGCATGCGTGGTTGCCGTCCTCCCCGAGTCCGCCCCGCAAGAAGATGGCGGACGAATCTTGCGGGGCTGCGGAAGGAAGGAGGTCCTCCTTCAGAGAGGACGGCCCGATGATCGGTGGGCACCGATCGCGGGCCACCCCACATTTGAGGTACCCCCCGGTGCAGGATCCCCCCTCCCCCCCCCCCCCCCCCCCGCAGATCGCCCCCCCCCCCCCAGCGTTCCCGCGCTGTTCCCGACGGCAGCGACCAGGTGTGGATGGCGCCGGGGGGAACCCGCCGTTTTGGGCTGGCTGCTCGGTCCATCCGGGCCTGAGAATAGCAGGAGTGCCGGAGAATCGCCATGTTGGGTGCCTCGGGCGATTCTCTGGCCCGCAGCCCGCGGAACGCGACGGGGTCGTTCCCGCCGCTAGGGAGAATCGCGGGAGGGCGTTGGACCAGCGTCGCGGGAAATTTTAGCTGCCCAGGCGATTCTCCCAACCAGCGCGGGAGTGGAGAATCGCGCCCCATATATTTGAGCCAGGGAAGTGGGATGGAAATTTTCGGAGATGGGAGGAGAAAGGGATGAGGACACAAAAAGATTTGTTTCTCGGGGGTCGGTTTGCAGGATTGAAGGAGCTGGGAGCGAAGTACGGGTTGGAGCAGGGGGAAATATTTAGATACATGCAGGTTTGAGACTTTGCCAGGAAGGAGATACAGAGCTTCCCAGTAGAGCCGGCTTCCACATTGCTGGAGGAGGTGCTGACGACAGGGGGACTGGAGAAGGGGGTAGTATCGGCGGTTTAAGGGGCTATTTTAGAAGTGGAGAAGGCACTGCTGGAAGGGATCAAGGCAAAGTGGGAGGAAGAGTTGGGAGAGGGTATGGAAGAGGGGTTATAGAATCACAGAATGATAGAATCATATAATTTACAGTGCAGAAGGAGGTAATTCGGCCCATTAAGTCTGCAGGGAGATAGATACGTAATAGTCACAGAGGCATTGGAAGGGAGGTTGGTGGCATTGGTAAGCGTGTATGGTCACAACTGGGGTGATGCAGGGTTTGTAAAGAAGGTGTGTGGGGGCCATCCCCGACTTGGATTCACATGAATTGATAGTGGGTGGAGACTTGAATATGGTGCAGGAGCAAAAATTGGACAGGTCACGACCGTGATCGCTTACCCAGTCAGGGGGAGCGAAGGCGTTGGCTGGGCTAATGGTGGCAATGGGATGAGTGGACGCTTGGAGGTGCTTGCACTTGGGGGAGCGGGAGTATTCTTTCTTCCCTTCAGTTCATAAGGCCTATTCACGGATAGATTTTTTTGTGGTGGGGAAGCCGCTGTTGGTCGGGGTCAAAGGGTCGTAATATTCAGCAATTGCGACATCGGACCATGCACCACACTGGGTTGATGTGGTGTTGGAGAAGGGAATAGTGCAGAGACGGGGTGGAGATTGGATGTGGGGCTGTTGGGGGACTGAGGATTTTGTGATACGATTGGAAAAGTGATTGAGGAATATGTGTGGTTTAATCATATGGGTGAGGTCTCGCAGGCGGTGGTATGGGAAGCTTTGAAGGCAGTGGTGAGGGGGAGGTGATATCGTTTCAGGCAAGGGTGGATAAGGAGGAGCGGCTGCAATGGCAAATTTTAATAGATGAGATGTTGGAAGTGGGTTAGGAAGTATGCAGAGGATGTGGATCCAACTCTTGGAAAAGAGGAAGGAGTTGCAGGCGAGCTTTGACAGCTGTCCACAAGGAAGGCGGTGCGCCGATTAAGGCAGACGAGGGGAGCGGTCTACGAGTATGGAGAGAAGGCAGGACGCATGCTGGCAGGTCAACCTCAGAGGGGGGCAACGGCGAGGGAAATTGTTCAAGTGCAGGATATGACAGGGAAGTTGGTGGTGGCTCCAGATCAGATTAATAGGGTGTTTGAGGAGTTTTATGAGAGATTGTATAGGTCGGAGCCACCTAGGGAGGATCGGGAGAGGGGGACAGGGCCATATTGGAGGGGCCAATAGTGGAGCAGGAGATAAAAGATGCGATTGGGAGGATACAGTTGGTAAAGGTAGCAGGATGAGATGGGTTTCCGGTGGATTATTGCAAGAAATTTAAAGAAATGTTGGCGCCACTGATGGTGGGGATGTTTGAGAAGGTGATAGGGAAGGAGGTGTTGCCACAGACTTTGGGGCAGCCATCGATCTCCCTGCTGCTCAAGAAGGATAAGGATCCGACAGAATGTGGGCCGTATCACTTTTGAATGTGGACGCAAAGGTGTTGGCGAAGGTATTGGCGCGTAGGTTGGAGGAGTGCCTCCCGAAGGTGATGGGTGAAGATCAGACGGGGTTTGTGAAGGGGAGGCAGCTCTTTTCGACCATCAGGAGGGTATTGAACATAGTTATGGTGCCGGCGGAGGGTAAGGAGACAGGGGTGGTTGTGGCATTGTTTGACTGAGTAGAGTGGGGGTATCTGATGGTGGTTCTGGAGCGGTTTGGGATTGGACCACGATTTGTAGATTGGGTAAGGCTGCTGTACAGGGAGCCGTGTCCGCACGAATAACACAAATTTGGGATATTTTGCTCTGCACTGTGGGACCAGGCAGGGATGTCCTATGTACCCCCTGTTGTTCACACTTGCGATTGAGCCATTGGCCATCGCGAGGAAGAGTTTGGAGGTGCAGTAAGGGATAGTGCTTGGTGGGGGTGGGGCGGGGGACGACGACAGTAGAGCGTAGAAAGCTCTTCGAGTGTTTGGGTCTTTTTCGGGATATATACTAAATTTAGACAAAAGTGACTATTTTGTGGTGTCTCGGCCAGGGGTGGGGGCAGGTGTAGGGGGGCTACAATTCCATAGGGCGGGGACTCACTTTAGGTACCTGGGGTGCAGGTGGCACGGGATTGGTTGGGGGGGGGCTCCGTAGGTACAACATTACTAGAGGATGGTGATGTCTAGCACGAGGGGACATAGCTTTAAATTGAGGGGAGATAGATATAGGACAGTGGTCAGAGGTAGGTTCTTTACTCAGAGAGTAGTAAGGGTGAGGAATGCCCTGCCTGCAACAGTAGTGGACTCGCCAACACTAAGGGCATTCAAATGGTCATTGGATAGACATATGGACGATAAGGGAATAGTGTAGATGGGCTTTAGAGTGGTTTCACAGGTCGGCGCAACATCGAGGGCCGAAGGGCCTGTACTGCGCTGTAATGTTCTATGTTCTATGTTCTATTACTAGTCTGGTGGGGAATGTGAAAGCGGATCTGGCAAGGTGTGATGGCCTCCCTCTGTCGCTGGCAGGTCGGGTACAGGCAATTAAAATTAACGTGTTGCCGCGTGTCTTGATTATTTTTCAATGCCTGCCGATCTTCCTGTCAAAGGCATTTTTCAAGGAGGTCGAAAAGATAATTTAAAATGGTGGGGGGGAAGGTGGCTAGGATTAGGAAGGTGCTGTTGCAGAGAGGACGGCAGTCAGGGGGTTGGGTCTTCAAAATTTACTACATTATTACTGGGTGGCGAACGACGAAGAAGGTGAGGGGCTGGGTTAGAGGGTTAGAATGGAGGAGAGTCTGTGTAGGAGGTCGGGGCTGAGGGTGTTGGCAGCAGCTCCACTCCCGATGGCCCCGGGAAAATACTCAGGGAGTCGGGTAGTAGTAGCGACGTTGAAAATTTGGAGGCAGTTGCGCCAGCAGTTTAGGCTGGGGGTGGGGTCAAGGGAAATGCCAATTCGGGGAATCACAGATTTGATGCAGTGAAGTGGGATGGGAGTTTTTGGAGATGGGAGGAGAAGGGAGTCAGGGCATTAAAGGATTTGTTTCTAGGGGGCCGGTTTGCGGGATTGAAGGAGCTGGGGGTGAAATATGGGTTGGGGCAGGGGGAAATGTTCAGGTATATGTAGGTCCGAGATTTTGCTAAGAAGAAGATACAGAGCTTTCCGCTGGCGCTGGCCTCCACGCTGTTGGAGGAGGTGAGAATGGAGAAGGGGGTAGTGTCGGCGATTTATGCGTCGATTCTGGGAGAAGATAAGGTATCACTGGAGGGGATTAAGGCAAACTGGGAGGAATAGCTGGGAGAGGGCACGGAGGAGGGGTTCTGGTATGAGGTGTTCCGGAGGGTAAATGCCTCAACTTCGTGCGTGAGGTTGGGACTGGTACAGCTGGAGGTGGTGTATAGGGCGCACCTCACAAAGGCGAGGATGAGCCGACTCTTTCAGGGGGTAGAGGATGTTTGTGAACGTTGCGGGGGTGGGGGTGGGGGGGGGGGGGGGCAAACCATGTTCATATGTTTTGGTCCTGTCCAAAGCTGGGAGGGTATTGGAGGGAGGTGTTCAGGGTAATTTTGAAGGTGGTACATGTGAGGCTTGAACCAGGTCCTCTGGAGGCCATATTTGGGGGATCGGATCGACCGGGGTTGGAGGCAGATGTTCTAGCCTTCGCCTCGCTGATCGCCCGAAGGCGGATCCTGTTGGGGTGAAGGTCAGTTTGCCCACCCTATGCCCTGGCGTGGCGGGGGTATCTGTTGGAGTTTTTAACACTCGAGAAGGTGAAGTTTGAGTTGAGGGGAAGGATGGAAGGGTTCTACAATTCATGGGCTTTGTTTATTATGCACTTTCAAGAATTGGATGACATCAAACATTAGGGGAGGGGTGTTGTGGGGGGGTTGGACTACGTATGTTGTTGGCGACTATGTATGGGTGGATGGTGGATTCCTGAATCCTTTTCTTTGATGTTTGTATTTAAAATGGTGAGGGTTGTTTGGGGGTTGGTGGGAGGAAGGAATTGTTGGTCAGGGGATTGACGTATTTTTTACCATTGATTGATTGTTGGTGAATGTAAATTTGGATGAAAATGTGAAAAAGGAGAAGAATAAAATATTTAAAAATATATATACATAGACGGAAACAATACATGTACAGCAACTTCAAAATGATTTCCTTTGTCTTTAGCAAATTGCAAATTGTAATTTAACATTTAATGTATAGCATGAGAACCAATTTCAAGTTAACCCATGTATTATGAAATTATTAACAGTAGCATTTTGAAAGACAAAGCGAATGCAGTAAAAATATGTAATTAATGAATGTAATTACCATAAAGATAAAACATTGAATCTTTAGAGATGACAGGTTTCCCCAATCACACAGAGAGGCAGAAAATATTGATCATGGACTGTGACAGCAAATACATTTCCAAAATGGAGCCACCAAATGCTTGCGAGAAATCAGGCAGGGATATTAAATCATTCTGAGATATGGGGATTAAAGGGAAATTTTACAAATGGAGAAACATGAATTAAGTTCAACAAATTGAGGAGAGGGGGTATTAGTTCTCGGCCAGTTGGTAGTATGCACATTACAAGAGAAAGAATATATTTAATTGCTATAAAATCCAACACTTAAATCAATGTGTACACAAATTGCTTTTTTATTTTTATGGACAATGCTTTGGTAGAAATTCAAACTCCGTATGAAAATACCAGCTTTAGACTGACAATGATCAGTAAGTGTAAAAGACCATCAGGAACTCCTGCATCATCGGTTTACAATTATAGATGCCTGCTATTGAGCAACTTATTAATCAACTTAATTATGAATTATCATGAAATGGCAAGTGTTTCGGGTTCATTTATATACACTATTATGTATATAAATATGAATATATATATAAATATATTTTAAAATAATCATGGAGCCTGTCTCTAGACACTAATACATCTTGGGTGTGAGATGACATTGATAAATTACTAAAGTTTCACATTTGTCATCTAAGAAATCATCATAGCCCCTCGATATTTTACTGTCATGTAACACAGTCTTGTTTATCTGTCATCCTAAATTACTCATTACTGCAGGCAGCATGTCTTATCACATCATTAACATTTATTTATTTCCCCTACATACTACTTTGATTAAGCTGGCAGAATAAACCACTGTCGCAATTTTCTGAAATCGATTTTATGTTGATTGCTGGTGAAGTAGAGATCTCACCAAGGTTTAAATAGACTAACTGGAGGCTGACCTGCCCTCACCCAACACCTCACGACCGTTTTACACTTCCACCTCAAATAGCTGTATGGTGATCACCATTGCTGCAATCAGGTGTACTCCTTCTAGAAAATATAACAAGGTATCTCATAGCTGGAAGAGACATTCTCCAGCCTGGGCTCAGTGGGTAGCTCTGAGTCAAAAGGTTGTGGGTCCATAGACGGTAGCCAGTTAAAATGGCTAACTCCCGATTTAGAATGGCCAACCCCGATTTAAAATGGCGAATGGAAAAGGCTGATGGGAAAATCAGCCAACAGGACTAAAACAAGCAGCTTCAGGTAAAACTGTGTATTCGCCTCTGGGAAGGCCAGACAAGATCGATACCTGCAGCCATCAGCACAACAAAACACCAGCCATCTGAATATTAATTAGCAATCCCCGGGAACAATGTGCAACGTTTTAGACACAAAGCCAACCCAGACTTTTCGGCGCCACCAGGAGCTGACACAAAGAGAGGTGAACGATCACCCCAAGACCGCCCATCGATCAAGGAATCGCTCCAGCATTGGAGAATATCGAACCAAGTGATTGGGACGAAAACCAATCACTTGGAACCAGGTGCAGGGTCCGCCCCGAAAGGCGGGAAGCACCTGGGGACGATAAGAATAGAGTCCAAGTTCAAATCGACCCTTCTTCACCCTGCTGCAACCCCTGCTGCCTTCTGCTGACCTTCTGCAACAACCGCTCAAATCGTAAGTCTTACTTCAACGCTCGCTACGAGACAGGCGCTCTGAGCTATCGAACTGTACCAGCTTCAAATCCCGCAGGCTCAGAACCCAAACGAAAGGCCATTCGTTTCCCTGACCTGGTGGGCCATTTCCAAAGTTAAGTATTGGCCTGTTAGTTGTAAGAAGTAGCTTAGAAGTAGAATTTATACATAAGTATTGATTACTGTATGTAATAAATGTGCGTTGATTTAACTCTTACTAAGTGGTGTGTTGGATTATTGATCATTACTCGGACTTGAACCACCTGGCGGTATCAGAAAGATACCTGGCGACTCAAGAGCAAAGGTGATAAAACAGAGCAATTAAACTAAGGCTAAAGTTAGCAGCAACATTTGGCGACTCTGCCAGGACCCGATCTAGAAGTGGAAAACCACTCCGGGAGAATCCAAGAATTTGAATTAGAAACCCAATTGGAAACAGAAAACCACAAGTATTCAAGCAGTTCTGATCACTAGTCATAATTCGGAAGTGTGTGTATGCATGCGTAACTAACAGGGCTATAAAGTAAAACTGATAGATTTTTGTTGCGTCAAAACTGTCGGAAGTTTGTATATCGGAAAGTAGCGAAAGCCGTACCCGTATTTACAACACTGCCTTAGCCCCCTGTTCCAAATTTTAAAGAAGAAACAGTCGGATAGGAAAGATGGCCATGCAGGCAATGCAGCGCTTCATGAACCCTGAGGAATTTGCGGTCGCAGCGACCAGCAGCAGTAGAGTGGGACAATGTCCCATTTGGGAGGAAGAAATCAGGAAATATCTCAAAGGGAAAGGATGGCCCCTTTGGAATGATTTCTGTGATAATGAGGAATCAGGTCCCGGGAGTATAGGACATACTTGGTGGGAGAACCTGAGCGAGATCCACAAAAAGAGCTTGGGAAAAGCTCGCAAGCCGATGGCAATCGTGTCCTGCTTGGCACAATTGCGAGGCACAGAGGAGGTCTTTAAGACGCTCTGCAAAGAAGTTGAGGGCATACATCGGATGAGTAAGGTCGATGTAAGCGAAGTAGAAAGAGAGAATATGGAATTGAGGAGGAAATTGGCAGCAAAAGATGGAGAGGTGGATGACGCCAAACGGGTTCACTAGTCTTGTCTGGCGCATTTAAGCAGCTTCCAGTCTCAATGCGAAAAGGCCTGTCAGGATATGCAACGTGCAGTCCTGGTATGAGAGGAGACAGAAAAACAGGTAGAGACACTACAGAAACAGTGTAGTGATCTCAAGGCAGCATTAAGAGCACTCCATGCTGCCGCCACAGAACAAAGACAAAGCACGCTGGATCACACAAAGTGCCGGAAGCAGATTGCAGAGCTGCAATCGCTGCTTTCTGTTCAAAAAGGTTTTCAGGAAACCTTTGGGGAAAAGTTAGATCAGGAAGACGGCCCTGATTGGGAAGAGTTAAACGAAACAGCGCAGAGATATGTTCAGGGAACATGTGCGCAGGGAAAGCCCCAAAAGAGAAAAGCACCCCAACCCCCCACATAGCAGATAGTTCACGCTCCAATGAACCCTGTAACCACCCACTGCACAGCCACACCGATCGATGCGGAATATCTATATTCCACCCCCTTAACAGTGACCCAATTACGGGACGCGTGCGAGAAGATCACACCGTTCCTCCCCACCTCAGACCCCCCACCATTTCTTTGCCACAGTTAGACATCAGGCGCACATGTACAGTCTGGATGAGCGAGAGCATGTAAAGCTCACAGTTTTAAGTTTAGATCCGTCGGTAGCAGCAGTCCTTCCCGACCCACAGAATGTAGGAGGAGGCACCCTTGCAGAAATGCATACCACGATCCTGGATGCGATCGGGTATAACCGGGGTGATCCCGTAGATGGCCTCAACAAATGTAGGCAGAAGAAATCTGAGCACCCCACAGCGTTCACTGGACGTCTGTGGATCCACTTTGCAGCCGTTTTTGGAGACGTAGACCGTGCCCATTTGTCCCCAGGCAACATGGCCAAATGGACCCGCACCCTTATCTCCCATGCCACAGAAACAGGACAGAAAGCTTGTACGAGTTATGATCCCTCAGAGGAGGCCCATAACGAGAAGTGGGTAGTGAAAAGATTGTCCCGCGTTTGGGAACAATCTGTTCAAAGTAAACCCACCGTTAAGAATAGCGACGAAAAGCAGGCCGGCGCAGATATGCAGGCAGTAAAAACACACCAGAACCCCGCATGGGTGAATGAGGGAAAGAACAGCCCCCCACCCAAGTCACAAGAGTGTTACAACTGCGGACAGTTGGGACACTTCACAAAAGAGTGCAACGCCCCTAAAACACCACAGAGAGCCCAGCAGACGGGCACTCTGAGTAAGAAAAAGACTGAGCCCATTCATAGCGTTAATGCCCGTTCAGATAAGACGGACTTGACCGGAACGGACTGACAGTGTATGGGCTCCCCCAGTTGGGTCTGCGACACCCTTTGGGATAGGTCAGGACGACCGGTAGTTGCAGCAAAAATTCGGGGACAGCCCATCGAATTTCTCTGGGACACAGGAGGGTCCCGCACCACAATAAATTCCTCCACCATGTTCCAAAAAGACACGTGGCCCACTACAGCCACTATCACCCTCAGCGGCTTTACAGGCCACTCACAGCAGGGACCTCTGTACCCATTCAAATCGGCACCATCACCACCAAGCACCCCGTAGCTTTAGTTGACCTGCCCCACACAGCAGAACACATTCTGCAAATTGATTTCATGAATTCCCATCACCTTTCATTTGATCCAGTCAACCAGTGTGTCTGGAAGATGGCAAAATCCGCAAGAGCCCCCGCAACGCTCAACATAGGAGAGTATATGAACAAAATGAGCACCGTAGGCGAATTTTGGTTCAACCCGACCACGCTTAGCACGGACAAGCAGGTTAGGGCAGTTCTGCAAAAGAACAGGGCAGCATTCGCGACCCACAAGCACGACTGTGGACGGATGACTGGCTCCGTACAAGTAACAGGACCTGACCCTAGACTCCAGAAACAGTACGGATTTCCCCAAGAGGCAGAGGGAGAAATCTCAAAAGTAATAGAGAGCTTATTAGAGCAGGGCGTACTTAGATCAGTAGCCTCCACTAATAATGCCCCGATTTGGCCAGAAAGCCCGATGGATCATGGCGACTGACCATCGATTATCGGGAACTCAACAAAGTCACCCCCGCAGCAGCCCCTACTGTAGCAACAAGTCCCGAGACCATGCTCAAGCAGGGACTCAATTCCCGCTACTTCACGGTTTTGGACATCAGCAATGGATTCTGGTCCATTCCATTGGCAAAGACGTGCCAGTACAAATTTGCCTTCACCTTTAAAGCACAGCAGTACACGTGGACATGCCTGCCACAAGGCTTCCACAACTCCCCCTCCATTTTCCACCGACAGCTGGCAAATGGACTAGCAAAATTTTCTCGCCCCGAATGTCTGGTCCAGTATGTAGATGATCTACTACTGCAGACAGACACTAAGGAAGAGCACATTGAGCTTCTGTCCGAACTCCTGGAATTATTACATTCAATTGGTTGTAAAGTCAACCCCAAAAAGGCCCAGATTTTGGAAGAAAATGTGATAGATTTGGGAACAATTATCACGCACGGTAAACGCGAGATCGAGCATAAAAGAATTGACTCGATCGCTAAATTGCCCCTTCCCCAGAACGTTTCAGCCCTCCGGTCATTTTTAGGACTGGTTGGCTACTGCCGAAACCACATTGACGGTTTCGCCAGCGAGGCAGCTCCTCTCAGACCTCCTGAAGAAAGGAGCCCCCTGGGAATGGCTTCCGCAGCATACGGATGCTGTGGACTCTTTAAAACAGGCACTCGTAGCAGCCCCCGCACCACAAGTTCCAGACCCGCTTTCCCCTTACGCCATAGAGGTAGCGACCACAGACCGCACCCTTTCAGCCGTGCTCCTCCAGGAACGACACGACCAGTTAAGGCCCGTAGCTTACGCCTCCCAACTTTTAGATGCTGTGGAGCAGGGATTTTCAACCTGTGAGAGGCACCTGCTCGCAGTTTTCTGGGCAGTCCAGTACTTTTCATATATCACCGGACTGAACCCCATCACCATTCTGACCGAGCACACCCCCACCCAACGTTTACTGGACGGACGACTCAAGGACGGTACTGTCAGTCAAATAAGAGCAGCCAGATGGACCCTTCTCTTGCAGGGACGGGACATCACTGTGAAAAGGACAAAGACACACACCTACTTAGCCGACAATTTACAGTACCCCGGAACCCCCCATGAATGTGAGATTATCTCTCCACACCACAACACAGGCCACTTTATCGCTAAAACACCCCCCAGAAAGATAGATAGTTCAACTCAGAGCCCCCAGCACATGGACATGTGTGAGCCCATAAAGATCTATGTGGATGGATCTTCCACAGTCTTGGATGGGCAGCGCATAACAGGTTGCGGGATATATGTCGAGGACGCGCCCTCGAGGAAATATCTTTAAAACTACCCGGACACTTAGGCGCGCAGGCAGCAGAGCTTGTGGCCATCGCATATATAGTTGGACACCCAGATTCCTTCCCCAGCCCAGCAGGCATATACTCGGACAGCCTCTATGTCTGTAACAGCCTTACGGAATTTCTGCCCCTGTGGGAAGCAAGAGGATTTGTTTCCGCAGACGGAAAACCCCTCCCCTCAGCCCCATTGCTCAGTCATATTTTAGAAAAAGCCCAGAACAGGACTTTTGGGATCATCAAAGTCCGCAGCCACCATCGTTCCTCCCCCCCCCTGGAAATGTAAAAGCCGACGCACTGGCTAAGGCAGGTTCCAGACATGGGTATTTTTGGACACCCCCCCGAAAGCGTGCCAGTGAGTGCAGTTCAGGTGTCACAGACAAAGGTCGAGGATCTAGTGGAGGCCCAGAAGCAGGACAGCAATCTCACGGAGATTGTAAAAGGGAAGTATCCAGCATCCTACGAGAGGTTTAGAAATACACTGACCACACATGACGGTGTGGTGTTAAAGGACACCCTTTATGTGGCTCCTGAACAGGACAGGAATCAGCTCATTTGTTTGTTCCATGACGGTCATGGACATCAGGGAATCGATCCCACTACAGCCCATCTCAAGCAGCTTTGTTGGTGGCCAAATTTAAAGGAAGATGGAAGCCATTACATAGAAAATTGTCTTATCTGTGCACAGAATAACCCCGACAGATATGCCAAAAAGGCTCAACTCAGCCACACCCGACCCGTTAATGGCCCCTTGTCTAACCTCCAGATTGACTTTATAGGACCATTGTCCCCTTGCAGGAATGGCTATAAATATGTACTTGTGGTCATAGACACATTTACAAAATGGGTGGAAGCATTTCCAACCCGCACAAACACTGCAAAAACCACAGCCAAGTTTCTGACCCACCACATCTTTACAAGATGGGGACTGCCCCGCAGCATTGAATCAGACCAAGGCTCCCATTTTACGGGACGTGTCATGCAGAACGTCCTCACGATATTTGGCATCACCCAAAAATTCCACATAGCATACCACCCACAGTTGAGTGGTATCGTGGAGCGCATGAATCGGAAGCTAAAAACCACCCTCAGAAAACTGGTCCAGCAGAACAACACCACCTGGGACTCAATCCTCCCTTTTGCGCTGATGTTTTTGCGTAACACTATTTCTACCTCCACAGGTTACACCCCACACACCCTCATGACCGGACGCCCCATGCAAGGCACAAAATATTTGTTAGGTTTGGACCTGACCAGCCCCGAAGTGACGGCCCTCACACACGAGAAAGCCGTGGAGCAATTAGTTGTAAATGTTAAAACGGCTCAGCTAGCAGCCGCAGTAAAATTGGGCACAAGAAAGAACCAGAACAAGGCCTGTTTCGACAAGACAGTGCATGCGACTGTGTATAGTATCGGACAGCAAGTGATGCTTTCTGTATATAACCCCAGCACATTCCTGTCACCAAAATACTCGGGTCCGTATTCCATTGCGGATAAAGTAAGCCCTTCCGTTTAAAAAATAAAGTAACCCAATGGAAAGACTGCGTGGTTTCATATAAACCAACTGAAGGCTTATGGAACACAGTCGAACCACGTACACCACGTCATGCTCGACGCAGCACACCACACCCCGCCCACAGCCAACGTAACCCTACCAACCCCCACCACGTCCAGCCCAGCCACGGACTTGACCTCGACTCCACTCCCGAAATATACACTCCGCCCCAGAACGCCCACAGACTGCAGCAGCAGAGACAGCGACTGTGACTCGGACGATAGGCACAGCACACCTCCCTACTATCCCCATGCAACAGGACCCACACCCAGCGACTCCGACTACGATCCAAGTGATCCCTTCCTGATCACTTTCCTGAACAAACCCCACCACCGACCACTGAACCACACCGACGACCCCGATTTTGTCCCCACACAACTAGACACCAATTATTGGCACCGTGACAACTCATACCGACTCGTCCGCAACGACGAGAGCGACCCCACCTCACACCATGCAGCCCTTTCTGCCCTAATCCACTCCAGAGTTTGGCACCTGGGAGAAGATGATGACCTTGGGTCTGACTCCCAAACCGAGAACCCCTTTGCGAACCTGTTAGCAGCCGAGAACTGAGATGTCCAGATGATGTTTTAAAGGAACCGCTTGGGAGAAGTGTTGTCCTTTCTGATGGAACCTGCAGAATGTTTTATGTTGTGTGTACGTATGTTAAATGTTGTATGTCCGACAGGAGAATTTTTTCTCACTGCCCCACGCCTATTCGGCCGAAACCTCTGAGGACTTGCCAACAGAGACTCACTGTGGCCAGACACTAGTTCCGAGGAACTAGCTTGTCTGCAGACACTTGTTCGGGTACCAGACGCCCGCTCGTAACTGCCCTTCTGGTTCGAAGGATAGAACCACTACGGCAGCCCCACCACGATGACTACATTCTTTGCCCATTCTTGTCGGTTGCTCAGGCAGTGGAGAAACGGCGTGAGACCCGCCCTGCCTGGGAACCCCCCGCTGGTCAACTGCACTCGGGTAGGAGAGACACGGCATTGGTAGCCGTCCTACCCGGGGACTCCATCCAACTCTTACCCGTCGCGGCCCATACGCACCTCATTTTGGCATTTTTCAGTTCAAAAAGTTTTGTTTGTTTAGGTAACCTTTAGGTTGCCGGCCATCTGCTATTTACATCCTGGAACATTTGGATGCTAAATCAGCACTGGTTCATCACTGGGAAGTGTGTCTTCTCCTAAAATTTGTTTTTTGGGGGGAAAAAAAATGAGGGAGTCACACATAGTGACCAATTATAAAGGGAATAATTGGCACAAAATGACAGACACACTAGCGTACAAGATATTAAACAAAGATAGTTACAGACACTATGCTTGTTTCTACAGAACTCCAGGAGCTCCAGGACCGGAGAAAACAAAGAAAGAAAAGGAAAGAGAACATCCATGAGGACGTCCTTCATATGGATCAACATAATGTTATTGGACATTTGGTTGCGCGTGACCGCGAACCCCATGACTTCAAGACCCTCAGCCGTTAATGTTTCACTATCCCGCAGTACCCAGAGCCCAGTCACCAGCGACACTACATCATCTTGGTGTGCCAGGTTCATAACCTGGTACTCCCTGTCCTATGTGATCAAAACACTACTAGCGTTGGCGATACTCTGCTGCATCGTGCAGACTATGCGTCTACGGAAATGGAGAAGGAGAGCCTACCACGCTCGCACCCCGGTATATAGGATCAGATCCCCTATATTCGGTTACGACCAGACCCCCGACCCCCGCGATCTATAATAAAATAATAAAGTGCATTCACTTGCGTTTATTGTTATTGTAAATAAAGAGATGTAAAGAACTTTTCATGAGCAAAAATTGTATGATCCTGAGCTTGACTGCCAAGCCAGGGAAGACTGTATGAAATGCTATGATTTTTGTTGTATGATTGAGGAAGGTAGGATAATGGAATGTTTAGGTGAGTGTAGTATATTAAGAATAAGTTAGAGGTTCCAACTTTATTGTTTTGTAATGCATGTCCCTGTCTGACATAGCGCCCTTAGAATTGTTAGTTAAAATCTTTTTGCATAGCTATGGTCAGTGCAGAGGCCATGAAGGAAGTGTCCCCCCCAGGTCAGGGAATGGAAAGCAACATAATGATGTGATCCATCACGCTTCGCGTTAGGATCACAAGGAGGGAATGTAGCCAGTTAAAATGGCCAACTCCCGATTTAGAATGGCCAACCCCGATTTAAAATGGCAAACGGAAAAGGCTGATGGGAAAATCAGCCAACAGGACTAAAACAAGCAGCTGCAGGTAAAACTGTGTATTCGCCTCTGGGAAGGCCAGACAAGATCGATACCGGCAGCCATCAGCACAACAAAACACCAGCCATCTGAATATTAATTAGCAATCCCCGGGAACAATGTGCAACATTTTAGACACAAAGCCAACCCAGACTTTTTGGCGCCAACAGGAGCCGACACAAAGAGAGGTGAACGATCACCCCAAGACCGCCCATCGATCAAGGAATCGCTCCAGCATTGGAGAATATTGAACCAAGTGATTGGGACAAAGTCCAATCACTTGGAACCAGGTACAGTGTCCACCCCAAAAGGCGGGAAGCCCCTGGGGACTATAAGAATAGAGTCCAAGTTCAAATCGACCCTTCTTCACCCTGCTGCAACCCCTGCTGCCTTCTGCTGACCTTCTGCAACAACCGCTCAAATCGTAAGTCTTACTTCAATGCTTGCTACGAGACAGGCGCTCTGAGCTATCGAACTGTACCAGCTTCGAATCCCGCCGGCTCAGAACCCAAATGAAAAGCCATTCGTTTCCCTGGCCTGGTGGGCCATTTCCAAAGTTAAGTATTGGCCTGTTAGTTGTAGGAAGTAGCTTAGAAGTAGAATTTATGCATAAGTATTGATTACTGTATATAATAAATGTGCGTTGATTTAACTCTTACTAAGCGGTGTGTTGGATTATTGATCATTACTCGGACTTGAACCACTTGGCGGTATCAGAAAGATACCTGGTGACTCAAGAGCAAAGGTAATAAAACAGAGCAATTAAACTAAGGCTAAAGTTAGCAGCAACAAGACGCACTTCTGAGACTTGAACATGACACCAAGGCTTCAACAATAGTGCAGTACTGAGGGAGTGCTGCACTATTGGAAATGTTGTCTTTTGGATGAGATACTAAATTGTGGCGCAGTCTTCCCTTTCCAATGGTTGTAAAAGATCCCATGGCATATTCAAAGGAGAACAAGGGAATTCTCCCTCATCCCTTGGTCAATGTTTATCCCCAAAACAATGAGGTCATCATCACATTGCTCTGTGTGACAACTTGATGTTTGCAAATTGTCTGCTGAATGTCCTACATGACAACTGTACCAATGGTGGAACAATGGAACAGAGGTTAGCACTGCTGCCTCACAATGCTAGGGACCTGGGTTTGATCCTGGTCTGGGGTGATTGTCCGAGTGGAGTTTACACTTTTTCCCCCTGTCTGCGTGGGTTTCCTCTGGGTGCTACGGTTTCCTCCCAAAGTCCAAAGATGTGCTGGTTGGATTGGCCCTGCTAAATTGCCCCTTAGTGTCCAAAGTGTGCAGGTTGTGTGGGGTTTGGGATAGGATGGGGGAGTGGGCCTAAGTAGGGTGCTCTTTTGAAGGGTTTGTCCAGTTTTGATGGCCACATGGATTCAAATGGAATTCAATAGATTCTTAATTGCCTGTAAACTGTGTTTTGGGACATTCTGAGAGGCACTATATTAATGCAAATTATTTGCATTCTTTAGATCTTCTGCACAACAGCAATGTTTGAAACATAGAAAGGATGGATCCCTGACCTTGGTTATGTTTTCAGCTGGGGTCAGGATCATTTGATTGTGGAATACGCCTGGAAACTGAGTGCCAGGACAGATTGCTGCAGTGTCTCCGGACAACCAAAGAATTTATTTTTGAATTGTTGGCACTCCTGGGTCTAGAGAATTAAATTAATTGCAAAGTGTTCGGAAAACAAAGGTAGCTTTAAGGGATCTATATTTGTAGTGGTAAACATTAGAAATAAGGTATAGTTTTAGGAGGGTATAGTTTAATGTTTCTGTGCCTGGAAGGGACATATAGTCATGCAGGACAAGGGTGTTTATAGGTGCGGGGGTTGGTTATGTTCCAACTATGGTAAAGCGAGCTCTGGTGTGAAGAGTAAATATAAATTCTAGAGGCCCTTGTAAGGGAAAAAAACCTTCCCATTGTTCTTTAGTTTTATCTAGAAGCTACAGCAGTTGGTGCCAGGCAGCTAGAGAAGGAACATCTCTCTTAACTTTGCTAGAAGAAAAGCCATGCTTATGGAAACTTGAGAAATGGAGAGCAGTTTCCAGGGAGCCTGAAGTTAAGGGAACAAAGAGCAACTGGGAGCAGAACAGGGTACTGTTCATTTCAAGTCACAGAATTATAAATGAGCAGGCTAGTGACAAGCCAGAAATATATCTGAAGTAGTTCTAAAGTTTGTGATATCTTACTACAGTTTGTGGGACATTAATTTAAATAATTGTGGAGCTGGATATCAGAATTTGTGTGTATGAAAGAAGTAAAGACAAATAAATCATAAAAGGGGTTGGTGTAAGATCTGGAGTGGATAGATGTTTATAAGATGATCAGGGGAATAGATAGAGTAGACAGTCAGAGACTTTTTCCCCGGGTGGAACAAACCATTACAAGGGGCCATAAATGTAAGGTGAATGGTGGAAGATATAGGGGGGATGTCAGAGGTAGGTTCTTTACCCAGAGAGTAGTGGGGGCATGGAATGCACTGCCTGTGGAAGTAGTTGAGTCGGAATCATTAGGGATCTTCAAGCGGCTATTGGATAGGTACATGGATTACGGTAGAATGCTGGGGTGTAGATTGATTTGTTCTTAATCTAGGACAAATGTTCGGCACAACATCGTGGGCCGAAGGGCCTAGTCTGTGCTGTATTTTCTATGGACTATGGACTATGGATTGACTGGTAGAAGTGGAGTGGAAGCTCTGTTCAAAAGAGTCATTTGGAAAAGGTGGAGTGGAATTCGGAATGCAAATCACCGATGGAAACCATGATTAGGAAAGAAGATGTTAAAGCTTGTTTTGGGAGTGGAGTTTGGAAACTCTCACATGACAATCATTTGGAGAGATTCTGATAAAGAAATCTACAGACACAAACTTGGTTTCAGAGCGGAGTGTGCGACTGCAGCCAATCTGTGTGCCTTAAAAATGGGACTTTGTGTGCTAATGAAACCATTGTAGCTTCAAACGTATCATATCAAAATTTTTTTTGTTAAAACTACTTAGCAGGCCTGTGACTCTGTTCCTCCTCGTTTGATTAAAAAAAATAAAAGTTATGGGATGGGACTCTCCGATTCTGAGACTAAGTGTTGACGCTGATGCAGAATTCGTGGAGTTGCACAACAGCAAAACTGGCACTACACCTGGACCGATTCCACTACTTTGATTTGATTTGATTTATTATTGTCACATGTTTTAATATACAGTGAAAAGTATTGTCCCTTGCATGCTGTACAAACAATGCATACCGTACATAGGGAAGGAAGGAGAGACTGCAGAATATTACAGTTATAGCAAGGTGTAGAGAAAAGATCAACTTAATACGAGGCAGGTCCATTCAAACGTCTGATGGCAGTAGGGAAGAAGTTGTTCTTGAGTCGGTTTGTACGTGACCTCAAACTTTGGTATCTTTTTCCTGACGGAAGAAGGTGGAAGAGAATGGCACAGGTTAGTTCTAGGGGCTAGGGCACAAACCTGTATATATTTGTTCACAATAAACACCTGTTACCACTGTTACAACCTGCCGCAGTGTGAAGGGCTGGCTGGTGTGGGCTGGCTGGGTTGGGAGTGGGTGGAGGGGAATGGGCAGACGATGTGGGTGGCTGGGTCCCCACGTCTCCTGCCCCCCCTGAGCTGTCCCCTTAACATGGAGCTACTTCAATCTTTTGATTTGATCAACAAAAAAAAAATCTATTCAAAAGATTGAAGGAGCTCCATGTTAAGGGGACCGCTCATTTTAAAATTTTAATTTTTTTATTCATTTAATGGGGTGGGCTTCGCTCGTTAGGCCAGCATTTATTGCCCATCCTTACAAGCCCTTCAGAAGATGGTGGTGAGTTTCCTTCTTGATCCGATGCTGCCCTTGAGGTGTAGGTACACCTACTGTGCAGTCATGGAGGGAGGTCCAGGATTGTGACCCAGTGACAGTGAAGGAACGGCGATATATTTCCAAGTCAGGGTGGTGAGTGACTTGGAGGGGAACCTCCAGGTGGTGGGGTTCCTAGATATCTGCTGCTCTTGTCCTTCTAGATGTTGTGGTCATTGGCTTACCGAAGAAACTTGGTGAGTTACTGCAGTGCATTTTGTAGTTGGTACACACGGCTGCCACTGTTCGCCGGTGGTGCAGGGATTGAATATTTGTGGAAGGGAAACAATCAAGCAGGGCTGCTTTGGCCTGGATGGTTTTGAGTTTCCTGCGGGTTGCTGGAGCTGCACTCATCCAGGTAAGTGGAGAGTATTCCATTGCACTCCTGACTTGTGCCTTGTAGATGGTGGACAGGTTTTTTGGGGGAGTCAGGAGGTGAATTACCCGCCGTAGGATTCCTAGCTTTTGACCTGCCATGGTAGCCACAGTATTAGGAGATGGTCATTGCCTGACACGAATGTAACTTGTCAGCCCAAGCCTGGATAGTGTCCAGGTCTTGCTGCATCTAGACATGGACTGCTTCATTATCTGAGGAGTAATGAATGGTGCTGAACATTGTGCAGTCATCTGCAAAAATCCCACTTCTAATCTTGTGATTGAAGTGAGGTCATTGATGAAGTAGCTGAAGATGGTTGGGCCTAGGACACTACCATGAGAGACCCCTGCAATGATGCCCTGGAGCTAAGATGATTGACCTCCAACCACTATAACCATCTTCCTTTGTGCCAGGTCTGACTCCAACCAGAGGAGAGACTTCCCCCCCGATTCCCATTGACTCCATTTCAGCTAGGGCTCCCTGATGCCATACTCCATAAAATACTGCCTTGGTGTCAAGGGCAGTCACTCTCACCTCACCTCTGGCAATCAGCTCTTTTGTCCATGTTTCACCCAAGGCTGTAAAGAGGTCAGGAGCTGAGTGACCCTGGTGGAACTCAAACTGAGCATCCGTGAGCAGATTATTGCTAAGTAAGTGCCTCTTGATAGCATTGTTGATGAATCCTTCCATTACTTTACTGATGATGGAGATTAGACTGATAGAGCGGTAATTGGCTGGGTTGGATTTGTCCTGTTTTTTGTTACAGCACACACCTGGGCAACTTTCCACATTGCCGGATAGATGCCAGTGTTGTAGCTGTACTGGAACAGCTTGGCTAGGGGTACATCAAGTTCTGGAGCACAAGTTTTCAATACTATTGCCGAAATATTATCAGAGCCTTTGCAGTATCCATTGCCTTCAGCTGTTTCTTGATATCATGTGGAGTGAATCATTGGCTGAAAACTGACATCTGCGATGCTGGGGACCTCTGGAGGAGACCGAGATGGATCATCCACTCGGCACTTCTAGCTGAAGATTGTTGCGAATGCCTCAGCTTTGCCTTTTGCACAGATGTTCTGGGCTCCTCCATCATTGAGGATGGGAATATTTGTGAAGCCTCCTCCTCCAGTGAGTTGTTTAATTGTCTACCAACATTCACGGCTGGATGTGACAGGACTGCAAAGCTTAGATCTGATGCGTTTGTTGTGGAATCACTTCGCTCTGTCTATTACTTGCTGCTTATGCTGTTTGGCACACAGGTAGTCCTGTGTTGCAGCTTCACCATGTTGACACCTCATTTTTTGGTATGTTTGATGTTGCTCCTGGCATGCTCTCCTGCACTCTTCATTGAACCTGGCTTTGTGGTAATGATAGAGTGGAGATATGCCAGGCCATGAGGTTGTAGATTGTGGTTGAATACAATTCTGCTGCTGCTGATGGCCCACAGCGCCTCATGGATACCCAGTCTTGAGTTGCTAGATCTGTTCAAAGTCCATCCCGTTTAGCACGGTGGTGACCAAACAGGTGGATGAGGGTAAAGCAGTTGATGTGGTGTATATAGATTTCAGTAAAGCGTTTGATAAGGTTCCCCATGGTAGGCTACTGCAGAAAATACGGAGGCATGGGATTCAGGGTGATTTAGCAGTTTGGATCAGAAATTGGCTAGCTGGAAGGAGACAAAGGGTGGTGGTTGATGGGAAATGTTCAGACTGGAGTCCAGTTACTAGTGGTGTACCACAAGGATCTGTTTTGGGGCCACTGCTGTTTGTCATTTTTATAAATGACCTGGAGGAGGGCGTAGAAGGATGGGTGAGTAAATTTGCAGATGGCACTAAAGTCGGTGGAGTTGTGGACAGTGCGGAAGGATGTTACAAGTTACAGAGGGACATAGATAAGCTGCAGAGCTGGGCTGAGAGGTGGCAAATGGAGTTTAATGCAGAAAAGTGTGAGGTGATTCATTTTGGAAGGAATAACAGGAAGACAGAGTACTGGGCTAATGGTAAGATTCTTGGCAGTGTGGATGAGCAGAGAGATCTCGGTGTCCATGTACATAGATCCCTGAAAGTTGCCACTCAGGTTGAGAGGGTTGTTAAGAAGGCGTATGGTGTGTTGGCTTTTATTGGTAGAGGGATTGAGTTTCGGAGCCATGAGGTCATGTTGCAGCTGTACAAAACTCTGGTGCGGCCGCATTTGGAGTCTTGCGTGCAATTCTGGTCGCCGCATTATAGGAAGGATGTGGAAGCATTGGAAAGGGTGCAGAGGAGATTTACCAGAATGTTGCCTGGTATGGAGGGAAGATCTTATGAGGAAAGGCTGAGGGACTTGAGGCTGTTTTCGTTAGAGAGAAGTAGATTAAGAGGTGACTTAATTGAGGCATACAAGATGATCAGAGGATTGGATAGGGTGGACAGTGAGAGCCTTTTTCCTCGGATGGTGATGTCTAGCACGAGGGGACATAGCTTTAAATTGAGGGGAGATAGATATAGGACTGATGTCAGAGGTAGGTTCTTTACTCAGAGAGTAGTAAGGGCGTGGAATGCCCTGCCTGCAACAGTAGTGGACTCGCCAACACTAAGCGCATTCAAATGGTCATTGGATAGACATATGGATGATAAGGGAATAGTGTAGATGGGCTTTAGAGTGGTTTCACAGGTCGGCGCAACATCGAGGGTCGAAGGGCCTGTACTGCGCTGTAATGTTCTATGTTCTATGGTGGTGCCACACAACACAATGGAGGGTATCCTCAATGTGAAGACAGGACATTGTCTCCACAAGGACTGTGCGGTGGTCACTTCTACCGATACCGTCATCGACAGATGCATCTGCAGCAGGCAAGTTGGTGAGGATGAGGTCAAATATGTTTTCCCCTCTTGTTGGTTCCTTCACCACCTGCTGCAGTCCCAGTCGAGCAGCTATGTCCTTTATACCCGGCCAGCTCGGTCTGTGGTGGTAGTACCGAGCCACTCTTAGTGATGGACATTGAAGTCCCCACCCAGAGCATATTCTAAATATTTTTTTAATTCTACATTTTCACATTTACCTTCAAAATTTACACCCCACCCACAAACAGTAAACGGTAACAAATATAAAATCAATCCCCTTAACAATACCAACGATCCCATCCTCCCACCACCCCAAACAACGGCCCACCTGTCAATATATGCATCCAATCAAACCCTCCCACGGTGGAAACAAAAAACAAAGGAGAAAAAGAAAAAGGAGTCCGGGACGCCCATGGTCACCATTGACCTATAGAGTCCGCCCCCCCCCCCCAACCCGGCCTACACTCAGCGCCCTCCAACCTCTGAAAGAGTACCGTACATGATACCCAAGAGTTGTACACCACCCCCCCCCACCCGCCCCAAGTCTCCAGCCCCTCCCGTCCACTGCCTCTTGTAAAACTCCTCCTCCCAACCTCGGTTCTTTCCCCCCAACTTTCCACCCCGGCTAGACCACTCGGACCCTGTTCTGCCAGGCTCCGATGGCCGCAGCCCCTCCCCCCACCTCACTCCCGTTCACTGGCCGGCACAAACCGGCCAGCATGGAGGCCCCCGCCCGGGTCCCTTTCCCCCTTGCCCGGCCCTAGGAAAGCCCAACGATCCCCTTTTAGCACACACACCCCGCATATCCACCTACACCCCAAAGAACCCTCATTTTGAGTGAAAGTCCCGTCCCTTCCCTTGTCCAAATATATACACCATTGGCTCCTTTAGCCTCTACACCCACGCGCAGTGATACAAAAAAGAAGAAAATACAGTCATGAGGCCATTTCTCAATTTGTCAGTTCTGCCACAGTCCTTCTGCCTTCGCAAACTCCTCCGCTGCTTCCGCTGTTCCAAAATAAAAGTCCCTGAGCTTATAGGTCACCCTCAGCTTCGCTGGATATACAATGCTGCACTGCACCTTACTAATGTACAGTGCCCTCTTCACCCGGTTGAAGGCAGCCCACCTCCTCGCCAGCTCCACCGTAAAGTCCTGGTATACACGTATACCAGCTCCAGCCCACTGCACCACCCCCTTCTGTTTGGCCCCGCTCAGGACCTTCTCCTTCACACTGTACCTACGGAAGCACAGAGTCACTGCCCTTGGCGGCTCACTCGCCTTTGGTACAGGTCTTCACGACCGATGAGCCCGATCCAGTTCATATCGGGAGGGATCCTCCCCCTCCCTCAATAGTTTTGCCAGCATCGCGGCAAAATACTCAGTCGCCCTCGGTCCTTCAACTCCTTCGGGCAGCCCCACAATCCTCAAATTCTGTCGCCTGGATCTGTTTTCCAGATCTTCCATTTTTCCTCGCAGATCCTTGTTAATGTCCATCACCTTCCGCATCTCCTTCCCCATCGAGGCAAGTTGATCACCGTGCTGCAATAACGTCTCCTCCACTTCCTTCAGCGCCTCCCCTTGCTCTCGCACCTCCGTCACTGCGCTCGCCACCTCCGTCCTCACCGGGGAAACCGCCTCCTCCACCAGCACACTCAAAACCTCCCTCACTCCTTCCTCATTGTCTCCATGTATCTTGTAAACTGCCTTTCGAATTCCGCAGCCATCACCGTAGTTATTTCTTCAGCCGTAAGCAAAGCGTCCTCCCCTGGTGCTCCAGCCTCCATTTTCTTTACTGACCCCGCGGTGACCTTTCCACTCCCCGACGGACTTTCAGCTGCTTTTTTCACGGCCGTTTTTTTGCTGGTCTTCGACATTCCCCTCCTCTGTGCTGTCTCCCGACTTTTACTGCCTTCGCTGGCCCTAGGACCGGGCGTTAACCCCCGACAATGCCGTTCCCGAACGGGAGCCCTCCAACCTGTGGCTGACCCAGAGCATATTCTGTGCCCTTGCCACCATCCATGCTTCCTCCAAGTGGTGTTCAACAAGGAGGAGTACTGATTCATCAGCTGATTGTGGCCGGTACATGGTAATCAGCAGGAGGTTTCCTTGCCCATGTTTAATCTGAAACCATGAGACTTTATGGGGTCCAGAGTGGATGTTGAGAACTGCCAGGGCAACTCCCTTCATACTGTCTACCACTGTACTGCCACCTCTGCTGGGTCTGTCCTGCTGATGAGACAGGTCATACCCAGGAATCCTGATATAATAATAATCTTTATTAGTGTCACAAGTAGGCTCACATGAATACTGCAATGAAGTTGCTGGGGCGAGATTCTCCGACCCCCCGCCGGGACGGAGAATCGCCGGGGGCTGGCGTGAACCCCGCCCCCGCCGGTTGCCGAATTCTCCGGCTCTGGATATTTGGCGGGGGCGGGAATCGCGCTGCGCCGGCTGGCAGGCCCCCCCCCCCCCCCCCCGCGATTCTCCGGCCCGGATGGGCCGAAGTCCCGCTGATAAAATGCCTGTCCCGCCGGCGTCGATTAAACCACCTACCTTACTAGTGGGACAAGGCGGCGCGGGCAGGCTCCGGGGTCCTGGGGGGGGGGGGGGGCGCGGGGGGGGGGGGCGCAGGGTGATCTGACCCCGGGGGGTGCCCCCACGGTGGCCTGGCCCGCGATCGGGGCCAACCGATCCGCGGGCGGGCCTGTGCCGTGGGGGCACTCTTTTCCTTCCGTCTTCGCCACGGTCTCCACCATGGCGGAGGCAGGAGAGACTCCCTCCACTGCGCATGGTCGGGAATGCCGTCAGCGGCCGCTAACGCTCCCGCGCATGCGCCGCCCGGAGATGTCATTTCCGCGCCAGCTGGCGGGGCACCAAAGGCCTTTTCCGCCAGCTGGCGGGGTGGAAATTTGTCCGGCGCGGGCCTAGCCCCTTAAGGTTGGGGCTCAGCCCCCACCTTTGGGGCAGCGTGATGCCCGACTGATTTGCGCCGTTTTGGGCGCCAGTCGGCGGTCTTCACGCCGATACCGGAGAATTTCGCCCCCTGTGAAAAGCCCCTAGTCGCCACTGAGGGAGAATTCAGAATGTCCTATTCACCTAACAAGCACGTCTTTTGAGACTTGTGGGAGGAAATCTGAGCACCCGGAGGAAACCGACGCAGACACAGGGAGAACGTGCAGACTCCGCACAGGCAGTGACCCAAGCGGGAATTGAACCCGGGACCTTGGCGCTGTGAAGCAGCTACCGTGCCGCTCATAGTAGTGTCTGGGACATTGTCCGTAAGGTATGATTCTGTGAGTATGACTATGTCAGGTTGTTGCTTAACTAGTCTGTGATGTAGCTCTCCCAACTGAGGCACAAGCCCCCAGATGTTTAATAATGAGAAGTTTGAAGGTCGACAGGGCTGGTGTCGTTTCTGGTGCCTTGTTCGATGCCGTGTGGTCCATCTGCTTTTATTCCTTTTTTGTGTTTTGTGTTTAAATGCTGGCCATTTAAGAGTCAACCACATTGCTGTGGGTCTGGAGTCACATGTAGGCCAGACAATATAAGGATGGCAGATTCCTCTCCTAAAGGTCATAAGTGAACCAGATGTTTTTTTTTAACGACAATTGCCAATTGGTTTCATGGCCAACATTGGACTTTTAATTCCAGATATTTGATTGCGTTGGTGGGATTCGAAGCCGGGTCCTCAGATCATTTTCCTGGGTCTCTGGATTACTAGTCCAGCGACAATACCACTACACCATCGCCTATGTACCCAGGATAACCTTCTGGTCATACCTCGCATCTGCCCAAGGCCAGTCAATTAATGCCTGTGTTTCCGGCCCCTTCAACAGGGAGAACTCCATAAAAGATGCTGCCAACGCCTTATTGCTAAGCTGATTCTGCAAGCGTAACTTCACGAATCGCCCCATTAATTTTCTGAGTCTCTTTTCGGGAGGAATGTGAGAACTGTTGGACTTTCCTGGCTCCTTCCTACTGTAGTTACCCTAGTGAGCCAGCAGAACACGAGCAGAAATATTTAGGCCCTCAGCTCCAATTAATCCACCCAGTTGCTTTCTTAGCAGTTCCACCTGATAGCATATCTTTTGTTTTAAAAGTATATGCGTAACATTGTCTGGTGAGTATCTAAAATGTTTGCCTCTGCGACGTGCCTTGGTAAGCTATTCCACCAACCAACCAACCAAACTTGAAAGCTAAATGAAGAGAGAGGTGACGGCGTTGTTGGTGAACGATTGAGGAGTTCTACTTCAGGATTGAACCTAGTCACAGATTCATCATTCCCTCTCATACCCTGCCCATATTTTAAAGCTATTTCAAATCTTACAAGGCTCTTCTATAATACGCAACAATCTGAGGCTACAAGTGTCAACTTTACAACCTGAGATCACGTCTTGACAGATGGCAAAATGTAACTGGTTGCTGACAGATATATATAAACATCCTGGGGGACTTGCTGATTAATTCATCCCCTCTTTTGCTGAGGCGTCAGCACGACCAGCACTGTGGGTAATCAAAGCCTTTGTCATTCTTTAACTGCATCCTCATACTGCCCTGAGGCAACATCTATCTCACACAACCCACTAAGCTTTGTTAATATAATGTGTAAAAGAATTTACATTTTTGGCATTTGAAGTATTGCGGATTGAAAAAAAATTGATGGCTGGTTGATAAATTTGTTAGTGGCGCGAAATCAACACCGTGTGAAATCAGGAAACCCGATGGTGGAGCTGAGTTAGTTTGGTCCGAGCCTGGGTCGTGGTGCTATAATGGGTCTCAGCATTCGCAAACCTGGACAGGAAAATAAATCAACCGAGACTCCCCACTTCTGATTACTATTCAGCTGGAGAGTGCACATGGGTGGAGGTTGACAAGGGCAGGCTTGGAGTCAAGCTCAGGCTCAAACCCAAAGTCAAATTATCTGCTCACATTTACTGTCTATCCTCAGGCACTAAGAAGGGGCACTTAAGCAAACTCTTGGAGAGCAGCCAAATCCTGCATAGCTCAGGCATGTGTTACTGCTTTCAGTGGGAGTGGAGAAAACTTTAATTCTGAATTAAGAAAGGAATTGCATTGACATAATCCATTTTCACATCTCCCAGTCTTGCGCCTTTAATTCATTATTCTTTTCCAATGCAATCACTATTGTTGGTGTGTGAACCGATCAGCTGATCTGCACACAAATAGAGTAAATCACAAGTTCATAGGAGCAGAATTAGGCCATTTGGCCCATCGAGTCTGCTCCGCCATTTAATCATGACTGATCTCATCCCGGCCTTAACTCCACCGTCCCGCCCGCTCTCCATAACCCTTCATCCTTCTTGACAACTGAGTGACCCTTTCCGAGGGCAGTTCGGGGTCAGCCACATTTGCTGTGGGTCTAGAGTCACATCTGGGCCAGACGGAGGTAAGGACAAGAGATTTTCTTCCTGCAAGCAAAGTTTAGTGAGGCAGGTGGGCTTTTATGAGAACCCGGTAGTTGCATGGTCATTCTTACAGACACTAGCATTTTATTCCAGATTTATTTAATCGACTGAATTTAAAATCGCCAGCTCCTGCGGTGGGCTTTGAACTCTTACCTTCACATCATCAATCCAGGCCTACCGAATTACCAGCCCAGTAACATAACCACTATGCTACTGCTCCAAACCAGATGAATTACCAATTACTCTATTTTCTGCCCTATCAGAAAATTTTGACGACCTTTGTGTTCAACAATGTTTATTTGTACTCATTTGGTAGCAATTGCACTCAAAAGCAATAATTTAGCAACCGTTTGACGTTGCAAGTAGCTTAACTGACATCATTTTAAAAAATATATATTTTTATTCTCCTCCTTTTTCACATTTTCTCCCAAATTTACACCCGCCAACAATAAACAGTAATCAGTAACAAATATGACAATAGCCATATCAATAATAACGATCCCATCCTCCCACCAAACCCCCAAACAGCGCATGTTCATGTTATAACCTGCCTGCTTACCATTAAGCTGGGGACTAATGACAATCCCACAATCCTGTGGGAGTATGAGCTTCCCCAATGAGGGGGGCGGAGAAACCATTAGTAAACTCCAAGTATAAATAAAGCTGGCCAGTTTGGAACCAGCAGGAAGGAGTGTGCAGCAAGGGAAGTTGCTGCTGCTGTTATATATATATATATATATATATATGTTATTGTAAATAAATGTTATTACTTTGTATCCTTAAAACTCGTGCTGGATTCTTCGTGGCCCTCACAAAAGTTCACATAACCAAATGACAAAAAGGAATCAGGAATCACCCATAGTCACCATTAACACACACTGCCCCGCTCCCCCAACCCCCCCCCCCCCCCAACTAATGTTCGATGTGATCCAGTTCTTGAAAGTGCATAATGAATAATGCCCATGAATTGTAGAACCCCCCCATTCTTCCCCTCAGTTCAAATTTAACCTTCTCAAGAGTCAAGAATTCCAACAGGTCCCCCCACCACGCCAGGGCACAGGGTGGAGAGGTTGCTCTACATCCCATCAGGATCCGCCTTCGGGCGATCAACGAAGCGAAGCCTACAACATCCGCCTCCGCAGCCGTTTCCAACCCCGGCTGGTCCGACACCCCGAATATGGCTTCCCGAGAGCCCAGGTCCAGTTTCACGTGCACCACTTTAGAGATTACCCTAAAAACTTCCTTCCAGTAATCCTCCAGCTTTGGACAGGAACTGACATCATTGTCATCAAACTACAGTGCTCAAACCTTGTGATTGACAAAATTACTTGACTTAAGCATTCTGATGCAAAACATTATCAGAGTTTATCCTCCATATTTCTGAATTTTTATTGCTTCCAAAAAAGCTTTACAATATAAATCAATGATTTGGTTGAGGAAACCAAAAGTAATATTTCCAAGTTTGCTGATGATGTGAAACTTGATAGGAACGTGAGTGGTGAGGACGGTTTTAAGAGGCTTCAAGGCGATTCATGCAAATTGAGTAAGTGGGCAAATACATGGCAGATGCAGTATAACTGAGCTGTTCCAGTACAGCTACAACACTGGTATCTACCCGGCAATGTGGAAAATTGCCAGGTGTGTCCTGTACACACGGAAAACCCCATCAGTTCACTCTCGATCATCAACAAAGTGATGGAAGGAGTCATCAACAGTGCTATCAAGTGGCACTTACTCAGCAATAACCTGCTCGTGGATGCTCAGTTTGGGTTCCGCCACAGTCACTCAGCTCCTGACCTCATAATAGCCTTGATTCAAACATGGACAAAAGTGTTGATTGCCAGAGGCGAGTTGAGAGTAATTGTCCTTGACATCAAGGCAGCATTTGACTGAGTATGGCATCAAGGGGCCCTCGCAAAACTGGAGTCAATGGGAATCGGGGAAACCTCTCTGGTCTGGTTGGAGTCAGACCTGGCACAAAGGAAGATGGTTGTGGTGGTTGGAGGCCAATCATCTCAGCCCAGGACGTCATTGCAGGAGATCCTCAGGGTAGGACCCTGGACTCAATCATCTTCAGCTGCTTCATCAATGACCTCTCTTCTATCATAATGTCAGAAGTGGAGATGTTCGCAGATGACTGCACATGTCCAGCACCATTCACAATTCCTCAGACATTGAAGCAGTCCAAATGCAGCAAGACCTGGACAATATTCAGGCTTGGGCTGACAAGTGGCAAGTAACATTCGTGCCACACAAGTACCAGGCAATTGCTATCTCCAATAAGAGAGGATTAACTATCGTCTCTTGAGCATTCAATGGCATTACCATAGCTGAATCCCCCACTATCAATGCCGGAGGGTTACCATTGATCAGAAACTGAACTGGACAAGGCGGCACATGGCGCAGTGGTTAGCACTGGGACTGCGGCGCTGAGGATCCGGGTTCGAATCCCGGCCGTGGGTCGCTGTCCGTGTGGAGCTTGCACATTCTCCCCGTGTCTGCGTGGGTTTCACCCCCACAACCCAAAGATGTGCAGGTTATGAGGATTGGCCACAATAAATTGCCCCTTAATTGGAAAAAGAAAATAATTGTGTACTCTAACTTTATTAAAAAAAAGAAACTGAACTGGACTAGCGACATTAATACTGTGGCTACCAGAGCAGGTCAAAGGCTAGGAATACTGTGGCGAGTAACTCACCTGCTGACTCCCCCAAAGCCTGTCCACTTATCTACACGGCACAAGTCAGCAGTGTACTGGAATACCCTCCACTTGCCTGGATGAGTGCAGCTCCAACAACATTCAAGACGTTTGACACCATCCAGGACAAAGCATCCCACTTGATTGCTCCTCCTTCCACAAACATTCAAACCCTCCACCACTGACAAACAGTGGCAACTATGTGTACCATTTACAAGATGCACCGCAGTAACTCACCAAGGTTCTTCGGCAGCACCTTCCAAATCCACCACCACAACCATCTAGAAGGATAAGAGCAGCAGATATCTGGGAACGCCACCACCTGGAGGTTCCCCTCCAAGTCACTCAACATCCTGATTTGGAAATAGATGATCGTTTCTTCACTGTCGCTGGGTCAGAATCTTGGAATTCCCTTCCCAACATCACTCTGGGTATATCTACACCTCAGGAACTGCAGCGGTTCAAGAAGGCAGCTCACCTCCACCTTCTGAAGGGCAACTACGATGGGCAATAAATGCTGGCCTAGCCAGCGACATCACATCCCGTAAATTAATTTTTAAAAACGTGGATGAATATGAAGTTATCCACTTCGGATGGAGAAACAGAATGGCAGAGTGTTATTTAAATGGAGAAAGATGGGAAAATGTTGATGCAAAAAAGGGACCTGGGTGTCCTACTGCACCAGTCAATGAAAGCAACCATGGACCAGCATGAATTTATGAAAGGGAAATTATGTTTGACAAATCTACTGGAGTTTTTCGAGGATGTAACTCGTAAAGTTGATGAGGGGGGCCAGTGGATGCGGTTTATATGGACTTTGAGAAGGTTTTCTACAAAGTCCCACCTAAGAGATTAGTGTGCAAAATAAAGCGTATGGGATTAGAGGGAGCGTATTGACAGGGATAGAAAATTGGTTGGCAGACAGGGAACAAAGAGTAAGAATTAACGTGTCTTTTTCCAAATTAGCAGGCAGTGACTCGTGGGGTACGGCAGGGATCGGTGCTGGGACTCCAGCTGTTCACAATATAGATTAATGATTTGAATGAGGGAACAAAATGTAATATCTCCAAATTTGCAGTTGACACAAATATGGTGGGAGGGTGAGCTGTGAGGGGGATGCAGAGATCTTTCAGTGTGATTTTGCCAAATTGTGTGAGTGGGCAAATGCATGGCAGATGCAGTATAATGTGGGTAAATGTGAGGTTATCCACTTTGGTAGCAAAAATGGGAAGGCAGATTATTGTCTGAATGGTCATAAGGTAGGAGAGGGGAATGTGCAGCAAGACCTGGGGTCCTCTTTCACCAATCACTGAAGGTAAACACGCAGATACAGTAGGCAGTAAAGAAGGCAAATGGTATGTTGGCCTTTATAGTGAAAGGATTTGAGTACAGGAGCAGGGATGTCTTGTTGCAATTATCCAGGGCCTCAGTGAGGCCATACCTGGAATACTGTGTGCAGTTTTGGTCTCCTTATCTGAGGAAGGATGTTCTTGGTCCAGAGAAGGTTCACCAGACTGATTCCTGGGATAGCAGGACTGACGTAGGAAGAGAAATTGAGTCTGTTAGGATTATAACTGAGGATATGGGGTAGACCATTTAGGACTGAGATGAGGAGAAATTTCTTCACTCCGAGAGTGGTGAGCCTGTGGAATTTGATACCATAGACTGTAGCTGAGGCCAAAACATTGTATTTTTTCAAGAAGCAGTTAGATATAGCTCTTGGGGCCTTCTTTTGGAAATTGGAGATGGTGAGCTCAGAGTTTATCTGGGTGGGGAAGGTGCCTAGGGTAAAGAGGCAGAGGCAGAAAAGGTGGTTGGCGCTCCCGAACCTGCTGCATTATTATTGGGCAACGAAAGTGGAGGTGGTGGGGTGATGATGGCGGTGGTAGGGGCAGAGTGGGTTAGGATGGAGGAGGAATCCTGTAGCGGATCCAGTTTGAGGGCCACGCTGCCGTTAGCTCCGGGAAAGTATACGGGGAGCCTGGTGGTCCAGTCAACAGTTAGGGTGCGGAATCAGCTGAGGAGGCGCTTTAAATTGGAGGGAATGGTGGTGTTGATGCCACTGTGCGGGAACCACAGGTTTAAGCCGAGGGAGATGGAAGGGATGTACGGGATGTGGAGGGAGGTGATACTGGAGAGGGTGAGGGACATCTGTCTGGAAGGGACCTCTATCTGAAAGGGCAATTTGCGGGTTTGGTTGAGTTAGGGGAGAGGTTTGAGTTGCCGAGGGCGAGTGAATTTAGATATATGCAAGTGCGGGACTTTGCAAGCAAGGAGTGGAGGGTGTTTCCTGGGTTGCCGGGGTATACCTTATTGGATCAATTTCTGCTCCCGGACAAGTGTGGATAGGGGAGGATTGGGGGCATATATGGGTGGCTGGGGGTCAAGTGGTGAGGATTAGGAGCAAGTGGGAAGAGGAGTTGGGGGGGAAATAGACAGGGGTCTGTGGATTGAGGCGATGCGTAGGGTGAATTCAACCTCCTCTTGCGTGAGGATGAGCTTGATTCAGTTCAAGGTGGTGCACAGGGTACATATGACTCGGGCGAGGATGAGTGGGTTCTTCCAGGAGATGGCCGATGAGTGCAAGGAGTGTAGGCGAGGGCTGGCGAATCATGTGCACATGTTTTGGGGTTACGAGAAGCTGGAGAGTGGCTGGGAAGCGGTGTTTGGGATGTTATCTAAAATTGTGGGGGTGGGGGTCAGGCCAGACCCAATGGTGGCGATATTTGGGGTAGCAGAAATGCCGGAGCTGATAGAGGGGAAGGGATCCGATGTTGTGTCCTTCGCCTCTCTAGTTGCCCGGCGAAGGATCTTGCTAAATTGGAGGTTGGATATGCCACTAGGGGTGGTAGTCTGGCTGGGGGGCCTATATGATTTTCTTCAGTCGGAAAAGATCAAATTTGAGTTGAGGGGGTCGACGGAGGGCTTCGAGACATTGTGGGGCTTGTTCGTGACAATGTTTGAGGAACTGTTCGTCGCGGGGGATGGGGAGTGGGGGAGGGCAGGGGGTTAAAAGGGAAAAAATTGTGTTGTTGTATATGTTACTGTTTTTTCCATATGTTTGTAATATGTTACATTAAACAAAAAGATATAGCACTTGGGGGGCGGGGGGGCGGCGCAGTGGTGCAGTGGTTAGCACTGCTGCATCGCGAGGCTGAGGACCCGTGCTCGATCCCGGCCCTGAGTCACTGTCCATGTGGAATTTGCACATTCTTCCCATGTCTGCGTGGGTCTCACCCCCACAACCCAAAGATGTGCAGGGTAGGTGGACTGGCCACGCTAAATTGCCCCTTAATAACAATAAAAGTTATAGCATTTGGGACGAAGGGGATCAAAGGATATGGGGGAAAGGCAGGATTAGGTTATTGAATTGGTTGACCAGCCATGAGCATAATGAATGGTGGAGCAGGCTCGAAGGGCCGAATGGCCTCCTCCTGTTTTCCAATTTGCAATGTCGGTATTGCAAGCACTTTGGAAGGCAAATGGTATGTTGGCCTTCGTCGCATGTGGATTTGAGTACAGTTACAAGGATGTAACTGCAGCAGGACAAGGGCCTTTTGAGACCACATCGGGCGTATTGTGTGCAGTATGGTCTCCTTAACTAAAAAAGGATATACTTGTCATCGAGGTAGTGCATCGAACGTTCACCGACTGATTTCTGTGATGGCAGGATTGTCATATGAGAAAAGATTGGGTCAACTGGGCCTGTATTTACATTTTATTGAAAGGCACATAATTCTGCCAGGACTGGACAGACTGGATGCAGGGATATTATTTCCTTTGACTGCGGCGGGGCTGTAACAAGGTGTCACCATCTCAGGGTACAATGTAGGCCAATTAGGACTGAGTTGAGGTGAAATTCTCTAATTCAGATGGTGGTGAACATGTGGAATTCTCTACCACAGAATATATTTAAGAAGGAAATAATCAATAAATAACCTTTTATTGTCACAAGTAGGCTTACATTAACACAGCAATGAAGTTATTGTGAAAAGCCCCTAGGCGCCACCACATTCCGGCGCCTGTTCGGGTACGCTGAGGGAGAGAATTTAGAATGTGCAAATTACCTAACAGCACGTCTTTCGGGACTTGTGGGAGGAAACCGGAGCACCCGGAGGAAGCCCACGCAGACACAGGTAGAACGTGCAGACTCCACACAGACAGTGATCCAAGCCGGGAATTGAACCTGGGACCCTGGCGCTGTCAAGCAACAGTGCTAACCACTGTGCTACCGTGTCGCCCATATTGGGATATGGTCCGGGATCATAATACCAGCAATGGCAGCAGAAGAGAGGTAAGTGTTCAGGTTGGGGAAATGTAGCTGGGGGAGAATTGTCGGAGGGGGGAGTGGGAGTGGGGGCCGGAGGTGGGGGGGGGGTGGGGGGGGTGGGGGGGAGGGGGGGGGGGGAGGGGGGGGGGGGGAGGGGGGGGAGGGGGGGGAAGTGACCTCAGATGGGAGGTCTGGTGGTGTTCTAAAGCATTATTTAAGTAATTAGTTTCGGCAGCATGGTGGCGCAGTGGTAGCACTGCAGTCTCACGGTGCCGAGGTCCCAGGTTCGATCCCGACTCTGGTTCACTGTCCGTGTGGAGTTTGCACATTCTCCCCATGTTTGCGTGGGTTTCACCCCCACAACCCCAAGATGTGCAGGGTCGGTGGATTGAACATGCTAAAATTGCCCCTTAATTAGAAAAAATGAATTGGGTACTCTAAATTAAAAAAAAAGTAATTTGTTTCTTTGTGTTTTTCAATGCAATTTGCTGAACGTATTTGATGCCTTTGAGCGTATAAGGTGCACTTGATGCTTTTGAGGATCCTTTGCATCTGATCACATTAGATGTCAAAGATGGCAAAATGCTGCTGACTGCATTAAAACTAATTAGAACATTTGATGTCAACTGCTCGCTGATCATTTTGAGTGCATCTGAATGCAAAAATTATGTCAAAATGTTCTGGTAGGGTGGTTGAGAGATGAATGTTGGCTAGGGATTCAGAAGAACTATTACATGAAATATTGCTGAGCAGAGGGACTGGTTACCACAGCTTTACGTCTTGCAACAAATGCAAGAATACCAAACTCCAAGTGATCACAATTATCACTGCAGGAGTAAAGGGTGTTGATTGATTGGCAAGTCAGTTCTGATTGGCCGTGGCGTTACCATGGTTAAAGTAAAAGGGAACTATAGATTCCTCAAACTCCCAGTAATTCAGAAAATGGCTCAAGCTTGAACATATTCCTTTTGTTTGCAGATAATGGACCCCTGCGTATGCATGCATTTCATTCCCAACAAGTGTAGATGAGCCACATTCGAGCTCAACTGATTATTTTAAATTGGCTGTCATTGTCACTATTTTCTCCGAACTGTTCAATAAGTCTTGCCCAAACGCCGAATCACATTTAACTGCAAACATTTTGGTTTGGTCTTTACTAGCATGGACTAGTTGAGTAAAGTTTGTACTCTGCCTATTGAACAACCGATATGAACCTATATGAATAACCAAAGGAACGCACTGTTTGATTCAATAGAATTTTACCTCGCAGACCATTTTACCCATTGCTTACTTACCACAAATTTAGCTTTAATGACTCCATGTGGTGCCAAGTTCCACATTCTCATCACTCTCCAGATAAAGATGGTTCTCCTGGATTCCTTATAGCATTCATTAAAAAAAATAATATAAATTTAGAGTACCCAATTCATTTTTTTTTCCAATTAAGGCGTAATTTATCATGGCCAATCCACCTACCCTGCACATCTTTGAGTTGTGGGGGCGAAACCCACACAAACACAGGGAGAATGTGCAAACTCCACACGGACAGTGACCCAGAGCCGGGATCGAACCAGGGACCTCAGCGCCGTGAGGCAGCAGGGCTAACCCACTGCGCCATCATGCTGCCCTTCATTCATCAGTGACATCATAAATTTATGGTCTGCAAGCAACAGTTACATTAGGCCGAAGCGTTTAGTTTTTAATATTATCATTTCCACTCCCTTTACCTGCCATGATAATTTTGCCATTTATTCTTTCCCACCCTCTAACCTATCCCTGACCTTCTATTTTGCTCCTCCCTCCCTCCTTTTACAACAGCATAAAACCCATCACCTTTCTACCTCTCTCCAGCACCAAAAAAAAAGATTCATGTTGGACCTCAAATGTTAACTCTCTTCACAGATGCTGCCAGAACTGCTGTGTTTTCGCTGCATTTCCTGTTTTCCTTTCAATTTTCCAACATCCACAATATTTTGCTTTAAAATTCATGGTCCCTAATTTTGGACCCTCTTCTCTAGTGGAAGGATTTCCTCCCTGAATCCCTTCATGATTTTTTTTTTTTTTTTAATATATTTTATTGAATTTTTTTTTCCCTGAGCAACATTTTTCCCGCTTACAAAACAAGCGAAACGATAACAATAACAAAACAGAAATTTTTAACTTTTTAACAATAATAATAATAATAATAATACACAAGTAACAAAACCTCGTACTCTATTGACCTATACTCAACTAAACCTCCTCTCCCCCTCCCCTCCCCTCCCCCCTGGGTTGCTGGTCATCTGTCTTCCCTCTAACGTTCCCCTAGGTAGTCGAGAAATGGCTGCCACCGCCTGGTGAACCCTTGAGCCGATCCTCTCAGGGCAAACTTTATCTGCTCCAGTTTAATAAACCCCGCCATATCGTTTACCCAGGCCTCCAGTCCGGGGGGTTTCGCCTCCTTCCACATGAGTAGGATCCTGCGCCGGGCTACGAGGGACGCAAAGGGCACGACATCGGCCTCTTTCGCCTCCTGCACTCCCGGCTCCCCTGCAACTCCAAATAGAGCTAACCCCCAGCTTGGTTTGACCCGGGCATTCACCACCTGCGAGATCACTCCCTACACTCCCTTCCAATATCCTACCAGTGCCGGGCACGCCCAAAACATATGTGCGTGGTTTGCCGGGCTCCCGCCACACCTCCCACATCTGTTCTCCACTCCAAAGAACCCGCTCAATCTTGCCCCCGTTATGTGTGCTCTATGTAGCACCTTAAATTGAATCAGGCTAAGCCTGGCGCATGAGGAAGAGGAGTTTACCCTGCTTAGGGCATCAGCCCACACACCCTCCTCTATCTCCTCCCCTAGTTCTTCTTCCCACTTTCCTTTTAGTTCGCCCACCGACTCCTCCCCCTCTTCGCTCATCTCTCTGTAAATCTCTGACACCTTGCCCTCTCCCCCCCACACCCCTGAAAGCACCCTGTCCTGTATCCCCTGTGTCGGGAGCCGCGGAAATTCCCTCACCTGTTGTCTAGTAAACGCCCTCACCTGCATATATCTCAAGAAATTTCCCCGGGGTAACTTATACTTTTCCTCCAGTGCTCCCAAGCTCGCAAAAGTCCCATCTATGAATAAATCTCCCACCTTCCTAATTCCCAACTGGTACCAGCTCTGAAATCCACTCCATTCTTCCTGGGGTGAACCTATGGTTGTTCCTGATAGGGGACCCCACCAGGGCTCCCCGCACCCCTCTCTGTCGCCTCCACTGTCCCCATATGTTCAGTGTTGCCGCCACCACCGGGTTCGTGGTGTACTTTTTAGGTGAGAGCGGTAGCGGTGCCGTCACCAGCGCCTCTAGACTCGTCCCTTTACAGGACCTTCTCTCCAGCCTTTTCCACGCCGCTCCCTCACCCTCCATCATCCATCTACGTATCATTGCCACATTGGCGGCCCAATAATAATCTCCCAAGTTCGGTAGTGCCAGTCCTCCTCTGTCCCTACTGCGCTGAAGGAACCCCCTCCTTACTCTCGGAACTTTCCCTGCCCACACAAAGCTCGTAATGCTCCTATCTATTTTATTAAAAAAGGTCCTGGTGATTAAAATAGGGAGACATTGAAATACAAATAAGAACCTCGGGAGGACCATCATCTTAATTGCTTGCACCCTGCCCGCCAGCGATAAAGGCTGCATGTCCCACCTCTTAAAGTCCTCCTCCATTTGTTCTACCAGCCGTGTCAGATTAAGTCTGTGCAAGGTTCCCCAGCTCCTAGCGATCTGAATCCCCAAGTATCGGAAGTTTCTTTCCACTTTCCTTCGCGGTAAGCCTTCTATCTCTCTACTCTGGTCCCCTGGATGTATCACATATAATTCACTCTTCCCCATGTTTAACCTATACCCTGAAAATTCCCCGAACCTCCTCAAAATTCGCATAACCTCTATCATCCCCCCCCGCTGGGTCCGACACGTATAACAATAGGTCATCCGCGTATAACGAGACTCGGTGTTCTTCTCCCCCTCTCATCACCCCTCTCCGTTTCCTGGAGTCTCTCAACGCCATGGCCAGAGGTTCAATTGCCAATGCAAACAACAATGGAGACAGCGGGCATCCCTGTCTTGTTCCCCTATATAATCGGAAATACTCCGATCTATGTCGACCTGTAACTACGCTTGCCGTTGGTGCCCCATAAAGTAGTCTAACCCAGTGAATAAACCCGTTCCCAAACCCAAACCTCCTTAACACTTCCCATAAATACTCCCACTCCACCCTATCAAATGCCTTCTCTGCGTCCATTGCCGCCACTATCTCTGCCTCCCCCTCCACTGAGGGCATCATTATCACCCCTAATAGTCGTCGCACGTTAACATTCAATTGTCTCCCTTTTACGAACCCTGTCTGGTCTTCGTGCACCACCCCCGGGACACAGTCCTCTATCCTCGATGCCAGCACCTTTGCCAGCAATTTGGCGTCCACGTTCAATAGTGAAATAGGTCTATAGGACCCACACTGCAACGGATCTTTGTCCCTCTTCAAAATTAGTGATATCGTCGCCTCCGACATCGTCGGGGGTAGAGTCCCCCCTTCCCTGGCCTCATTGAACGTCCTCGCCAACAACGGGGCCAACAAGTCCACATATTTTCTGTAGAATTCCACCGGGAACCCGTCTGGCCCCGGGGCCTTCCCTGCTTGCATGCTTCCCAGTCCCTTAATAACCTCGTCCGCCCCAATCGGTGCCCCCAGGCCTACCACCTCCTGCTCCTCCACCCTCGGGAACCTCAATTGGTCCAGGAACTGCCGCATCCCCTCCTCTCCCTCTGGGGGCTGAGACCTATACAGTTCCTCATAAAAGGTCTTAAACACCTCGTTTATCTTTCCTGCCCTTCGCACAGTGTCTCCCCTTTCATCCCTAATTCCTCCTATCTCCCTCGCTGCTGCCCTCTTTCGCAGTTGGTGCGCCAACAGGCGACTAGCCTTTTCCCCATATTCATACCTCCTCCCCTGTGCCTTCCTCCACAGTACCTCCGCCTTTCTGGTGGTCAGAAGGTCAAACTCGGTCTGGAGTCGTCTCCTCTCCCTGTACAGCTCCTCCTCCGGGGTCTCTGCAAATTCCCTGTCCACCCTTAAAATCTCCCCACAGTAATCTATCCCTTTCCTTGGCCTCTGTTTTCCTTTTGTGGGCCCCAATAGAAATCAGCTCTCCTCTGATCACCGCTTTTAGTGCTTCCCAGACCACTCCCACAGGGACCTCGCCGTCGTCATTGACCTCCAGGTATCTCTCAATACACCCCCTCACTCTTGCACACACTCCCTCATCCGCCATCAGTCCCACATCTAATCGCCAGAGTGTTCTCTGCTCCCTGTCCTCTCCTACTTCCAGGTCCACCCAATGTGGGGCATGGTCCGAAACCGCTATGGCTGAGTATTCAGCTTCTTCCACCCTAGAGATCAACGACCTTCCTAAAACAAAAAAATCTATCCGGGAGTACACTTTATGGACGTGGGAGAAGAAGGAATACTCCCTAGCCCTGGGTCTAAGAAATCGCATTGGATCCACTCCCCCCATTTGGTCCATAAACCCCTTAAGTACCTTGGCCGCTGCCGGCCTTCTTCCAGTCCTTGAGCTGGATCTATCTAGCCCCGGGTCCAGCACCGTATTGAAGTCCCCTCCTAAAATCAAATTTCCTGCCTCCAGGTCCGGAATACGCCCCAGCATCCGTCTCATGAACCCCGCATCGTCCCAATTTGGGGCATACACATTAACCAACACGACCTCCATTCCCTCCAGCCTACCACTCACCATTACATATCTACCTCCACTATCTGCTACGATGTTCTTTGCTTCAAATGCTACCCATTTCCCCATCAAAATGGCCACCCCTCTGTTCTTTGCGTCCAGTCCTGAGTGGAACACCTGTCCCACCCATCCTTTCCTTAGCCTAACTTGGTCCGCCACCTTTAGGTGCGTCTCTTGGAGCATAACCACGTCTGCCCTTAGTCCTTTCAAATGCGCGAGCGCTCGGGCCCTTTTTATCGGTCCATTTAGGCCTCTCACGTTCCACGTGATCAGCCTCACTGGGGGGCTACCTGCCCCCCTCCCGTGTCGACTAGCCATTACCTTCTCTAGGCCAGTCCCATATCCCGCCTCCGCGCTCCTGCTCGCTCCCCCAGCGTCGCATTCCGCCCCCGACCACCCACTCTTTAGCCATTTCCTTTTGGATTTCCGCAGCAGCAACCCAGTTGTCCCCCCCCCCCTCCCCCCTCCCCCATCCCGCTAGATCCCTATCTAGCTTGATTGCTCCCCCCATATCACTTCCGTAAGTCAGCTGACTTCAACTGACCCCGGCTACTCCTGCTCGCTCCTCGACCCCCCCGGTGTGAGGGAACTCCCATCCGCCTTGCGCCTGTTTTCCCGCCTTATTCTTTCTGGCGCGGGAACATCCCTTTACCTGACCCGCCTCTTATGGCGCAGCTCCCTTTCCCCTCCCCCTCTCCTTCCCCATTCTCCGACTATGTCCCGCCTTTCCCCCCTCACCGGCACCCACAGTGTCCCCCCCCTTCCCTGTTTACTTCTCGATTAACTTTCACCATCACATTAACAAAAACAATAACAATAACAACAATAACAGTTCCCTGCAGCATCAGTCCCTCAGTTCCGGTCCAGTTTCTCTTCATTGATGAAGGACCATGCTTCCTCCGCCGTCTCGAAATAATAGTGTCTCTCCTGATACGTGACCCATAGTCTTGCCGGCTGCAGCATCCCAAACTTCACCTTCCTTTTGTGCAAAACCTCTTTGGCTCGGTTGAAGTTCGCCCTCCTTCTCGCCACCTCCACACTCCAATCCTGGTAGATCCTTACCACAGCATTCTCCCATCTGCTACTCCGCACCTTTCTAGCCCATCTCAGGACCTCTTCTCTGTCCTTAAGGCGGTAGAATCGCACGATTATCGCCCTCGGTGGTTCTCCCGCTTTTGGTCTTCTCGCTGGGATCCGATTTGCCCACTCCACCTCCATGGGGCCCGCAGGGGCCTCAGCACCCATCAGTGAGCTCAGCATCTTACTTGCGTACGCTCCACAGTCCACTCCTTCCACACCCTCCGGGAGACCTAGTATCCTAAGGTTCTTCCTTCGCGCTCCATTTTTAAGGGCCTCAATCCTGTCAGCACACTTTTTATGAAGTGCCTCATGCGTCTGAGTCTTAACCGCCAGGCCCAGGACCTCGTCCTCAATACCTGACACCTTCTGCTCCACCACGCGAAGCTCAGTCTCCTGGGTCTTTAAAGTCTCCTTAAGCCCCTCTATTGCTTGTAACATCGGGGTCATTACCTCCTTCTTCAGCAGATCCACGCACCGTCTCACGGCCTCGTCCTGCTCAGGCCCCCATGTCGCCTGCGATTTCTCTGCTGCCATTTTGTTCTCCACTCCCTCTGACCTTGTGGTTGAAGATTCTTCAGGCTGCAGCCGCCGCCGCCGGTTTTTCCCTCCGTCGTTCGGGGGGGGACTCCCTGCCCACGCACCTCACACCGGGTTTTTCGGCCGGCAAAGTCCCCGTTGAGGCTCTTAAAAGAGCCCGAAGTTCCGTCGGAGCTGGAGCCGCCGAAACGTGCGGCTAGCTCATCCCCGCCGCAACCGGAAGTCTCCCCCTTCGTGATTTTAAACACCTGAATCAGATTACCAATGGGTCCCAGTCATTTTGAATAGTTGGACTGCTCAGTGCGGATATCATCCTTGTAAAGCAATTCTGTACTTTCTCCAGTGCTTCTGTGTCCGTTTTGTAATATGGAGGCCAGAGCTGTGCAACGCACTTTAAATGATGTTGATTTATGTACTCAGAATCCCAAATCAAAAGCCCTGCCCAGGAAATCTGTGGTACAGTAATGATGAATTAATATAAATTTGTCTTCCCCGCCAACATTACATCCTCCCCTCCTGAAGGCATTGACACGACACTGGGATGTACTTATTCCTGATAATTTCTGGTAATACAGCAAAGTGGCCATTCTCTGTGTTATAGCAAATGTAATCCCTACCTCTGTAATCTCTTCAAATCCCCCAAACCTACCAAGACCTGCACTCCTCTATGTCTGGTCTATTGTCCATTTCCAGGTATGATTGCTCCACCATTGGCGGCTGTGGCTTAAATGCGTTGGCATCAACCTCTGGAATATTCTCCCTGCACCTCTTTGCCCCACTACCTCACTTTACTCCTTGACAACACATATTAAGACCTTCCTCTTTGACTAAGTTTATGGACATCTGACCTAATATCTCCTCATAATGTGACTTGTCGCCTAATAATAATAATAATCATATAATAGTAATAATTTTATTATTATTATTATATCTCCTCATCATGTGACTTGTTGCCCTAGTTTGTCTGATAATGCTTCTGTGAAGGGCCCTCAGGCATTGCATTACATTAGAGGCATCGCAGCCGAGACCAATTTCGTCATCCCCAATGTTCTCCCGCTTGTTCTTTCAAGGCCTCCAGTTAGATGGTGATCAGCCCTGGGAAGTGTGTGATTATCTTTCTCAACCCCCAAACCACTAGTGTCCAAAAGATTAGGTGGGGTTACTGGGTTACTGGGCTAGGGTGGAGGTGTGGGGCTTAATTAGGGTGCTCTTTCCAAGGGCCGGTGCAGACTCGATGGGCCGAATGAATGGCCTCCTTCTGCACTGTATATTCTATGATTCACAAGACACTTGATTGGCCCTGTTGTAACAGCTGAGATTAGTTAACTCAGCACAAAGCTGGAACTGAGCATGGGAAATTCTGGTCTGTATAGTTGAGGTTCATGATGCTTTAACCAGCTGAACCATCGGGTTAGCTCCATAGCTTGAGGTTTAAAGTAACGTTCTACAAGGACAAGGCCTAGTTCTGAATGTAATTGGTGACGCATTCATAAAAATACACTGGGGCAACACAAAGTAACAACTGAATTGTTATAACATTACATGAACATGGCACTCAGTAATTACCCCATTAGAAAATCAAGGTCAGCCTTTTGTATCTAAGACATAGTCTGCGTCTGATGCTAAATGTGACACTCCCCCCCCCGTTCTGGCTCCCCAGGGTACAATTCAGCTCATACTGTATATTATTAATGAATATAATCATTACAATCTGCAGGTGAAAATACATTATTACAAACATTAGGAACATCTGCCAACAATACTTTCCTAATCCTGATGGTAGGATCACGGAAAAAAGTGACAGGAGCAGAAAGCACCACAGGGTATTTACACTGGAAACTAATTTATAATCGGGTCTCGCAACTACTGAGGGGTGGGCGCTAACTGGATATAAAATATTTGTGAGAATGAGATATATGTGACTTCTGAGAGGCCTGGCATTATTGGACCATTATTGAAGGTTGCATACATTGTGACAAATATTAGTTGGTTTTGCTCAGATATATAAAAATACTTCAATGTGCTTGTGTCCACAAAGAGCAGTACAGAGAAGATGATGCCGAGCTTTGGGAAGTTTGAAGTTTTATTTGATTGGTTTGAGCAAGCAAATGATTGCACTGTGATAACTCCCACACACTCTCATTTTTCTGGTTCCAAGTCTCCTCTTGATTGTCTAACTTTCCTTTCTTTCTTCTTCAGTTTCTCTTGACGTATTTTTTTACTCTTCTTAAAAAAATGCCTTTTGTGCGGCTTCCCTTATCTTTTTGTCTTTCATGTTTCTGTCTTATGTTTACTACCGCTACTCTGTCCTCTCCTTGTCTGTATCAACGGCATCTCGAGTTAATCAGTGCATTCTGTCACTGGGCTGTTGCTAGGTTTGCTTGTCAAAACAGTATTGTTTTCATAGAATCAGAGAATTTACAGTGCAGAAGGAGGCCATTCGGCCCATTGAGTCTGCGCTGGCCCTTGGAAAGAGCACCCTACCTAACCCCACACCTCCACCCGATCCCAGTAACCCCATCTAACCTTTTTTGGATAATAATGGTAATTTAGTATAGCCAATCCACCTAACCTGAACATCTTGGATTGGATTTTGGATTTGATTGGATTGGATTTTGTTTATTGTCACGTGTACCGAGGTACAGTGAAAAGTACAGATCATTAAGTACATGGAAAAAAAGGAAACAAAAGAAAATACATAATAGGGCAACACAAGGTACACAATGTAACTAGATAACACCGGCATCAGGTGAAGGAGACGGGGGTATCGTTTTAATGAAGTCAGTCCATAAGAGGGTCGTTTAGGAGTCTGGTAACAGCGGGGAAGAAGCTGTTTTTGAGTCTGTTCGTGCGTGTTCTCAGATTTTTGTATCTCCTGCCCGATGGAAGAAGTTGGAAGACTGAGTAAGCCGGGTGGGAGGGTTTTTGATTATGCTGCCCGTTTTCCCCAGGCAGCGGGAGGTGTAGATGGAGTCAATGGATGGGAGGCAGGTTCATGTGATGGACTGGGCTGTGTTCACGACTCTCTGAAGTTTCTTGCGGTCTTGGACCGAGCAGTTGCCATACCAGGCTGTGATGCTGCCAGATAGGATGCTTTCTATGGCGCATCTATAAAAGTTGGTAAGAGTTAATGTGGGCATGCTGAACTTCCTTCGTTTCCTGAGGAACTATAGGCGTTGTTGTGCTTTCTTGGTGGTAGCATCGACGTGGGTGGACCAGGACAGATTTTTGGAGATGTGTACCCTTAGGAATTTGAAACTGCTAACCATCTCCACCTCAGCCCCATTGATGCTGACAGGGGTGTGTACAGCACTTTGCTTCTTGAAGTCAATGGCCAGTTCTTTAGTTTTGCTGGCATTGAGGGATAGATTGTTATCGCTGCACCACTCCACTAGGTTCTGTATCTCCCTCCTCTATTCTAACTCGTCGTTATTCAAGATCCGGCCCACTATGGTCGTATCGTCAGCAAACTTGTAGATGGAATTGGAACCAAATTTTGCCACGCAGTCATGTGTGTACAGGGAGTATAGTAGGGGGCTAAATATGCAACCTTGCGGGGCCCCGGTATTGAGGACTATTGTGGAGGAGGCGTTGTTGTTCATTCTTACTAATTGTGGGTCAGAAAGCCGAGGATCCAGTTGCAGAGTGAGGAGCCAAGTCATAGAACATAGAACAATACAGCGCAGTACAGGCCCTTCGGCCCACGATGTTGCACCGAAACAAAAGCCATCTAACCTACACTATGCCATTATCATCCATATGTTTATCCAATAAACTTTTAAATGCCCTCAATTTTGGCGAGTTCACTACTGTAGCAGGTAGGGCATTCCACGGCCTCACTACTCTTTGCGTAAAGAACCTACCTCTGACCTCTGTCCTATATCTATTACCCCTCAGTTTAAAGCTATGTCCCCTCGTGCCAGCCATTTCCATCCGCGGGAGAAGGCTCTCACTGTCCACCCTATCTAACCTAGGTTTTGGAGCTTTGATATGAGCTTGGCTGGGATTATGGTGTTGTAGGCGGAGCTGTAGTCAATAAGTAGGAGTCTGATGTAGGAGTCCTTGTCGAGATGCTCAAGGGATGAGTGTAGGGCCAGGTAGATGGCGTTTGCTGTGGACCGGTTGCAGCGGTATGCGAATTGCAGTGGATCTAGGCGTTCTGGGAGTATGGAGGTTGCGCTTCATGTCCAACTTCTCGAAGTACTTCATTAAGACTGAAGTCAGGGCTACCAGACGGTAGTCATTGAGGCACGTTGCCTGGTTCTTCTTTGGCACTGGTATGATGGTGGTCTTCTTGAAGCAGTTGGAGACCTCGGAGCGGAGTAGGGATAGGTTAAAGATGTCCGTGAACACATCTGCCAGCTGGTCCGCGCAGGCTCTGAGTGCGCGACTAGGGATCCCTTCCGGACCCGTCGCCTCCGAGGGTTCACTTTCAGGAAAGCCGATCTGACTTCGGAAGCTGTGATGGTGGGTATGGGTGAATAATAGGCTGCTGGGGCGCTCAACAGCGGATCGTTGGTTTCCTGCTCGAAACGAGCATAGAATGCATTGAGTTCATCGGGGAGGGGTGCGCTGCTGCCGGAGATATTGCTCGGCTTCACTTTGTAGCCCGTTATGTTGTTTAGGCCTTGCCACAACCGCCGAGAGTCTGCAACACTAGTCTGTGACTCTAGCTTGGTCTGATATTCTCTCTTGGCATCTCGGATGGCTTTGTGGAGTTTGTACCTGGATTTCTTGTATAGGTCAGGGTCGTCTGCCTTGAACGCCTCAGATCTGTCCTTCAGCAGGGAGTCAATCTCGCGATTGAGCCATGGTTTCCGGTTGGACTGTGGACAGTCTTTGGACTGTGGGAAGAAACCGGAGCACCCGGAGGAAACCCACGCAGACACGGGGAGAATGTGCAGACTCCGCACAGACAGTGACCCATGCCAGAATCGAACCTGGGACCCTGGAGCTGTGAACCAACTGTGCTAACCACAATGCTATCATGCTGCCCCTAAATTCTGACTCCAGGATATTATTACACATTTAACTGATGGTTGAAATGTTTCACACCAATAAACTTTTACATATTCTGGAACATAACTTCTGACAGCTAATGTTAATTTTGAGCAACAACAGTTAAAAGAGCCCTCATATACTTCAGCAGGTCCAAGAAGGCAATCTGCAGCATAAAGCATCCCATTATTATGTCGTTGCTAGGCCCACAACAATGTAACATAATACGGGCTGAATTTTCATGAGCAAATTGTAAATTTGAATCGTCGGACACTTAAAAGAAAGCCAGTTGCAGTAGTTTGAATGTCTTAAGGGTCTTCAGAAAAGACCATATCAGCGCAAGAAATGAGTAATAAAATCAAAGCAGTAGTATAGTTGCAAAGTGTTCTCTCAGAAGCCACTGTGGATATGGAGTTGATTGCTCAGGATAGTCAGGGAGATTCTTCCTTTTGCACGGATGAAGTGAATCAGGTGAATCAATTTTTGGTTCCAAAGGATAAGTATTCCCTCGGTCCTCCAATGAAATAAATGAACAAATTAATATGTTGAGTGGTCCTGGATCATTCAGTCATTGCTGGTGGCTGGTGATACCATTTGTCTTCCAGTTAGCCAGTTCAAATAAAAGATATTGATAGGAGGGATTCATGGGAGGTATTAATCTGTTCCCTAATATGGAGTTAAGTTGTGATATGACTTTGAACACAGAATTGTTGCTGTAGGAGTTGTTCCGAGTTTGCCTATTGAAGAGATAGATTTCCTTATTGGGAAGTGAAATGGCTTATGATATGGTATTAGCATCTCCAAGAATTTCAAGAGAATCAGTCAAATTGAGAGAAGCTGATAATTTGCAGGAGGAACACCCTGGATTGTTCACAGATTGTGTAGTAATGAGGTCTCATGCTCATAAGGTAGGATGGAACAAAATCAACCGAAGGAGAGGATGATTCAGGATTAGATTAGCCAGGACTTTTTTTTCCGGCAAGGCAGACGAGGATTAAAAATATTGAAAAGAACAAGTCTGACTTATTTAATCAATCTTCTTTAATTGAGGTTCAGTAGAATTGAGGATCCTGGTATGCATGAATCATCTCAGACAGTGCACTTTGATAAGTAGAATTGGTTTCTGAATATTTGGTAGGGTCGTAATGGATTGTGTGGGACCCTTACCTAAAACTAAAATGGAAGATCAATAACGCTTAACTTCCCAGAAGCCATTCCCTTAAGAAAGATTACTGCAAAGATGACAGTTGAAGGGTTCATTCAATTTTTCACCAGGTATGGATTGCCCCAGAGGTGCAATCCGACTAAGGATCATTTTTTAAATCACAGGCATCAAGAAACCATGTGCAGTTCAGGAATAAATAACTTAAATCAACTGCATATCACACACAGCCGCTAGGGGCGTTGGATAAATGCCATCACACATTAAAACTATAATTAAAGCTTATTGTCTTTAATATCCAGAGGATTGGGATAGAGGAATTTCATTTCTTTTTGTTTTCAATTAAGAATGCACCTAATGAATGAATAGGTTTCATTCCCTTTGAGTTAGTTTATGGACATTTAGTAAGATGGTCATTTAAATTTATTAAAGAGAAATTTATGAATCAGAAAAAAGAAATTACTCTCTTAGCATCTAATGGGTATATGGGCTTTCAGCCAATAATACATAATGAGGCTTGGAAGAGCCCAGAGATCCATTAGATTGTTGAAACAACTGTGCTTGAAAATGTTGTTCGATTGGCAGCTCTGGCTCTCTGATCTATTCTGTCAATTGCACAATGTTTATTCACACAAGATAATGAGGTTTCAATTGCTAACAGTTTCAGCTATGCATCCTTTAAATAGTCTGGGTGATTGATACTTTTATTGAGCTGTAGTAAAAGCAAATTTTGTGAATTAATTACTGTTTTGTAAAAGCTTTTTAAACATTTCCTGGTGGCATGGAGGGTGCATGGGGCGTGCGCGGGAGTGAGGGGCTAGAGGGTCTTACTGTTTTTATTCTAACTAATATGAAGTCCTAAAGCACTGAGGTGGGCCTTTTAAACAGCCCATGATGGCATCGATGGCTGCCTCCAAAATATTGCTGGTGGTAGCAGGCACGATGCCTGTTAGCACCCCCCCCCAGAACGAAAATGCCACATTTGGACAAAGTTTCTCCTGAGGTAAGTGCACCGAGCTGGGAATGTTCACAAATCCCCTCCCTGCCTGGAAGATGAAAATCCAGCCCAAATTTGAAGATAGACTGTCGAAAGCATGTACAGATGCTTGAAAACACCTTAACGTTCCTCAACCGGTAATGAAAAAACAAGCAGATAAGACAGCTGAAGTACACACAGTTCAACAGGGGATAAGGTTTTGGTTCTGTTTCCTGTGCAGGACAAACCATAGAAGACTAGATTTAGTGGAACATCTTCAGTTATAAAGAAACCTAATGGGCTAGGAGGATAACCAAATAAGGATAACCAAATCAGATAGTAAAGAAAGAAGAGAGTGGCACTTAAGTATTCAGATGATGAGACAGAAATTGAAAGTTTTAAAATTAAAACCCAGATAATATGATTGGTCAATACAGAGTTGGGTAAAATATTTCATCATCTCGGGGTGACATAGTCAAATCGCTAAAAGAAACAAACGCCACCATATAGAGTTAGACCAAGATGAACCATTTTAACTGTGTACAATGCTGATTTGGGAAGTACTCCACTCATTAAACCAAACCCTTTTGGACTGATCCCTGAGGAATTGTCTCAGGTCAGGGAAGAAATCACCTTCACGTTGGACAATGATGAAATTGTACTGAATCAAAGCAGTTAGAGTTCACCCGTCGTGTTAGTATCAAAACCTGATGGAATGCTAAGGTTTTGCATTGATTATTGTAAAATATATGCTGTAATAAAAACCAATTATTACCTTATATCACAAACTGAAGAATGTACTGGTAGAGTTGTAAACTCAGAGATGATTAGCAAAGACTGATTTATTAAAAGGTTATTGGCTGGTGTCACGAACAGAGCAAGCCAAGGAAATTTAGATTTTTGTAAGTCCAGGTGACCTACATTAATGAAAAGTGATGCCAATCGGAATGAGGATTGTACCATTCAATGATTTGCAAGTCAAATCAGTAGCGAGTAACTCACCTCCTGATTGCTCCAAGCTTGTCCATCTACAAAGCACAAGTTAAGAGTGTGATTGAACATTTTCCAATTGCCTGGATGAGTGCAGCTTCTACAACACTCAAGAACACTCTTTCCAAGTGTCGCAAAAGACGAAAAAGTAATTGGTATAGAGAGCACAGATAGTTGATTAATAATTTTTTATTCTTTCACGGAATGTGGGCATCACTGGATCGTTCAATGCGTCACTTATCACACTTGAGAATGTGGTGGTGAGCTGCCTTCATGAACTGCAACAGTCCATGTGGTGTAGGTACAGCCACAGTGCTGTTAGGGAGGGAGTTTCAGGAATTTGAACCAGCAACAGTGAAGGAACGGCGATATATTTCCAAATCAGGAGGCTGAGTAGCTTGGAGGGGAACTTCTAGGTGTGGTGTCCCCATGTATCTCCTGCCCTTGTCCTTCTAGATGATAGTGGTCATGGGTTTGGAAGTTGCTACGTAAGGAGCCTTGGTGAGTTCCTGCGGTGCATCTTGTAGATGGTGCACACTACTGCTAGTATGCGTCAGTGCAGGGAATAAATGTTGGTGGAAGTGGTGCCAATCAAGTGGGCTGCTTTGTCCTGGATGATGTCAAGTTATTTGAGTGTTCCTGGAACTGCACTCACCCAGGTAAGCAGAGAATATTCTATCACACGCCTGACTTGTGCCTTGTAGATGGTGGACAGGCATTGGAGAGTCAGGAGGTGAGTTACTTGCTGCAGGATTCCTAGCCTCTGATCTGCTCTTTTGATAGAGTGTTTATATGGCTGGTCCAGTTCAGATTCTGGTCAATGGGTAACCTCCAGGAAGTCGATAGTGGGGAATTCAGAGATGATATTGCCATTGACTGTGAAAGGATGATGATTAGATTCTCTCTTCTCTATAGAATCCCTACAATGCAGAATGAGGCCATTTGGCCCAGTGAGTCTGCACTGACCCTCCGAAAGAGCACCGCACCTAGGCCCACTCCCCCACCCTATCCATGTAATCCCATAACCCGACCTTACGTGCCCACCTTTGGACACCAGGGGGTAATTTAGTGTGGCCAATCCATCTAACCTGCACGATTTTCGTCTGAGGGAGGGAACCAGAGCACCTGGAGGAAATCCACGCAGGCACGGTGAGAACAAAAACCTCCACAGACACAGTCACCCATGGCTGGAATTGAACCCTCATCCCTGGCACTGGGAAGCAGCAGTGCTAACCACTGTGTCACTTGTTGGAGATGGTCATTACTTAGCACTTGTGTGGTGGGAAAATTACTTATTCCTTGTCAACTCAAGCCTGGGAATTGTTTAGGTCTTGTTGCATTTAAACACGGATTGCTTCAGTATTTGAGGAGTTGTGAATGGTGTGGAACATTGTGCAATCATCAGCGAACATCGCCACTTCGGACCTTGGGATGGAAGGAAGGTCATTGATGAAGCAGCTTAAGATGGTTGGGCCTAGGATATTGTCATGATATGCAAAGAACAGGACACGACCAATGAGCAGTCAGGACACTCAGGGGTGGTATTTACCCTGAGGAATCCCTGCAGTGATGTCCTGGAGCAGTGCGAACAAGAGAGAGAGAAAGAGAGAGAGAGAGAAAGAGCAGTGCTCAGCCAAATGGTTAAACTTCCAATTTTTGGTATGTGTCTGATGTGAGTTGAATGGGGCTGTAAGCCTAATGGGTGTAAAAGAAAATGTGATTAAAGTGTTTGGTTTAGATTCAAAGTTACTGAGTTAATAATATTTTTATTATCTTTAACGTAATTGACTATTTAAGATAGAGTATATTTGTTAGTATTCATGTTCTTTGATTTTTTTCGTATAGAAAAATTCTTTTGATTTGAACCTTGAACCTTGTGGCTTCATTCTTCGAGTAGCGACCTGGGTTTTTAGATTCTAACATAATGTTACTGGTCTGCACTACCGGTAGATAATAACACAGCTTGCAAGCTGTACATCAGATTTATTAAGCAAAACTAAATAGAAATAAAAGTCAAATAGATAAATTGCAGTGTTCACTTAACATTACAAAGGCATGATGCTGTTAGTGAGATCAGAAGTGACACACTTACTTTTGGCCATGTACCAGGAGGTGATTTTTGTATTTGAAATCTCATATTAACCAAGTATTACAAGTATTACAAAGCATTTATAGCCTGGAACCAGTCCATTCAGTTGAACAGGTACATGCTGGTGAGTGTATGATTCATCCAACTTACAGGGGCTTGATGAAACAGATATGTAGTCAGGAAATGTTGGTGTGGGCCACAGTTTCTACCTCTCTTTGTTTTGAAGTCTGAACTGTGACAGATTGAACAGACCGGGACTCTTCTCCCAGACAAGACTGAGGTGGGGAGTGGGGTGGCGAGGGTGTGGGTTGTTGGTTACCTGACAGTGGTCTTTAAGATTGTGGAAGGATTAGATATGGTAGATATGTCTTCATTTGTTGGTGAGACCAGGGGCTGGATTCCCTGTTTCTGAGGGCAAGTGCCGGCGCCAATGGAGAATCCGTGGTGTTCCAAGGCGGGAAAATTGGCACGAAACCCTCACTGATTCCAGTACTGGTGAGGGGCGCTGTATGGAACACTGGCGGAACGCGCGGAAAACAGCCGGAGAATTGCTGGCTCCCGGGCCGCACATGCACAGGGCTGACAAGCTGCAGCCACGCACACCTACATCCCCCACGCACGCACTGGTTGAGCCGGAAAACATGGCGTCAGCCGTGCTGGACTGCGTACTCCCGACCCCACGGCCCACCTCCCGACTCCCCCCCCCCCCCCCCCATCCCTAGTAGAAGCCCCCAGGCCAGCGGCACAGATCTCGGCTGAGTGTGGCAGCGCTGGACACCGTCCGTAGCCTGCACGGCGGGCTCCCGACCGCTGAGAACACATGTGGCCCGCACCGTCAGGAACCCAGCACATCAGAGGCGGAGCATCGCGGGTGGGCCGGCTCATGACACGCCAACAGCATTGCGACTGCGCGCGGCATGCGTCCCGATGACGCCGATTTGAAGGGGGCGGAGAATCGCCAACCGATGCCAAACCGGCGTCAAACCAGTGCCTGCCCCGATTTCGGTGTCGGGAGCCATTCTCCGCCCGATCGCTGTTCTCGATTTCGGCATCGGGCTACGGAGAATCCCGCCCCAGAACTATAGAACTATAACTATAAGGTCACCTCTAATAAACTCAGCAGGGAGTTCAGGAGGAACCAGAGAGCGGGGAGAATGTGGAACGCAGGACCACATGGAGTTATTATGGTCGATTGCGCTCAAGATACACCCAAGCGAAAGCTAGAAACTGGCATGGAGGAGAAAGGAATAGAAGGATACATTGATGGGGTTAGATGAAAAGGTGTGGAACAATAAGACCTGCATAAGCCTTTTGGGATGAATGGTCTGTATACATACTCTAGATAATTTGTCAGAAGATCAAACTAGCACCTTGCACAAATAAATAGTCACCAATCACAAATAGATTTCAAAAAGCACAAAGCTTGTCTGACATGTTTTCATGATATAATGATGATCCCTGTCACTCTCAGCATCTCTCATGCAGCAAATGACAGCCAGCCTCCCTTTGGGTGGTTCAACACCATCTTTTCAGGGAGCTCAGGTGGAACAATTGGGAAAACCACAGACAGACATAACTAGACACCAGTGGATTGGCGATCAATATTAATTACCTCTACACAACAGAGAGAACTGTATGTCTCATCTGCACACATTAAGCAGCCCAATTAAGAAAAACGGTAATTCGCCAGCCTTTGGAGTTGCTCCGACACATGATACAGAAAGGAATGGGTGCACGCCAAAAGTTTCTGAGGAATGGGAAACCCGGATCATGTGACTGGCAATGGAGCGCAACTGAAAATAGGTGTCCCAGGCAGGGGAGAGGGAGACGGGACAGGGAGATGTCTCACAGTGAGAAGGAACGGGGGGAGGTCCCAAAAGGAAGGCAGAGGGCACGGACAGGAAGAGGTTGTAGTAAAGCCAAAAAGCAGGAAAAGTGCTGCAGTTAATAAACTTTAATTGAAGAGTGCTCAGGACAGTTGAAGAGGGCTCAAGAGAAGCCCTGAAGGTCCAATGAGGCAGCAGAAAGTTGGTGAGTCTGTGCTATGGGCTGTCGGGCAAAGCTATCCCTTTGGAGCAATGGTGTTCTGCTTGGCATGGCCAAAGAGCTGAAGTTGTCTTTCTGAATTGGTGTTTGAGTGCACACTCAGGAACCCAGAGGAACAGAATCGCAGGAGATGAGATTTAAGCCGTATCATGTGGGCTGTTGTTGACGAGGTCCAAGTTGGAACATCTTGTGGTTCCAAGACGAGATCTTTGAAGGTAAAAACTGGGATCCCTCATGAGGGAGACAAGGTTTCGGTGAGATTGATTCAGGTGATTACTGATGCCTGGGTGGATTGTTGAGAAATCCATGGACTCTGGTCGCATTTGCCATTTAGTGTGCAATGTGGTATATTCGACCACAGTTTGCTTGTTAATTCACATCCACCTCATATTGCCCTTGAATGAAAATAAGATAGATATTGTGAATTGTTTAATCTTTCTGACCTTCTATAGTAACATTTATTTTAGCTTGTTCAAAGCCCATGGCATCTGGTGGCTTTATTCTCTTAGTCAGAACATAGAACATTACAGCGCAGTACAGGCCCTTCGGCCCTCGATGTTGCGCCGACCTGTGAAACCACTCTAAAGCCCATCTACACTATTCCCTTATCGTCCATATGTCTATCCAATGACCATTTGAATGCCCTTAGTGTTGGCGAGTCCACTATTGTTGCAGGCGGGGCATTCCACACCCTTACTACTCTCTGAGTAAAGAACCTACCTCTGACATCTGTCCTATATCTATCTCCCCTCAATTTAAAGCTATGTCCCCTCATATGTCTTGAATCTCAAATTTGTCCACTTTAAATAAAATATTATCGGTCCATAATCAGATTGCACCAACAACATGCACATGCAGTCTTGGATCGTAACACGTACATAGGATCCTGCTTGCCATTTTAGAATGGTACTGGAGCAGGAAAGGGTGCTCTGGTCCACCGCACGCAGAAGGTGCCGAGAGGAGAGTTTGTGTTTGTCTTCATCATGTCTCACAGAATTGGAGTTTTGTTCTGGGCTCAGCAAAACCAGCTTGGGTTACGGCCTCGTGCGTTCAGCATATTCCAACGGTTCTCCAGAGATCATACGGCAGCTGAGGGAGTTGGAATGTCTGCCCCAGGGAACCTGGTTTCCATTTGCTGTCTATCGGTTAAATCATAGAATCACTACAGTGCAGTCCAGGAGACCATTTAACTGACGAATGTGATATAAAATAGTTACTTTAGAGATACTAGTTAATGTAATGTAGAAATAAGCCACTTTGATTCTGGCAGTTAGGGACAAAGGGGTTTGAGACCGCATGGAAAAAGCAGGAAGAGGTGTGTCTATGAGAGTGATGCTGCATTGATAGGGGCCAGAGAAAGGGGTTGGAAGTGAGCCAATCAGAATAGATCGAACAGGTCAGGAGGGACATAGGCTGACCTATGTCCGTCGAGTATGTGAAACTTGATACCATTTGAATTGATTTGCAGAGATCCCTTTGTTTCTTTGTTCATTCGCTTTCTGGGATATAGGAAACTGGATGTCTCTTATATTTCTATGAAATGAATCAAGCTTGCAAGCTAAATAAATAACTTCTTTTTACGTGCGAATCCATCTCAACTTTTATTGAGGCCAGACTGACAGAGAAAGAAATTTGGGGATCAACATTTGGTGCCGAAAACCGGGATTTCTCAGGGCGATCCTGATCCAACTGCAAAATCAGAATTAGACTGATTATGAACAGGAGGATGGGGAACAAAGGGGCCTCAATGTAGAACTGGAAAACAACCGCGCATTGATTGTTCCCCTCTTCTTATCGTCTGATTAGTCTGGTCACTCGCGGTTGGCACAGAAAGACCGCCTCGACGAAATCACAGGTCAGTCTGGGGATTAGCACTTTAATTGATGGGATTTCATATTGTTGTTTCGGCTTGGGTTAGGGTTTTGGGCTGATGGGACTTTAGTAATGAAGGTTCAGTCTATTATAAGGGTTCAGAGGCTGATGTGACTTCATTAATGAAGGTTCAGTCTATTATAAGGGTTCAGAGGCTGATGTGACTTCATTAATGAAGGTTCAGTCTATTATATGGGTTCAGGGGCTGATGGGACTTCAATAGATGAAGGTTCAGTCCAGTATAACTGTTTTTAAATCTGAAGATGGTTCAACTCTATGTGTGAGTGTTTTAAATATATAGTTGATTAAGCTAAAATTGTCTCCTTGGACTGTAAAGTTCCGAGGTCTAGTTGAGATTGTGAGGAATGCTGCATATTGGTTGAAGCAGAAGTCTCTCAAAGGGTTAACAGCAGCAGGCGGAGTTGAAAACAGACAGTGCTTCTCACTCAGGCTTTGAGATAACAGCAGCAGCCGTAGTGTAATCGGATACCTTTCCTTTGAGTCAGTGAACACCAGCAAAGTTACGTTTTGAATTAATTAAAGGAAACCAGTGGGTTTATCCACCTCTTTGATAAAAGTTATTATTTTCGAAAGCAATTGATTGAAATTGCCAGAATCTTAAGTTTTACTTACTTGAAATAAGGTTTATCTCATTTTATCTGGAGATTAATAGAAACTTAAAGAAGATCATGGACACCATTTTAAAAAGTGTCAATCTGGAGATGATAGTTGATTTTGCTAATACTTATGTGTATGTAAAAGAAAAAAAAAACTTGTTAAAAGAAAAATTGTTAAGATAAAGAAATAATTAAGTTGTAAATGTTATACAAGTTTGTGTTAAGCAAATTGTAAATTTAGTTCTGAGTTGAGATCAGAGCTAAGCTTGCAAGTTGCAGTAATTCAATTTGAATTTTCAAACATTTTTAAGTTTTAAAAAAAAGAGAGCAAATAGAGAAAAGAAGGACACAGATCTTGAATGCGTTGAATAGCACATTTCAAAGGCCCATAAATCTTTCTGTTATCTTAGACCTAAAACCTAGGAAGATTGAAGAGCCAGAGGAATTTCTGGAGCATTTTAATGAAATCCACCGGGGGCAGTCAGGCGATTTGCTGTATCAAAATGGTCAGAATTCCCCTCAATACTGTGCTATGTTAATGCATTGCCTACCACCTTCTGTGGTTACTGCTGTGAAATGTAATAACATGAATTGGACAGTGAACGACCCTTCCCAGATGGCAAGGGCAGTCAGATTTTACTGGAAGGAGGGTGTAGGCCAAGAAGGAGGCTCAGTTACAAAGGTTAAGACTGAGTATGTAATGAAAAAGGATGATCTGCGACCCCAACAAGCGGCAGAAATGGTAGTTTACCAGCAGGAGCCCCAATATAGTGACTTTGGGTGGGTGGATCAGCGAAGAGGAGGATGAGACAACAGTGCTATATTTCTATCACCCCCCAGTGGTGGACGTTAGACGTTGAACAGTCACTGCATCACGTTACCCTGGCCTATGACAGAACTGGACGAAACAGGGAGTTGGAGGACAAATACCGGCCATTACTTGAGACCGAATGGCCAGTCAAGGTTACAGCCACAGTCACGGGAAAAGAAGGTACAGCCGATTTTGTTACAATATCACCACATTTATGGCCACAGTCAGCTTCGGTAAGCCCTCATATTACACGTCAGGTCCATGACCAGTACCATGCCAGGGATATGGGGCGAATGGTCAGCATCTTACCGCAGCTCGTCAGAATAGGTATGAGATATACCTTTTGAACAATCCACGTCTGACATTTAAATACTGTACCACTATCAATCCAGCCTGTTTTCTTAGTGGTCCCCCTGTCCATGAAGACGCACCTGGCCACGACTGTTTAGCCTTGATTCAGGAAACTACCACAATAAGGGGCGATTCGAGTGACATTTCGTCAGAACAACCTGACATGATTATGTGTGGTCAAATATCCCACCGGGGTTTAGTTAATGACCTATTGCAGGCCCTCCTTATGCCAGCGCAGATTTCCGTTATTAAATGCGCTGCCCACACGAATGGTACAACCCCAGTTGACGTTGGTAATGAACGAGCAGATCGTGCAGCGCGCACAGCCGCACAAATTCAGCAAGTGATGGTGCCTAAAATGTTAAGTCAGACTAAACGATCTACTATGAATATGTCTGCTTCTAACAAGCCAATGCCAACCATCCAAGACGTCATAAGGTTACAGGAGGACGCTCCTGAGAGTGATAAACAAATGTGGAAACGGTTAGGTTGTACATATGATTCTGTTTCCTCTTTATAGACCACGCCTGCACATCAGACTTGTATGTCTGATGTGCTGGCTTTATGGGTCATTGAATGTGTACACTTTGCAACTCATTGTGGGGCTCGAGGGACTAGTGATTTGTTGCTGGACGCTTGGTGGCACCCTAAAATGCAGGGGTTGGCCCAAAGTATCAGTAATCGGTGTTTGATTTGTCAGCAATATAACACCGGAAAAGGTATCCCTTGTGGGAAGGGGCAAACCCCGTTGCCCAGTGGTCCCTTTGAGACGCTCCAAATGGATTACATTGAGTTGGAAAGGTGTCAATGTTACAAATATGTTTTGGTCATTGTGGATGTGTTCAGCAGATGGGTCGAGGCGTATTCGACTATCTATAGTAAAGCTGCTACTGTGGTTAAAGTCTTGATGAGGGAAATCATTCCCCGGTACGGTATACCAGCTCAGTTAAGTTCTGATAATGGGCCTCATTTTATTGGACAAATTAACAAGGAGTTTTGCTCCCAGTTGGGCATACGCCAGCAGTTACACTGTGCTTACAGACCGCAGGCGGCCGGGTTGGTTGAGAGACACAATCAGACCCTCAAAACTAAATTGGCTAAATTAAGAGCAGACACGGGACTGACATGGCTTAAGTTGCTCCCCGTTGCCCTCTTCCAGCTGTGGGTTACACCTGCGGGACCAGCCCGGCTCTCTCCCGCCGAGATTCTTTATGGCAGGCCTCTTAGAACTCCTTGGAGCCTGCAGGTTCCCAGACGGGTTCAGTTTCATCAGATGACTGAAGAAATGACCGCCTATGTTCTAGCCCTTACGCAAGTGCTCAAGGAACTCCATGGCCAAGTCCGCGCGGCTCACCAGCCATTGCCCCAGTACCTAGCTCACTTTCAGTCCAGCCCGGTAGTTATGTCATGGTCAAAAATTGGACTAGGAAGGGGTCGGAGCCGCGATGGGACGGGCCCTTCCAAGTTCTCCTTACCACCCCCACAGCAGTTAAAGTGGAGGGGCGAAGTGCTTGGTTCCACCTACATCACTGTAAATTGAGTCCATCTCCACTACTGTAAAAGGTCGGATACTAACCTGCCTCCCTTCTCCAGTGCTATTTTACAGGTGTGGAGCATGATGGAGTGGCTACGCATCGTCTGTCTGATATTTGGCCTCACTTCGCTTGGCGTGTTATTGGCGATGGACATGGAAAAGGGGAATATTATGTATCTGTGTAGCCCCAACCAATCTACAAGGATACATCACCTATGCAAAGGTGATGTTCTTCGCTGCCCCCATATACGAGGACATGGTATCGACTCATGGAAGGTCATCAAAGTTAAGGAGAATGCAGGAGTCATGAAGCAGCTGCACCGGTCCCGGCGATGGGAAGGGAACATTATATGGACATTGCCTTGTTTTTGGAATACATGTAAATTTGATTTTGGATGTGTTAAGAGTGGTACAATAAAGGTAAAATCAGGCTGTCAGAAGAGTGTAGGAAGAGACCATGAAAAAGAGAAAGGGACTAGAGAGAGGACGGGGCGTATGAGAAGGGAAGTACAGCTAGAACGTAGGTTACCGGGAGATACACTTAAGTTAGTTAAAGGCCAAACTGAGGAAAACCCGGGTAGTAAACCTTGGGAGCCCTCGGGGCAATAACCAAGGAGTTGTCTCAGCTACGGTTGTTTGCAATGCAGAACCGGTATGCTCTTGACTATCTTCTGGCCCGTGAGGGTGGGGTATGCGCCATAGTACAGGGCAAGTGTATCATGGGTGTTCAGGACTTGACCGCTAACGTTACTAAATTTATGGATCGCATACGGGATCACTTGGACGGGATGCAGGATCCTGACTCTTGGGGTAACTGGGGATTTGGAGGATGGAAGGACTGGTTGATAAATATGGCCATGTATCTAGTGGTAGCTATCGGCTGCATCTTTGTGGGCCTGGCCATCCTTAAATGTGTGATGGGTAGAATGCGGGGTGCACTAGATCAGATCACCGCCCCAATCACCGGAAAAAAAAATTTAACTGTTAAAATCCATGAGGGTGAGGCAGATGAAGGGGGGCTAAGACAGGAATTGGAAATGCAGCGACAGATCTTTTTAGATGAGGAACCGTAGCTATGGATTGGATAGTTCGGTTATCATGGAATGATAAAAGGAGGGAATGACGAATGTGATATAAAATAGTTACTTTAGAGATACTAGTTAATGTAATGTAGAAATAAGCCACTTTGATTCTGGCAGTTAGGGACAAAGGGGTTTGAGACCGCATGGAAAAAGCAGGAAGAGGTGTGTCTATGAGAGTGATGCTGCATTGATAGGGGCCAGAGAAAGGGATTGGAAGTGAGCCAATCAGAATAGATCGAACAGGTCAGGAGGGACATAGGCTGACCTATGTCCGTCGAGTATGTGAAACTTGATACCATTTGAATTGATTTGCAGAGATCCCTTTGTTTCTTTGTTCATTCGTTTTCTGGGATATAGGAAACTGGATGTCTCTTATATTTCTATGAAATGAATCAAGCTTGCAAGCTAAATAAATAACTTCTTTTTACGTGCGAATCCATCTCAACTTTTATTGAGGCCAGACTGACAGAGAAAGAAATTTGGGGATCAACATAACCAGTCGAGAAGTGTCGACCCTCTGAAAGAGGATTCTACCTAGGCCCACTCCCCTGCCCCATCCCTGTGACCCCATGACCCCTTCTAACCTTTTGGACACTAAGGGGCAATTTAGCATGGCCAATCTATTTAACCTGTGCATCTTTGGACTGTGGGAGGAAACCGGAGCACCCGGAGGAAACCGGAGCACCCGGAGGAAACCCACAGGGAGCAAGAGCAAACTCCACACAGTCACCCGAGGTTGGAATTGAACCTGGGTCCCTGGAGCTGTGAGGCAGTCGTGCTAACCACTGTGCCACCGTGCTGCCCGAATGCTAATGAACCAGACTTCCCACTGAGGCTCTCAGGTGGCTGGCTGACTGAAGTGTGTCTGGGAATTGAGGGGCAGAATCTGTTTTGTAGACAAATATCCATTTACCGAATTAGGCAGCAGGAAACATTTTGATGATTCACAATTGTTTTATTCTGATACTAGAGTTCAGTCCAAATACCAATTTTTGCTCTTCCCTTCTGGAGCCGTCACCTGACCAAAAGAAACCCCTCTTCTGGGAAAAACCCAACTCCTAAATACTAGCTTCAATGAGCATCACCTGCTCCCAATTTACTCTGATGCAAAACCTGGTTTATTCTTAAAGGGACCTGTATTTCTAATATTACCAGAATCTATGTGATAGTGTGTATTTCATACAGAGGTGCTGCCCTTTGGTTGGGCAATTAAGATGAGGCTGACTGCTCAGGTGAACGTAACGATCTCATGGCCCAATTTCAAAGGGGAGGAGCAAAGTCCTCTAAGATGCTCCAGCCAATAATTATCCCTTGACCAGCATTAATAAAAACATTACCTGCTCATCCTCGCATTGTTGTCAGTGACACCTTGCTCTATCCACGTTCCATAGAATAGAATCTCTATAATGCAAAAAGAGGCCATTCAGCCCATTGAGTCTGCACCCACCCTCTGAAAGAACACCCTGCATGGGCCCATTCCCCTGCCCTATCCCTGTAACCCCTCCTAGCCTGCACATCTTTGGACACTTAGGGGCAATTTAGCACGGCCAATCCACCTAACCTGTACATCTTTGGGGCACCCGGAGGAAACAAATGTAGACACCGGGAGAAAGTGCAAACTCCACACAGGCAGTCACCCGAGGTTGAAATTGAACCCGGGTCTCTGGCGCTGTGAGTCATCAGTACTTGACTGCTGTGTTTCCTGCACTATATCAGTGACCCTGCTTCAAGTCTACTTCATTGGCTATAAAGTGCCTTGGGATATATGAGACTCACGAAAGGCCAAATTTCGATGTCTTTCTTTCTTTAATATGCAAACGGGCTGTTTCTAGCAGGCAGTGGTCACATTAAAATTGACCAGCCAACAAATCTCAGGAAGAGATATTGAAAATCGACTGGGGTGGCACAATTTCTGGGGGAGGGGAAGAGGCTGGAAGTTAGGGAAAAATCTTACAGTTGTCCAAAAGAAATGGCCCATGTTCAGCTTGACTTGAGTGTAGGAAGTGTTGGCTTAAAACAGGTTTGGGCCTCATATCCATATGAAAATTCATTCAGCATACTGAAAGACCTCAGAATTTCATGCACTCACCACAATGACACCTCAAATAAAATGGGCACCCGTGGTTGCGAGCTTTCATCCTGATGCAGGGATCCTATAAAGCAGGATGCATTTTTAAAATTTGGAAGCTGCTGATTAAAATGACAGGGAGAGGACAAGCTGACTGGAATTGACATACACAAATGAAATTTGTCCATGGCTTTGGAAATTTTTGCTGTGTAAATGACTTGCCCTGTTCATATACTAGTAAACAGATAATAATAATCTTTATTAGTATCACAAGTAGGCTCACATTAACACTGCAATGAGGTTACTGTGAAAATCCCCTAGAGGCCACACTCCGGCGCCTGTTCGGGTACACAGAGGGAGAATTCAGAATGTCCAAATTACCTAACAAGCACGTCTTTCGGGACTTGTGGGAGGAAACCAGAGCACCCGGAGGAAACCCACGCAGACACGGGGGGGAACGTGCAGACTCCGCACAGACAGTGATCCAAACCGGGGAATCGAACCTGGGACCCTGGTGCTGTGAAACAACAGTGCTAACCACTGTGCTACCGTGCTGATGAGAACCATGGATCTGTTTCTGAGACGCTTTATTATATCTTGAATCCCACCCAGGGCAGATGGTGAAATTTGAATTCAATAAAAATCTGGAATTAAAAGTCTAATGATGACCATGAAACCATTGTTGATTGTCGTAAAAACCCATCTGGTTCACTAATGTCCTTTAGGGAAGGAAATCTGTCATCCTTACCTGGTCTGGCCGACATGTGACTCCAGACCCACAGCAATGTGGTTGACTCTTAAATGCCCTCAGGGATGGGCAATAAACGCCGGCCCAGCCAGTGACACCCACATCCCATGAAGGAATAAATAAAAACAGGCCCTTCGGCCCAACTTGTCTATGCCGTCCAGCTTTCACCACTAAGCTATTCCCAATTGCCCACATTTGGCCCATATCCCTCTATACACATCTTACCCATATAACTGACTAAATGCTTTTAAAAAGACAAAATTGTACCCGCCTCTACTACTGCCTCTGTTAGCTCATTCCAGACAGTCCCACCGTCTGTGTGAAAGAATTGCCCCTCAGGACCTTTTTGTATCTCTCCCGCTCACCTTAAACCTATGCTCTCTAGTTTTAGACTCCCCTATCTTTGGGAAAATGATCAAAGCCCCCCCCACCCAACCCACAAACCCCCATACCCTGGACTGACCTGGGCTCCTTGGCTTGGCAGGACTGTCTGTAATCCCAGCAGTGGCCACCTAGAGCTGCTGGACCTATAGAGTTGACAGCCATCCGACTGGCCAGCAGCTCTATAAGCCTCCCAAGGAAATAATGCTGCTCCCCATGTTAATTTGCTGCAGGGTGGCCATCGGGAACGGAGGGGGACTCCCTGCCTTGACCTTTTAGCTTGGGAGGGGTGTGGGTGGGGACCACACGGTGCTCTGTAAAATCCAGCCCATCAGTTCAGTTCTATTTTTTCAGTCGGCAAACTGTGGGATCAATGTTGGAACAGTTAGCAAGATTTTATCAAAATTAAATGTGTCAAAAGATTGGATGAAAAGTTTGATGTGCCCCATTAAAAAGCTGTTATGCAAAATGAGCGATAATGAAATTGCTGTTTGTTGTTGTTATCAAATCGTGAATTATAGATGAATGAAGATTTATGGCTGTTTTGGTTGAAGTACATAATGAGAGTCACATCGCAAATATGCTGCTGGAATCACCTCTGGATTTTGCTCATTGTTTTGAGGCAAAAAGCTCATTTTGTCACAGAAATGAATGTGGCCGCAAAAAACCTCAAAAGATTAAAGCACAATTGTCACTTTTCTTCCTGAACCAATTTTTGTTTATTTGATCCTGCAGGAAATAAGCTGTTTATTACAAGAATGTATACCTACTTGTTGTTGACGCATTCCGCATTCCAGAGCAATGTGTTTTACTTGTCTAAATTGGCTGCATTGTATCTTAATCTTCCTGTGCTGAGAGATTTCCAGTAAATTGGAAAATTAACATTTTGGGGGCAGACTGTCCCACAGTAGGAGCTAAAATCGTATCAGGCCATCTGTTCGCCTTCAACACAGAGGACAGGCCATTTCTACTATTTAGCTCTGATCCTGGATGCTATACACTCCCGATATGCTGCATCCCATCCCAGAATGATGCCATAAAATACATTGAAGGATTTCAAGACCGTAAGTGCGAGGGTACGATTTTTTCCCCCCACTCTTTCTAAAGGATCACTTGAATGCTTGGGAGACTTCAATTACACAGCTGTCAGATGCACATGCCCCTCCAGTGATAAAAATGGAACAAAGAGAGGATGTGTTGTTGATTAGTGGCAAGAAACTGGTAAATAACCAAGAAAATCACCAGGGCTAATAAAAGACTTAAGACTCTCTGGAATTTATCAGGTTGACGCCACAAGTGAAGTTTTTAATCCTGGCAGTGTCTGAAACCGGCAGGAAAGCAATGCATTAGCAGTGTGAATAAATTGACACTCTGAGCTTTGCTGTCTAAAAAGCAGACAAGGCTGCATACTTCAATATATTCAGCTGGATGTGAATTGTGTCTGGGCAGCCACAAGTTATGAGTTGAGTGCTGCATTGGAATGGAAGTCTAATAGCTTCTTGTATTACTGAGGGCAGAGGTGACTGCAATACACTTGTGAAGGTGCACTGGAATTAAGCCTGGCAGGTGAACACCTTCATTATTTTTTTTCTCCACTGCTCCATATAATATGCTGTCACTGAATTCCCTCGCCACGACATTCTGAAAGTTGAGTGTCAGGTGGCGGAACAATAGTTGATTTTTTAAAAAATAAATCTCTTTTTATTGTTTTGGCTTTTAGCAAAAGGAGAAAAGTAATTATACCTTGTCTCGCACCCCCCCTTCCCCTACTTTACCTGGGTTACTTTTGATACATTTGTCCCTGGCAAGACCTTTGTCTTCCCCATCATTGCTCTTGGCATAGCTGACACTGTCGCACTTCCTTAAGTATGGCTGGACCTTGGCAAATGCTATTGGGTCTTGCTTGCTAAAATCACCCACTACTCCAGTGCCAGTCAGGAGAGTAAAGTTAACTCCCATATTCCTTTTGCATCAAGCTAAACCTCCCTCCTGTTCTAGCCTGAATCCATGTCATTAGTTTCTCTCCCACCTCTCTCTCCTTCTCCCTTCACCACGATCGCACCAAACTATTGAACACCCAACTTCCTTTCCTATCCCCCATGCTAGTTTGATATTTTAAATACTTCTCTCTCCTCTGATATCGTCCATCTCCCTTTAAAATCCCCATCACCATCCCCTCCTAGAAAAAAAAATCCTTGGCACCTCTATCCTCAAAAACCATCTCGCCTTCTACAACCTGCCTATTCTCGCCATGTTTTGGTCTTCTAAATGATAATAATAATAATACTCGCTTATTGTCACAAGTAGGCTTCAACGAAGTTACTGTGAAAAGCCCCTAGTTGCCACATTCCGGCGCCTGTTCGGGGAGGCCAGTACGGGAATTGAACCCTCGCTGCTGGCCTTGTTCTGCATTACAAGCCAGCTGTATAGCCCACTGTGCTAAATCCATGCCCCATCTTTCCTGCAGCTCCCTGTTAAACCTCTCTGATCGGCAGGTTTCAGTCCTGAAGTAGCCTTACCCAAAGTCACAAATGGCATCCTCTGTGACGATCACCATGGTGCATCACCCCATCCACATCCTCTACTTCCTTGGTGCAATATCTTCCATGTCATTCCCCCTTTATCTGGAACAATGGGCTTGCCTTTGCTTGGTTCCACTTTTCCTGCCCACTTTTTACCTCAGCCTCTGCAGAAATGGGGCGAAATTCTCCGGAAACGGCGCGATGTCCGCCGACTGGCGCCCAAAACGGCGTAAATCAGACAGGCATCGCGCCGCCCCAAAGGTGCGGAATGCTCCGCATCTTTGGGGGCCGAGCCCCAACCTTAAGGGGCTAGGTCGGCGCAGGACGAATTTCCGCCCCGCCAGCTGGCGGAAAAGGCCTTTGGTGCCCCGCCAGCTGGTGCGGAAATGACATCTCCGGGCGGCGCGTGCGTGGGAGCGTCAGCGGCCACTGACAGCTTCCCACGCATGCGCAGTGGAGGGAGTCTTTTCTGCCTCCGCCATGGTGGAGACCGTAGCGGAGGCGGAAGGGAAACAGTGCCCCCACGGCACAGGCCCGCCCCGGATCGGTGGGCCCCGATCGCGGGCCAGGCCACCGTGGGGGCACCCCCTGGGGCCAGATCGCCCTGCGCCCCCCCCAGGACCCCGGAGCCCGCCCGCGCCACCTTGTCCCGCCGGTAAGGTAGGTGGTTTAATCTACGCCGGCGGGACAGGCATTTTAGCGGCGGGACGGAGAATCACGCGGGGGGGCCCGCTAACCTGCGCGGCGCGATTCCCGCCCCCGCCGAATCTCTGGTGCCGGAGACTTCGGCAACTGGCGGGTGCGGGATTCACGCCAGCCCCCGGCGATTCTCCGACCCGGCGGGCGGTCGGAGAATCTCGCCCATGGTATCTCTTTCTACTCCCACACTCCAGAGTTTTCATGCATTTACCCTTGGCTCCCTCCTCTTCCTTAATCGCATATGGATCCTTGGCGACATTTCTACATCAAACGTTGCGGATCATTATGTTTTTCCCTTTTCAGGAAATACGTGGACCTGCTGGGCCCGTTGCTAGTGAGGACTTTTAATAAGGCGAGGGAGGGGGGTCCTTGCCCCCGACAATGTCTAGGGCGCTGATTTCTTTGATCCTGAAGCGGGACAAGGATCCATTGCAATGTGGGTCGTATAGACCCATCTCGCTCCTCAATGTTGACGCTAAGTTGCTGGCGAAGGTGCTGGCTATGAGAATTGAGGACTGTGTCCCGGGGGTGATTCATGAGGACCAGACGGGATTTGTGAAGGGTAGGCAGCTAAATACAAATGTGCGGAGGCTCCTCAATGTGATTATGATGCCCCCGGTGGAGGGGGAAGCGGAGGTAGTGGCAGCTACGGATGCGGAGAAGGCCTTTGATCGGGTGGAGTGGGAGTATCTTTGGGAAGTGTTGTGGAGGTTTGGGTTTGGGGAGGGGTTCTTTAGTTGGGTCAGGCTGCTATATAGTGCCCCGGTGGCGAGTGTTGCTATGAACCGGCGGAGGTCGAAGTACTTTCGAAGTGCCCCTTATCCCCCTTGTTGTCTGTACTGGCAATTGAGCCGCTGGCCATGGCACTGAGGGAGTCCAGGAAATGGAGGGGATTGTTCCGGGGGTGAGAGGAACACCGGGTGTCGTTGTATGCCGATGACCTGTTGTTGTATGTTGCGGATCCAGTGGAGGGGATGGCGGAGGTCATGCGGATCCTTAGGGAGTTTGGGGACTTTTCGGGGTATAACCTCAACGTAGGGACTGTCATGATATTCAAATGGACATGTCATGGTGCAAAAACACACACACTGATGGACAGATCAACGGACCAATCAACACACACGCAACATCACAGCCAATCACCAGTGAGAGCACACGCACTATAAAACAGGGAACACCACAGTTCCCGCTCATTCCAGCAGGAGATAGCTTAGAGCACAGAGCTCACAGCAAGTCACTCAGACATACACCATGTGCTGAGTGCCTCTCTAAGATAGTGCTAGGATTGGGTCCATAGATTAACTGGTAAAGTACGAACCACAGCCAGAAGTTAACAGTTGTTGTTATCAAGAATAATAAAACAGAGTTGTACCATCTACAACCGTGTTGGTTCGTTTGTATATCGGAACACCCAACACGATAGGGAAGAGTGAGCTCTTTGTGGTGCATTCAGCGGATCAGGGAAGGGGGATAGACGAGCTACCGCTGAAGAGGGCAGAAAGGAGCTTTCGGTACCTCGGGATCCAAGTAGCTAGGAATTGGGGGGCCCTGCACAAGCTCAGTTTGACGCGGTTGGTGGAGCAGATGAGGAGGATTTTAAAAGATGGGGTATGCTGCCACTCTCACGGATAGGGTGCAGTCGGTCAAAATGACGGTCCTCCCGAGGTTTCCCTTTGTGTTCCAGTGCCTTCCCATTTTGATCCCCAAGGCCTTTTTCAAAAGGGTAAGCAGGAGCATCATGGGATTTGTGTGGGCGAATAAGACCCCGAGGGTGAAGAGAGTGTTTCTGGAGCGTAGCAGGGACAAGGTGGGGGGGGGGGCTGGCGCTGCCAAATTTGTGTGGCTACTATTGGGCTGCCAACGTGGCGATGATCCGTAAGTGGGTAATGGAGGGAGAGGGGGCGGCGTGGAAGAGGCGAGAGATGGCGTCCTGTATGGGCACGAGCCTGAGGGCGCTGGTGATGGCACCGCTGCCGCTCTCGCTGACAAGGTACACCACGAGTCCGGTGGTGGCGGCGACGCTGAAGATCTGGGGGCAGTGGAGGCGACACAGGGGCGAGGTGGGAGCCTCGGTTTGGTCACCGATTCGGGAGAATCATCGGTTCGTCCCGGGAAGGATGGATGGAGGGTTTCGGAGCTGGCATCGGGCAGGGATTAGAAGAATGGGGGACCTGTTCATCGATGGGACGTTTGAGAGCCTAGGGGCGCTGGAGAAGTTTGGTATACCCCCGGGAAACGCTTTCAGGTACTTGCAAGTGAGGGCGTTTGTGAGGCGGCAGGTGAGGGAATTCCCGCTGCTTCCGGCACGTGGGATTCAGGACAGGGTGATTTCGGGTGTATGGGTTGGAGAAGGCAAGGTTTCGGCGATTTACCAGGAGCTGAAGGAAGAGGAGGCGGCCTCGGTGGAGGAGTTAAAGGGCAAGTGGGAGGAGGAGCTTGGGGAGGAGATAGATGAGGGTCTGTGGGCTGATGCCCTGAGTAGGGTTAATTCTTCCTCCTCTTGCACCAGGCTCAGCCTAATACAGTTCAAAGTTACTCACAGGCGCATATTTCAGGGGCGAGGTTGAGTAGGTTCTTTGGGGTGGAGGACAGATGTGGGAGGTGCTCGGAGAGCCCGGCAAACCACGTCCATATGTTCTGGTCGTGCCCGGCGCTGGATGGGTTTTGGAGGGGTTTTGCGAGGACTATGTCCAAGGTGGTGAACGCCCGGGTCAAGCCGAGCTGGGGATTGGCATTATTTGGGGTATCGGACGAGCCGGGAGTGCAGGAGGCGAAAGAGGCCGGTATTCTGGCCTTTGCGTCCCTGGTAGCCCAGCAGAGGATTTTGCTACTATTGAAAGATGCAAAGCCCCCTAGTGTGGAAGCTTGGATCAATGACATGGCAGGGTTCATCAAGCTGGAGAGGATAAAGTTTGCCTTGCCAGGGTCTGTGCAAGGGTTCCTCAGGCGGTGGCAACCGTTCCTAGACTATCTTGCGGAGCGTTAGGAGGAGGTCAGCAGCAGCGGGCCGGGGGGGGAGAAGGGGGGGGTTTCTTTTGGGGTGGCGTTTGGGTGAAGGTGGGGGATTTTCCCTATTTGTGCTTTTAAATGTTATATGGGGGGTTATTGTATATGGGGGAAATCCAATGTATAATTTCTGATTGTTGTGTTTTTGTTTCTTTCTTCTTGTTGCGGGGGGGGCGGGGGTTTGTTGAAAATTTGTTGAAAAATTTGAATAAATATATTCAAAAAAAAAGAAAGTGGAGAGCGGACTTGTCTGCATACCTATGGCTGACAACTCGAATTATTTTCCAGTTGTGGCAATGAGTTATCAATGAATACTCCCTCATGTTTCCTTTGCTTTTGTGCTCTTGTGACATCATTGTCAAGATGGGCCAAACAACTAGATCTCTTTCTTCACAGGCTCTCTTGATCCTTCTAATGTATCAATTTCGCTGGACTGAATGACTAATATCCAGCCTTGGATGAGCTGCAATTTTTAAAGGTTTTTTTTCATCATTCCCTGTACTTCCCAAACTAGTTTTATTTCATGATAATTCCAGATGACTGTTCATTCTTTGATGCCATTGGGTCTGACTGCATAACCTCAAATCTGCTCACCCAATGTGGATGAGGAAGTTTGAATAGGCTTTTGGGGGGAAGCAAACTTTTGGGAATCTTGGGCAGCGTTACCCAATGTTGCAAGTAGAAGTTCCTTTCTTTTCGCCTCCTCTTTTATGAAGAATATTCCCGGAGGTCACTGTGCTAAGCAGTGCTAAGAGGACCAGGCTAAAGGCTGTTTCCCCCGTTCAAAGCGTAGGCTCTGCTTCACTTCTTGTTGTGATCCCTATGGAGACCAATAACTTCTAAAAAAAAGAGTTTGGAGTTCCGAGTGACTGGCTCAAAGGATCGCATGACAATATTTCACGCTTTAAACTTTTACTGTAACAAACAAACTAAAACCGACATTGATTAAAAATGATATAGTAGGTGACTAAGACAAAACTACAGAAACAATTTCCCCCTTTAACTTCCTAACATGACTGAAACCCACCTCAGGGTGAATCTTCCAGTTTCACTCCATTTCCATCAGTCCCATCTCTTGGACCAGAGTACCTACTCCCACCTGCATTCTGCCTGGTGGCTAACTGAGAACAGCCGTTTCCCCTGCTGTTGTTTCCGTCTCTCTCTCAGCTCTATCTCTTTTCCGTATCCAGTCAGTAAAGCTTCCCCTCCCTTGTGTTGAGGTGATAAATCTGGCAGGTGGGTTTCCACGGGATTTGACCTGGGCTCCTATTCCCCGTGGCAAATATTAGCTAATCGTCGAGCAGAATTAGGAGGGTGTCACATGCTCCAGTTTACACTGAATTAAGAGAGACAGTTTAAAAACATAATCGCTTGGCTAAAACATTGCACGCGTGGTACCATTCAGATTGGCAATTTATTCACAGGTGTGTCATGGTGTGACAAAATCCTAATCTGTGCACAGTGGATCTCTTGAAGCTAAGTGTGTGGAATCATAGAATTTACAGTGCAGAAGGAGGCTATTCGGCCCATCAAGTCTGCACCGGAATTTATGAAATCAGTCACATTGATTGCAGTAAAGCTTGAGTCCATTTTCCAGGTTAGGACATTGTGATACGGCCAGAACATGAGTAGAAGGCTGCTCTTTTGGCCACAGTCCCTCCAAGCTTTCTCTGAACAAAGAGAACAAATAACAAAGAACAATACAGCACAGGAACAGGCCCTTCGACCCTCCAAGCCGGTACCGGTCATGATACCAACCTTTACCAAAACCCTCAGCACTTCCTTGTGCCGTATCCCTCTATACCCATCCAATTCATGTGTTTGCCAAGATGCCTTTTGAACGCCCTTAATGCATCTGCTTCCACAACCTCCCCTGGCAACGCGTTCCAGGCACTCACCACCCTCTGCGTTAAAAACCTGCCTCGCACATCTCCTCTAAACTTTGCCCCACGGACCTGAAACCTATGCCCTTGCTGACTGACCCCTCCGCCCTGGGAAAGAGTGCCTGCCCAACAACTCTATCCATGCCCCTCATAATCTTGCAGACCTCTATCAGGCCACACCTCAACCTCCATCTTTCTAATGAAACAGTCCAAATCTATTCAGCCTCTCCACATAGCTAACACCCTCGAGACCGGGAAACATCCTGGTAAACCTCCTCTGCACCCTCTCCATAGCCTCCACAACCTTCTGGCAGTGTGGTGACCAGAATTGTGCGCAATATTCCAAGTGCGGCCTTAACAAGGTTCTATACAACTGTAGCATGACTTGCCAGTGTTTATACTCGATGCCCCGTCCAATGAAGGCAAGCATTCCGTATGCTTTCTTGACTACCTTGTCCACTTGTGTTGCCACCTTCAAAGATCTGTGTCCTGCACGCCGAGATCTCTCTGAAGAGTTTTGCCATTTACGGTATATTTCTTCTCTATGTTAGACCTACCAAAATGCATTCCTTCACATTTGTCCGGAATAAACTCCATCTGCCATTTCTCTGCCCAAGTCTCCAACCTATCTATGTCCTGCTGTATCCTCTGACAATCCTCAACACTATTTGCCACACCACCAACCTTTGGTGTCATCCGTAAACTTACTCATCAGACCAGCTCCATTTTCCTCCAAATCGTTTATGTAAACTACAAACAACAGAGGCCCCAGCACCGATCCCTGTGGAACACCGCTGGTCACAACCTTCCATTCAGAAAAACACCCTCTACTGCTACCATTTGCCTTCTGTGACCGAGCCAGTTCTGTATCCATCTTACCACCTTACCTCTGATCCCCTGTGACTTCACCTTTTGTACAAGTCTGCCATGAGGTTACTTGTAAAGGCTTTACTGAAGTCCATGCAAATAACATGCACCACCCTCCTCTCATCTTTGTCACCTCCTCAAAAAACGTGATCAAGTTAGTGAGGCACGACCTCCCCTTCACAACACCATGCTGTCTATCGCTAATGAGTCCATTTGGATCCAAATGGGTATAAATCCTGTCCCTGAGAATTCTCTCCAATAATTTACCTACTACCGAAGTGAGGCTCACCGGCCTTCTCTGCCTGAGAAGTCTGGTTATTTATGGGGGTGTTTTATTGTCTGAATAATTTTGAGTTGTCTTTGTGATATCCATCTGCATGCGCAGGACATGGATGTGTGTCTCTATGCTTTTCTGCTTTTCCTCTGTAGCCTGCTTTTTTTCCCCTATTCCCAGCCATCTTTAGTCATTCTATGTCAATGGGTACAAACGACAACAAAGAACAAGCCTGCGCCGACCATGCTGCCCAACTAACCTAAAACCTTCTACACTTCCGGGGTCCGTATCCCTCTATTCCATCCTATTCACATATTTAACAAGACACCCCTTAAACGTCACTATCGTACCTGCTTCCACCACCTCTTCTGGCAGCAAGTTCCAGGCACCCACTACCCTCTGTGTAAAAAAAAAATCTTCCCTCGCACATCTCCTCTAAACTTTGTCCCTCGTAACCTAAACCCTATGTTCCCTAGTAATTAACTCTTCCATCCTCGGAAAAAGCTTCTGACTATCCACTCTGCCCACGCCCTTCATAATTTCATAGACCTCTATCAGGTCGCTCCTCAACCTCCGTGGTTCCAGTGAAAACAATCTGAGTTTTTCCAACCTCTCCTCATAGCTAATGCCCTCCAGGCAACATTCTGGTAAATCTCTTCTGCACCCTCTCCAAAGCCTCCACATCCTTCAGGTAGTGTGGCGACCAGAATTGAACACTATGGGCAGGATTTACCGGCATTTCGCGCCGGCGGGAAATTTCCGGTCCCACGCCAGCGCACAGGTTTCCCGGTGGTGAGGGATGCTGTCAATGGGAAATCCCATTGACAGCGGCGAGACCGGTAGATCCCGCTGTCGGGCCGCCTCCCCTGCCGAACAACATGTGGTGGGGTGGTTGGTAAATCCTGCCTTATATTCCAAGTGTGGCCTAACTAAGGTCCAAAACCGCTGCAACATGACTTGCCAATTTTATACTCAATTCCCCAGCTGATGAAGGCAAGCATGCCGTATGCCTTCTTGACTACTTTCTCCACCTGCATTGTCACTTTCAGTGAGCTGTGGACCCCAGCGGCGAATCTCCGTGGTCAATCGGCCGAGTTCCCGCCGGCGTGGTTCTAACATGGTTCCACCCGCGGGAACTCGGACCCGCGGCCGCGGTGGCCGTCCTGGCGGAGGGCGGGGGGATCAGACTCTGGGGGGGGTGGCCTCCACGACGGCCAGGCCCGCGATCGGGGGCCACCAATCGGCGGGTGCGTACGATCCAGAGGGGGGGGCTACCTTCTTCCACGCTGGCCCGCTATGTGGCTCCGCCATGTTGCGTGGCGCCGGCATGCAAGCGGCCGCTGCGCGCATGCGCAGGCCCGCGGCGGGCAGGGCAGGGCCGCATACAGCAGCTGGATGAGTGCAGAGCACTCCAGCAGTGGGCCCCCTATGGGCAACAGAATCGCTGGGCCAAGAAGCCCGTTGACGCCGGCGTGAAACACTCTGGTGTTTATGCCGGCGTTAACACTTAGCCGCGTTTTCAGAGAATCCGGGCCCAGATCTCTCTGCCTGTCAATACTCTTAAGGGTTCTGCCATTTTTTGTCTGGATTAAACTCCATCTGCCATCTCTCCACCCAAGTCTCCTATCGATCTATATCCCACAGTATCCTCTGACAATCCTCATCGCTATGCGCAATTCCACCAACCTTGGTACATAAGAACATAAGAACTAGGAGCAGGAGTAGGCCATCTGGCCCCTCGAGCCTGCTCCACCATTCAATGAGATCATGGCTGATCTTTTGTGGACTCAGCTCCACTTTCCGGCCCGAACACCATAACCCTTAATCCCTTTATTCTTCAAAAAACTATCTATCTTTATCTTAAAAACATTTAATGAAGGAGCCTCTACTGCGTCACTGGGCAAGGAATTCCATAGATTCACAACCCTTTGGGTGAAGAAGTTCCTCCTAAACTCAGTCCTAAATCTACTTCCCCTTATTTTGAGGCTATGCCCCCTAGTTCTGCTTTCACCCGCCAGTGGAAGCAACCTGCCCGCATCTATCCTATCTATTCCCTTCATAATCTTATATGTTTCTATAAGATCCCCCCTCATCCTTCTAAATTCCAACGAGTACAGTCCCAGTCTACTCAACCTCTCCTCGTAATCCAACCCCTTCAGCTCTGGGATTAACCTAGTGAATCTCCTCTGCACACCCTCCAGTGCCAGTACGTCCTTTCTCAAGTAAGGAGACCAAAACTGAACACAATACTCCAGGTGTGGCCTCACTAACACCTTATACAATTGCAGCATAACCTCACTAGTCTTAAACTCTATCCCTCTAGCAATAAAGGACAAAATTCCATTTGCCTTCTTAATCACCTGTTGCACCTGTAAACCAACTTTTTGCGACTCATGCACTAGCACACCCAGGTCTCTCTGCACAGCAGCATGTTTTAATATTTTATCATTTAAATAATAATCCCTTTTGCTGTTATTCCTACCAAAATGGATAATCTCACATTTGTCAACATTGTATTCCATCTGCCAGACCCTAGCCCATTCACTTAGCCTATCCAAATCCCTCTGCAGACTTCCAGTATCCTCTGCACTTTTTGCTTTACCACTTATCTTAGTGTCGTCTGCAAACTTAATAATCGTTCGCAACTTAATAATCAGACCAGTTACATTTTCCTCCAAATAATTTAGATACTAAAAACAGCAAAGGTCCCAGCACTGATCCCTGTGGAACACCACAATCATGGCCCTCCATTCAGAAAAGCAGCCTTCCACTGCTACTCTGCTGTCTTCTGTGACCGAGCCAGTTCTGTATCCATCTTACCAGCTCACAGCTCTGATTCCATGTGACTCCACCTTCTGTATCAGTCTGCCATGAGTGAGCTTGTCAAAGGCCTTACTGAAGTCCATGTAGACGACATCCAATGCCCTACCTTCATCAATCATCACTTCCTCGAAAAACTCGATCAAGTTAGTGAAACACGACCTCCCCCTTCAGAAAACCATGTTGCCTCTCGCTAATCCTTTCACTTGCAGGAGTAAATCCTGTCTTGAAGAATCATCTTCAATAATTTCCCTACCATTGACGTAAGGCTCACCGGCCTGTAATTTCCTGGATTATCCTTGCTACCCTTCTTAAACAAAGGAACAGCATTTGCTATTCTCCAGTCCTCTGGGACCACACCTGTAGCCAGTGAGGATACAAAGATTTCTGTCAACGCCCCAGCAATTTCCTCCCTTGCCTCCCTCAGTATTCTGGGGTAGACCCCATCAGGCCCTGGGGACTTATCTACCTTCATGTTTTTCAAGACACCCAACATCTCCTCCTTCTTGATCTCAATATGACCCAGACTATCTACACACCCTTCCCCAGACTGCAAGTCCTTCTCTTTGGTGAATACTGATGCAAAGTACTCATTTATTACCTTGCCCATTTCCTCTGGCTCCACGCATAGATTCCCTCCCCTGTCCTTGAATGGGACAATTCTTTTGCTGTCTATCCTCTTGCTCTTTATATACGTATAAAAAGCCTTGGGATTTTCCTTAATCCTGTTTGCCAATGACTTTTCATGACCCCTTTTAGCTATTCTGACTCCTTGCTTAATTCCTTCCTACTTTCCTTATATTTCTCACGGGCTTTCTCTGTTCCCAGCCTTCTAGCCCGTACAAATGCTTCCTTTTTCTTTTGGACTAGGCTCACAATATCCCTCGTTATCCAAGGTTACTGAAACTTGCCATACTTACCCTTCTTCCTTACAGGAACATGTCGGTCTTGATTTTCTATCAACTGACATTTGAAAGCCTCCCACATGCGAGATGTTGATTTACCCTCAAACATCCGCCCCAAATCTAGATTCTTTAGTTTCTGCCTAATATTGTTTTAATTAACCTTCCCCCAATTTAGCACCTTCACCCGAGGACTACTCTTATCGTTACCCAATGGTACCTTAAATTTACTGAATTATGGTCACTGTTCCCAAAATGCTCCCCTACTGAAACTTCGACCACCTGGCCGGGTTCATGCCCCAACACCAGGTCCAGTACATCCACTACTAGGCTCCTTCCCTAGTTGGACTATCTACATATTGCTTCAAGAAACCCTCCTGGATGCTCCTCACAAACTGTGCCCCATCCAAGCCCCTAGCACTACCATGGAGAAGAACCTGCTGTGCAACAACTGGCATTTATGTCATGCTTTTAGTGCAATAAAGCGTGTTACAGGAGCACTATCAAACAAAATCTGACACCGAGGCACATAGCAGACGCTTGGTAAAAGAGGTAGGTTTTAGGAAGGGTCTTAAATGAGTCGAGGAAGAACGGAAAAGGGTTTTAGGAAGACAAATCCAGAAATGAATCCACGGTACTTCGCTAGATTGACTAACTGGTTCTTTGTAGAGCCTGTCATGATATTCATGTGAACATCACAGCACATACACACACACCTAATGATGGACAGATCAACGGACCAATCAACACACACAACACGACAGCCAATCACGGACATGAGCATACACAGTACAAAAGCAGGGAACACGACACTTCCTGGGCACTCGAGCAGGAGAGAGTTCAGGGCACAGACCTCATTGCCAGCCACTCAGAGGCTCATCATGTGCTGAATACCAGAGTTTACTATGTTTATAGTTCAATGAAATAAAATTGCGTTGTACCATACGCAACCGTGTTGGTTCGTCTGGTAGTCAGAGTACCCAACACTTCATGGTACCAGAAGTGAATTGACACCTATCCACAAATCTGCCATCCTGCGCATGGACACCGTCAACACACCGCAGCCGCTGCAAGTCGCTGGGAACCTCGGCGTAAATTGGAAGCTATTCTAGCAGCGCTTCTAGCTCTTTCTGGAAGCCAACGAAAGAGGGAGCGCCTCAGACACCAGAAAGATCGCCATCCTCCTCACCACCGCAGGGCAGCACGCCATCCATATCTACAACTCCCTGGTGTTCACGGAAGGCGAGGACAAATCCAAATATGAGACGGTCCTTCTCAAGCTTGACCATCACTTCAACGTCGAAGTCAATGAAAGCTTTGAGAGATAGGTCTTCCAGCAGCGCCTGCAAGGTAAGGATGAGCTCTTTCAGTCATTCCTCACCCATCTCCGCATCCTCGCGCAGTCCTGCGGTTACGACACCACCTCAGACTCCATGATTCGGGACCAGATCATTTTTGGGGTCGCCTCGGGCACCCTACGCCAGCAGCTTTTAAAAATAAAAGGCCTCACCTTAGCCTCCGCAATTGAAGCCTGTGTCCTGCACGAAAACGCGACTAGCCACTATGCACAATTTCAGGCGACCGAATCGGCACGGCGAGGTCCTACGCGGCCGGATCGGCGAGCCAGGTGCCCCACGAGGCCGAACGGGTCCAGGCGATCGGGTTCCTCCCGGCCCGCAGCCCGGACGACGTTGGCCATTTTGCGCGCTTTTCGGGGCCTCCCGCGCTTGTGCGTCCCAAAACCTACGGCAACACTGAGGGACGTGGTGCGCAGGTGCGCCCGACGCAAGATCGAACTGCGCATGCGCAGTGGCGCAACGAACATCATGACGTCACGACCTGTGGCAACTGTGGAGCTGCACATTTAAAGCGGCAATGTCCCGCAAGAACCCGACAATGCCTACGCTGTGGCAAGGTGGGCCACTACGCTGCTTACTGTCGAGCAGCTCAACCTGTCAATCTTCCACAATTCCGACAACCTCGCAGGGACGTGCGGACCATTCAGCCTCCCCATTACGAATCTTGCCCAGACGACATCCAGACCGATGACACAGATGACCGAGACGCCTTCCGTGTTGCGGTCATTGATGGGAACCGAGTTAACACGATCAATCCGGGTGATGAATGGTGTGCCACTGTGACGGTCAACCGATCGCCGATAGCTTTCCGCCTGGACACTGGCGCCTCCGCCAACCTCATAGCATGGTCAGCCTTCTACGCCATGAAGGTCAGACCACCAATTCGGCCGTCCCGGTGCAGGATGGTCGACTACAACGGGAACGTTATCCCGGCTATGGGATCCTGCCAGCTCCAGGTGACACACAACACACACACGGCCATACTGTCATTCGAGATAGTCGGCTCATCGAAGGATTCCCTGCTAGGCGCACAGGCATGCAAGGCTCTCCACCTCGTGCAACGAGTCCATTCTCTCTCTCCAGACGGAACGTCTGACTTCCCGGATGCAGAGTTTAACGCACAGCTCCAATCGCTCCTCGCCCACAACCAGGAGGCATTCGAGGGCATGGGAACACTGCGATACACCTATAGAATACGGCTCAAACCAGACGCCACCCCGGTCATTCACACACCTCGCAGGGTCCCTGCGCCACTCAAAGACCGCCTCAAGCAGCAGCTGCAGGATCTCCTGGACGAAGGGGTCCTATCCAGGGTCACGAAGCCCACGCCGTGGGCCAGCTCCATGGTGTGTGAAGAAGCCCTCTGGCGAGCTCCGGATCTGTATTGACCCAAAAGACCTCAATAACAATATTATGTGGGAACATTACCCCATACCCAAATGGGAAGAGATCACGAGTGAAATGGCCCAGGCGAACATATTTACCAAACTGGATGCCTCTAAAGGCTTTTGGCAGATCCAACTGGATCCGTCCAACCGAAAGCTGTGCACTTTCAACACCCCTTTCGGCAGGTTCTGTTACAACCGAATGCCATTTGGCATCATCTCGGCATCCGAGGTCTTTCATAGGATCATGGAGCAGATGATGGAAGGCATCGAAGGGGTGCGCGTCTACGTGGACGACATCATCATCTGGTCCACCACACCACAGGAGCACATCTATCGTCTCCAACGCGTCTTTGCACGCAAACGTGAAAACGGCCAAACCGACCTGAAGTTCCTGGGGGACCACATTTCCTGGTCAGGGGTCCGTCCAGATGCAGACAAGGTGAGCGCCATCACAGCCATGCCGCAGCCGGCAGACAAGAAAGCAGTACTACGCTTCCTCGGCATGGTCAACGTCCTGGGGAAGTTCATTCCCAACGTTGCCTCCCACACGACAGCTCTGCGCCACCTCGTCAAAAAGTCCTCGGAGTTCCAGTGGCAGCACACACACCAGCAGGAATGGGAGGAGCTCAAACTCAAGCTCACCACTGCACCAGTACTGGCGTTTTTCTACACGTCTCGTGCCACTAAAATCTCGACTGATGCCAGCCAGTCCGGCATTGCTGCAGCGGGATGATACTGCGTCATGGGCCCCGGTCGCCAATGCCTTGCGGGCCATGACCCCCACAGAGCAGCGCTACGCGCAGATCGAAAAGGAATGCCTGAGCTTGCTAACCGGTTTTGACAAGTTCCATGATTATGTGTATGGTCTTCCCCGGTTCACTGTTGAAACTGACCACCGCCCCCTGGTCAGCATCATAAACAAGGACCTGAATGAGATGACCCCTCGCCTCCAGCGCATCCTACTTAAACTCAGGAGGTATGACTTCCAACTGGTCTACACCCCAGGGAAGGACCTTATCATTGCGGATGCCCTATCGAGAGCAGTGAGCACGCCGCCAGATTCGGAGGGGTTCGTATGTCAGGTCGAGGTGCAGGTGGCCTTCACATTGGCAAATCTGCCAGCTGACGACTCCAGTCTGGCCCGTATCCGCCGAGAGACTGCGGCCGACCCCCTTCTACAACGGGTGATGCGCCACATGACGGGAGGGTGGCTCAAAGGGCAGTGCCCGCAGTTCTACAATGTCCGAGACGACTTGGCCGTCATTGATGGTGTCCTTCTGAAGCTGGACCGGATTGTGATTCCGCACAGCATGCACAAGCTGGTTCTCGACCAACTACATGAAGGCCACCTGGGGGTCGAGAAGTGCAGAAGGAGGGCCCGAGAGGCGGTATACTGGCCGGGCATCAGTGACGATATTGCCAATATGGTGCTCAACTGCCCAACCTGCCAAAGGATTCAGCCGGCGTAACATCCTGAAATGCTTCTGCCCCATGAGCTGGTGACGTCCCCATGGGCGAAGGTGGGTGTGGATCTCTTTCACGCGCTCGGCAGGGACTATGTCATCGTCGTTGACTACTTCTCCAACTACCCAGAGGTCATACGCCTACACGATTTGACGTCGTCCGCTGTCATAAGGGCCTGCAAAGACACCTTCGCTCGCCACGGCATTCCGATGACGGTCATGTCGGACACTGGGCCCAATTTCGCCAGCCAGGAATGGTCATCGTTTGCTGCCTCATGTGGCTTCACACACGTGACGTCTAGCCCTCTGCACCCCCAGTCCAACGGAAAGGCGGAGAAGGACGTTCACATTGTCAAGCGGCTCCTCTGTAAGGCTGCTGCTGCCGGATCGGATTTCTGCCTCGCCCTGCTGGCCTATCGCTCAGCCCCACTAGCCACAGGTCTCTCACCAACCCAGCTGCTGACGGGTCGCGCCCTCAGGACTACTGTACCTTCCATTCTGGCACCCACGATCGACCATGCTCCGGTACTGCACAGGATGCAACTGCAGCGCGGTCGCCAGAAGAGGTCATATGACACACGGGCAACTGATCTTCCCGCCCTGGCCCCTGGAGACGAAGTCCGCATCCACCTACCAGAAGGTGGCTGGTCAGCACCTGCCGAAGTTCTCCGCCGCGTGGCTCCCCGCTCGTTCCTGGTTCGCGCCTGATGGATCCGTTCGTCGGCGCAATCGCCGGGCTCTTCACCTGCGTCCACGCTCACTACGAGACCTTACACCGACACCGTGCCCTCCTGTTGTTCCTGATTTCGACTTCGTGGAGCTGCCTGCTACCATGACCCTTCCGTCGTCGCCCGTGGCCAGGCCCGTTCCTCAGCCGGTGGTTCCAGACCCACCCTTGAGGCGGTCAACCCGAATTTGTCGCCCACTTACTAGACTGGACTTATGAGACTGTTTATACATTGAACTCATGCAACCACTTTGTTAATATGTTTATATTCTTATCGTTGCAGGAATACATAAGAACATAAGAACATAAGAACTAGGAGCAGGAGTAGGCCATCTGGCCCCCTCGAGCCTGCTCCACCATTCAATGAGATCATGGCTGATCTTTTGTGGACTCAGCTCCACTTTCCGGCCCGATCACCATAATCCTTAATCCCTTTATTCTTCAAAAAACTATCTATCTTTAGCGTTCAACGTTTCCCCGTTCTTTGTTCATGGTACAACCTCGTTGTTATGTCACACCCGACATTGCCCCTTGTATATAGTTAAACCCCATGTACATTCTGTAAATATTGCATACACACACATTTAGCTACACTCAGTACACCTCTCTATTTATAAACACGTAGGCACATAATCCTGTAAAAAAGGGGGGATGTCATGATATTCATGTGAACATCACAGCACATACACACACACATAATGATGGACAGATCAACGGACCAATCAACGCACACAACACGACAGCCAATCACGGACAAGAGCATACACAGCACAAAGCAGGGAACACGACACTTCCTGGGCACTCGAGCAGGAGAGAGCTCAGGGCACAGACCTCATTGCCAGCCACTCAGAGGCTCACCATGTGCTGAATACCAGAGTTTACTATGTTTATAGTTCAATGAAATAAAACTGCGTTGTACCATACGCAACCGTGTTGGTTTGTCTGCGTGTCAGAGTACCCAACACTTCAGAGACGATTGGTGCACCCTGGGGTTTCTGGAGTATTATTGTTTCATGAGCGCAGCATCTGGAGTGGAGGTAAGAGAATATTTGAAATGAGCCAGGTAGCGTTTATCAGCTAAACCTTTGAGAGGTCATAATCTGACCTTCATGACCTCAATCTCATGGCAGGTCTTGGTTCCACTCTCACTGGGTAGAAAAGGTTTCAAAATAAACCTTGTTAAGAGTCTTAGCCGGTGCAGACCCGATGGGCCGAATGGCCTCCTTCTGCACTGTAAATTCTATGATAATCTATCTTGCCTGGCATTTCGCTTGCCGGATATCATGCTGCTTAAAAGTTGGGTCTGGTTCTGTTTCAGTGGAACAGGCTTAAAACGTGGAGGGGTAGGAACAACATGCTCAACATATCGCTCAATGCCATGCTGTGGTCCTGAACTAGTTGGAGAGTGACTGGAAGCATCGGAGCAACATTGTAAAAGGCAGATTTTTATTTATGCCTTGTTTTCACAAAAATAAATTGCTGCTGCACTTTAATTGCATCAGATATGTTCAACAGCTATCATGATATGGAGCTGATCATGGACAGCACGGTAGCTCAAGTGGATAGCACTGTGGCTTTACAGCACCAGGGTCCCAGGTTCGATTCTCCGCTGGGTCACTGTCTGTGCGGAGTCTGCGCGTACTCCCCGTGTCTGCATGGGTTTCCTCCGGGTGCTCCGGTTTACTCCCTCAGTCCAAAGACATGCAGGTTAGGTGGATTGGCTATGATAAATTGTCCTTCGTGACCAAAAAGGTTAGGAGGGGTTATTGGGTCACGTAGGGATAGGGTGGAAGTGAGGGCTTAAGTGGGTCAGTGCAGACTCAATGGGCAGAATGGCCTCCTTCTGCACTGTATGTTCTATGTTGAATAATACGCTCTGAAAAGGTGTGTCCCACGACTGTACTGACATATTAGCAGGCGTGATGATTTTGGGTCACATTCCCAATGTCATCTCTCTAAATCTGGATAATACGGCAAGTGGGTGGAGCTAAAAATCAGCAGCCCTCCCGCGCTATTCAAATCTCATTTAATGGGATAGTTAAGATCATTAAACAGTCAATTGACTGGAATAAAATGTGTGAGCAATAAAGCGCTTGCAGAGTGTGTTTCACACCAGGTGGGTTTCCTGTGTTTTTATTAGGCAACTTGTTACGGCGGATTAAAGGGTCCAGCTGAGCCTTGAATCTCAGTTCAGAGTTCTGTGCCTGCTGGAAGTGCTTCAAACAAAAAGCAGAGTTTGCGTTTCAGAATGATCTTATCTGGAGGCCTCATTCCTCCTGCGGAGAAGTCCATTTAGACCGTGACCAACACCTTAGCCTTCTGAATAGGCAAAGCGAGGGGGATAATTGTTTAGAGACACATCCTCCAGTAACAAGGAGAGGAGGATGAGGAGGAGGAGGAGGGACAGCAGGACTGCAAGAGGGCAAAGGACACACCGAGGGGTCCAGGATGCACTGGCAGAGCTGCACTAGACCCAGAGGGAGATGAAGCCATCATGAATTCCCAGCAGAGGTGCACAAGGACTTGTGCAACCCCTTGAGTATATGTGAAGAGACTGAACTATCTGCAGATGTCCGAGACACAATGCAAGTGGAGGGTCATGCTCTCTAGAATGACAGGAACATCCCTTTGTGACATGTTGGCAGTGGAGATCTCGTCTATCTGTGTTAGGGGTCGCCCAATACTTGTGGCTGTCAAGGCCACTGTTGCGTTCAATCTCTTTGCAACAGGACTTACCAGACTGAATGTGGCTACCTCAGTGGTAATACTCCACCTTCTGCACATCACTGTATCAAAGTCTTTATTTGATATTATGTTCAGAAGGGTAGAAATTAAATCTCTTCCACAATGAGTGGCCAGAGTCAATTCAAAATGGCCAGATGGTTTGCAGCGATTGTAGGTTCCCCTGAAGTACGTTGGCTGTACGCACGCCACCTTAAAGGCCTCTGCTAGACAGCCTTGCACCTTTATCAAGAGGAAGGGCTTCCACTCACTGAGCATTCAGTTGGTTTGTGATCACTATTGACAGATAATGTAGGTGTGTTCCAGGAACCTGGCAGCAGCGACAACTCCTTCATTCTGTGTAATTCTCAGGCAGCAGACCCATTCAGCAGCCCCAATGCCCGGATGGATGGCTCCTGGGTGACAAGGGTCACTCAATGAAGAGATGGTTCCAGGGAGGCCACCCAGAACACAAGCGGAGAGTAACTTCAAAGACAACCATGGAAGCACCATGGGCCATTGTCGAACAGAGTATTGACCTATTGAGAATGAGGTTCGGATGCCTGGACAGATCAGGGGGGACATTAGAGAACCCTCCATCACATGTTATAGAGGTCTATAAAATAATGAGGGGCATAGATAAGGTAGATAGTCAACATCTTTTCCCAAAGGTAGGGGAGTCTAAAACTAGAGGGCATAGGTTTAAGGTGAGAGGGGAGAGATTCAGAAGGGCCCAGAGGGGCAATTTCTTCACTCAGAGGGTAGTGAGTGTCTGGAATGGGCTGCCAGAGGTAGTAGTAGAAGCGGGTACAATTGTGTCTTTCAAAAAGCATTTAGATGGTTACATGGGTAAGATGGGTATAGAGGGTTATGGGCCAAGTGCGGGCAACTGGGACTAGCTTAATGGTAAAAAACTGGGCGGCATGGACTGGTTGGGCCGAAGGGCCTGTTTCCATGCTGTAAACTTCTATGATTCTATGATTCTATGTGTCCCTCATGGTTGTGCTGTGCTGCACCTTCAATAACCTTGCTTTTCACAGAGGGGTTGTCCTCGAGGAAGAGTGGGTAGGGGCTATTCATCTGAGGATGAGGGCGAAGACGAGGTGAGGGAACTCGTCGACATTCAGGTCGAAGGCCCTGAACATGATCACACCGATGGCCACAACATAAGGGATGCCTTGATAAGGCAGATATTCCAATTGGTTATGAAGTTCTGACCTCAGAGATGGACGCATGGCATGTATCCAAACGTTATTCCATGTTGAATGTGAGTCTCATCTCACCATTCTGTCAACACAGTCACTGTGTCCAGTTATTGACATTCGATGCATTCTGCCCTCAGAAACTATTGAAGTTAATGCATATTTACCAAAAGAACAGCCGCTCTGTTATTCCAGGGGCTCACCCTTCTCCCACCACAGAGGCTCTGCACAATATGTTCTGAGCTGTGACTTGATATTTTAGAATATCAGACCTGTTGCAGAAAACCTCCTCAGATTTTTGTTGAAGTAAGACTCCCAAATGAACGTGATGGGAGCAAACCCCTCTCTCATGTGGATTAGTTTTCCAGAAAATTGCTACCAAATAACTCAACGTCAATTGTCAGACGCAAGAGATAAAACTAATTGCATGGGCATATCTTAGGATGTCCAGAATATTGCCTGCAGGAACATGATGGCAGCAATACATCATGCCTGAGAGTTTTCTGTGCCTTGAAGAGTAGCCAACAGTTTTATTAGCACCTGTTGGCATCCATTGACCCACATATCTTCTCCTATCATTGGTTGTATCGGCAGCTGTGGAGAGAAAATGTGAAGGTGGGGTCTTATTATCGCCATTTAGAGATGGCTTGATGATACCCTGCTAGGTGGACTATTGAGAAATTGTTGCCAATATCCCAAAATGGGTCCCATGTATGGAGGAGGCAGTGAACGGAAACATTACTCCTGCTGGGAGCTGGGCAGGAAAGCCTGATGGCTACATTATTGTCACTCACGGCACTTTTCCCACTGGAGAGGCCAGTGGAAATTCCAGGTGCAGCTAGAATGCACGGAGAGCCTTTAGATTAATTCTGTGGCTTAATGCCACTTCTTAAGGGCTGCAATTTGAGGGATTAGTTCCCAGGAGAGGAATGGTGAGAAGGTGTTTGCTGCTGTTGTTACCACTTCTCATGACTGCCTGTCGTCCGTTGACCTCTGAAAGTGGTGCAGTCTCTATTACTGTTAAGAGTGTTTGCAGCTGGATAATATTAGGCACTTATATATTTACGCATAATTATGTCAGGTTTCACCACTGGGCCCAGAGAGCTGGAGTTACATAGGCACACTTAGGCTGTTGTACTTCTGAAGCTTTATAAAGCATTAGTTAGGCCCCATTTAGAATACTGTGAGCAATTTTGGGCCCCACACCTCAGGAAGGACATACTGGCACTGGAGCGGGTCCAGCGGAGATTCACACGGATGATCCCAGGAATGGTCGGCCTAACATACGATGAACGTCTGAGGACCCTGGGATTATATTCATTAGAGTTTAGGAGGTTAAGGGGAGATCTAATAGAAACTTACAAGATAATGATTGGCTTAGATGGGGTGGACGTAGGGAAGTTGTTTCCATTAGCAGGGGAGACTAGGACCCGGGGGCACAGCCTTAGAATAAAAGGGAGTCACTTTAGAACAGAGATGAGGAGAAATTTCTTCAGCCAGAGAGTGGTGGGTCTGTGGAATTCATTGCCACAGAGGGTGGTGGAGGCCGGGACATTGAGTGTCTTTAAGACAGAAGTTGATAAATTCTTGATTTCTCGAGGAATTAAGGGCTATGGAGAGAGAGCAGGTAAATGGAGTTGAAATCAGCCATGATTGAATGGTGGAGTGGACTCGATGGGCCGAATGGCCTTACTTCCGCTCCTATGTCTTATGGTCTTATGGTCTTATTGCTACTATAGTGCCTCAAAGTGAACAAACGAGTGGGCACAGTCTCCTCGTGTTTGCATTACTGTAATAGTCTACCTTATTCCCAAGGAAGAATGTAAGTCTCTGTTTTCATGGGTTTATGATGCCTGAAGGGCTCGATGTGTTTTGGAGTGCAGCTGATAAAAAGAGCCACTTTCCTTCCCTCAGATACAACACATGATGTAATTATGCCTAAGAATTGCTGCAGATGTGTCTACATCTGGGAGTGTAGGAGTGTAGACATTGCTCGCAAGCAGTTTGGTGCATTTTGTTGTTCCTTGAGAAATGAAAACCCAACATACACAGAGCATGTAACTAGTAGCTCAACACCATTTAAATGCATAACGAGTTTGTCAACTTTTTGTTCATGTAGGGAAAATGCACAAACCAGTGATTGCCATCGGAACTTCTATTTTGGTAGTTTGATGCTATGAAATATGAGATGCCTCTTGATTTCCCAGTGACATTTTGTGTTGTTAAAATGACCTACTAAGGTAATGTAGACATGCAGACCCAGATATTTGCCACAAAATAGCAGAAATGCCCAAAAATCATAAATCCTGCCCCTGAATATGGAACGTCCCATTTTCTCAGCGGCAGGGCTGCCTTTCGTGCATATGTGGCTTACGGAGGCAGCTGGCCATTGAAGTCACCAGCTACCTCCACTGAAATGGGATTTTGGTAGGCCAGGACTGAAATGGGATTTTGGTAGGCCAGGACTGAAATGGGATTTTGGTAGGCCAGGACTGTGAACTTCAGAGTGTGCAGATTAAAACACAGTATGGTAGCACAGTGGATAGCACTGTTCCTTCACAGCGCCAAGGTCCCAGGTTCGATTCCCGGCTTGGGTCACTGCCTGTACGGAATCTGCACGTTATCCCCGTGTCTGTGTGGGTTTCCTCCGGTTGCTCCAGTTTTCTCCCACAAGTCCTGAAAGACGTGCTGTTAGGTAATTTGGGCATTTTGAATTCTCCCTCCGTGTACCCGAACAGGCACCGGAATGTGGTGACTAGGGGCTTTTCACAGTAACTTCATTGCAGTGTTAACGTAAGCCTACTTGTGACAATAAAAATTATTATGGAAACAGGTAAGAACTGGTCTGAACCTGGTGGATTTGTTCGGATAGGCAGGGTACCCTTTGGAGAGGTAAGGTATCCATTTGGATCTGATTCCAGGACACATTTGGGGAGATAAGGTGACCCTTGGGGTATGTCCAGTGCACTTTGGAAGTGTTAAAAGTAAGCATAAATATGGGTAAAAAGTGCATTAGCTCATTAGTGTCAAAGCCATTGGAACTGAAAAGCGATCTGTCAAAATCAACTTTCAGAAGCACAAGTCAGAAAATTGCCCAGAGTGTTTTAAAAAAATGATTGCTTGCTATTTCACTCTGGCTGTTCACATAAACCTGAGGGTTTAGATTAATGGATTAATGTTGCATGACTGATTTCACAACCATCCATTGTCACAGTAGGGTACCTGCCATTTCGCACTTTGGCAGCTACAAGTGGTCATTGACTCTTTGATATGGGCTATGAATTTCAATGCTTATTGTTATAAAGGATTGTGCAATTTAGTTAAATGTTTGTTGTTATCAGGCTTTATTTAGTTGAAGAAATGTAAATGTAGTAAATTGTTTTTTATGAATGAAAGTATATTTTCATCATAGTGAACAATAGCTGAAACTCCGCATTGTAGCAAGAGATCGGGACACCATTTAAAAATGGCATCCTGATCTCCAAGGCTCACAAAAGAATCCTCAATCTCCCCCCAGCCCGAACGCAACATAGGACCGGGACCCCCCTCCCCCCAGGAAACCCCATCCCAATCACACCATGCACAAAAAATGCCAGCTTGGCAGAGCCAAGATGGTACCCTGACAGTGCCATCTGGGCACCTAGATGGCACTGCCAGGGTGGCAGGCTGGCACTGTCAGGATACCTAGGTTGGACCGACAGTGCCAGGGCAACACCATGCCCAAATGGAGCCTTTGATCCCTTTGGAGACCTCCACAAGTGCCGTTCTGTCCGGTCCCCGTTTGTGGGGACCGAGGTCGCCAAGACAAAGGGATTGAATCCCAAAGCCTCAGGTACCCCTGGAATCTGCGCATTAGAGAACGGCTGACTGCCTCACTCTAATATGCAGATTTGCCAAAAACTGATCCCGACCTTGTGTTGAACCTCGTGTGGTGTTATGAGCAGAGTGAATCCCGGGAGCGGGGTCACCCGGCCTTCACCGGCCACACTGTGCCACGGTGAGCTGCTTTTCTGACGCAGCATGGCCAGAAGATCGCATCAAAAGTTACTCAACTGTGAATGGAACAAAGCCGACAGCTGGGGCATGGAGGGTGCGTGGGAAGGTGAGGATGTTTGATTTGATTTGATTTATTGTCACATATACCGAAGTACAGTGAAAAGTATTTTTCTGCGGCTGAGGGAATGTACACAGTACGTACATAGTAGACAAAAAGAATAATCAACAGAGTACATTGACAAATGGTACATCGACAAACAGCGATTAGTTACAATGCGGAACAAGGGGCCAAACAAAGCAAATACATGAGCAAGAGCAGCATAGGGCGTCGTGAATAGTGTTCTTACAGGGAACAGGTCAGTCCGAGGGGGAGTGGTTGAGGAGTCTTGTAGCTGTGCGGAAGAAGCTGTTCCTGTGTCTGGGTGTGCGGGTCTTTAGGCTTCTGTACCTGCCGCCTTATGGAAGGGCCTGGAAGAAGGCAATGCTTGGGTAGGTGGGGGTCTCTGATTAGGCTGTCTGCCTTCCTGAGGCAGTGGAAGGTATATACAGAATCAATGTGGGGGTGGCAAGCTTGTGTGATGTGTTGGGCTGAGTTCACCACAGTCTGCAGTTTCTTGCGATTTTGGACTGAGCAGTTGCCATACAAGGCTGTGATGCAGCCGGATAGGATGCTCTCTATCGCACATCTGTAGAAGTTTGTGAGAGTCGATGCAGACATGCCAAATTTCTTTAGCTTCCGTAGGAAGTAGAGAGGTTGTAGGGCTTTCTTGACTGTTGCATCAACGTGAGTGGACCAGGACATACTGTTGGGTGATGGTGACCCCCAGGAACTTAAAGCTATCGACCATCTCCACTTCGGAGCCATTGATGTAAACGGGGGTCTGTGTCGTGCTGCGCTTCCTGAAGTCGGTGATCAGGGGCGTCATTCTTCGACCCCCCGCCGGGTCGGAGAATCGCCGGGGGCTGCCGTGAATCCCGCCCCCGCCGGTTGCCGAAGTCTCCGGCACCGGAGATTCGGCGGGGGCGGGAATCGCGCCGTGCCGGTTGGCGGGCCCCCCCGCTCGATTCTCCGGCCCGGATGGGCCGAAGTCCCACCGATAAATTGCCTATCCCGCCGGCATAAATTAAAGCACCTATTTACCGGCGGGACAAGGCGGCGTGGGCGGGCTCCGGGGTCCTGGGGGGGGGGGGGCGCGGGGTGATCTGACCCCGGGGGGTGCCCCCACGGTGGCCTGGCCCATGATCGGGGCCCACCGATCCGCGGGCGGGCCTGTGCCGTGGGGGCACTCTTTCCCTTCCGCCTCCGCCACGGTCTCCACCATGGCGGAGGCGGAAGAGACTCCCTCCACTGCGCATGCGCGGGAAACTTTCAGCGGCCGCTGACGCTCCCGCGCATGCGCCGCCCCGACATGTCATTTCCGCGCCAGCTGGCGGGGCAACAAAGGCCGTTTCCGCCAGCTGGCGGGGCGGAAATTCCTCCGGCGTCGGCCTAGCCCCTCAATGTTGGGGCTCGGCCCCCAAAGATGCGGAGCATTCCGCACCTTTGGGGCGGCGTGATGCCCGTCTGATTGGCGCCGTTTTGGTCGCCAGTCGGCGGACATCGCGGCGTTTGTGGAGAATTTTGCCCCTGTTCCATGAAACATCAGTTTCATGTTTTAATCATTATTTTTGAACTTTGGGTGCAGTGTCAGAGTCCGAAGGCAAACCTTCTGCCCAGCGCACTTCCATGACCAGCTTCATCCATTGTTCTCTCTGGTTTGCCCACCCGACCTTCTAGTCCATTCCATCCTAATTAATGCCACAATGAATTGGCCTGGAATCTTTTAGTGTGTGTGCATAATAAAGGGATAAAGTCAACAGTAAAGTTTTCGGTCAAAAAACCGAGCTGCGTTATCCTGACATGGCGGAAGTTTCATTGAGGCTGAAAGTGGGAGGTGACCCTGCTTCAGCGGGTGGCTGGACTTGGAGGCGGAACGTTGCCGGTGAAGGCGGCTGTCAGGGCTGCTGCCCAATCAAGTATTGTGATCTACTCCAACGGCAGGAGGCTGCATCGATGGGCGTGTGCCCTCCAGGAGAGATCAGATTGATTGGGTTGTCCATGGGGTGCCCGCCAAGGAGAACCCCGCTCCACAGAGCCTGCTGCCAGGCTTCACTGGGTGGCCTTCACACCAGGGCAAAAAGCCTACAGAGGCAGGGAATTGCCATTAAATGGCTCAATTAGCCTCCAGGTAGGCACCTGCTCTGCTAACCTCCCTACGTTCTTGGGAAGACATTGGGCTCCCCTCCCAGTGCCTCCTTCTGCCATTCTACAAGCTCTCCCGTGCCCTTGCCAAAGCCCCTGGAAGATTTTAGTCACCGTTGCTGCAAGAGGGACGGGCACCGTTCAACTGGATTTACAGGTTTACTCAATTGGCATGCTTGCTAATTTTGAAAAAAATGATTGCATGTGTGGAAAGTGAAATAATATTGCTGAACTCCAAAAACAGCCGATTATCCGAGCTTACCTGTAATGTTCTTTAAAATAAATTGCTTTCCTAAGAGTATGTTTTTAAATTGATGTTCTTAAATGCAAAGGATCTATGCAGACTCAAAATGGGTCAACAAGCTAATTAGATTCTCCTCTTCTAGCATCAGAATATTACATCTTCTTCTATTTGTGCACTTACTACCACTTTATTTCTATTGCTGTGTACCAATATAAATGCTTTCTACAAAGATAATGGCATTTCTGTTTTGATGGTCGGCACTATCTGTTTTGAAAGAAGCCGGGAAAGGGAATAACAAAGAAATTAAATCTCTCGGAATGTTAACCCTCTCGGAATCGATGGCAAAGCTGACAGTCGCAGTATACTCATAGCTGCCCTGTTGGTGCTTTATTTCAGCAGAGCAGCTTTTTGGGTTGCTTTACAGCACAATGCTTTCCATGCGTGTGTGGGACTGGAATCACATACAAACAGGACTGTGTTACATATCTGACCCTAAAATATATCATTTGAGCCTTCTGACAGTCCAAAATCTTCACGTTCACTTTCATTAATACCAGGATTTTAAAAGCTGAATTCAAATCAGGGACCATAGAGATTGGCAATCTGTGGGAGGCAGGTTCCGTCACGAGCGCCACGTGTGAAGTGTGTCGTTGTGGGTCATTGTATTCGGTGTTTTTTTAATATAAATTTAGAGTACCCAATTCATTTTTTTCCAATTAAGGGGCAATTTAGCGTGGTCAATCCATCTACCTGACACATCTTTGGGTTGTGGGGGCGAAACCCATGCAAAGACGGGGAGAATGTGCAAACTCCACACGGACAGTGACCCAGAGCCGGGATCGAACCTGGGAACCCGGCGCCGTGAGACAGCAGGGCTAACCACTGCGCCACCGTACTGCCCTGAATGTATTCGGTGTTGGCGCCTGCTGCCATGCCGCCAGTCATTATGATTGGGCAGGTCGGCCCTTGTACGATTTTGTTTTTTTTTCTCTCTCTGTTGTCGACTGCTGTCTCCCAGGCGCAAAAAAGCGATGTTTAGGGCCTTCAGGTCATGGATGCATTCACCCTTGAAGTGTACCTTTGGGCGTCCAACTAATCTTCTGGCTTCAGCTACCTGGTCACATAGAAAGTCCATTTTAAGTAGCCAAATTAAGTCGAATCATGGAATTACATCACGGAGAAGGAGACCATTTGGCCAATCATGGCTGCGCTGGCTCGCTGGAAGTGCAACTCACTAGCTCCGCTCACTTTCTATTTCCTCCAACGCTCTCCAAATTACGCCATTTTAGATAGGTACCTCAATCCCCTTCAGAAAGTACCTGTTGAATCTGCTATCAGTGCCTTTTCAGGCAGTGCATTGCACATCACAACAGCTCAATTACGATTTCACAATTGATAAAGACTGAAAGCAGAGCAGTGGTTAAAATGAGGGGTTTTGCATGCTGCTCACCCTCCGCCGCCTTGGAACACGCTGTGGGGGATCATCATCGGCAGGACTGGAAGGCCCAGAAAATTTCAGCCATTGAGTTCCTCTTGAACAACTTTCTTCCTTGTTGACTGCAGATTTGCTGCTAAAAGGACAGTCCAAGGTTCATTGCCCTGCTAGGATTCTAACCTGGATCTTGCCATGATTGGAGGAGTGTAACTTTAAGCAACAGTACCTTGGGCTATCTTTGGTGCCCCCTAACTTTAGCCTTATGAGAATCATATCAGCAGAAACCCCACTCCAGGAGGTGGATGCTGCATGAAATATAGAACCCCCCCCAAAAAATATAGGAAATACCATAAAATGAAACTGTACTCAATGAAGCAATAGCCATGCAAAGTGGTCAAGGCAGGTGTAAAGTGCTGGGAGGATACCGATGGTCCGCTCCAGTCTGGTACATTTCTATTTGGAGCAGAGGGGGCAGAAGAAAAGAAACCAAGATGTTAATTCCTGAGTTTTTACAAGGGCGACTAATTGTGGGGTTTGAAATTATACAGTGAGTTATTAATGGTGAACACGTCAGCATGTTCTCCAGAATTTATTCCTTTTCTTTTAGCAAAAGGTGTTAGCCAGAGCACACAAAAGAACTTAATGAAGATGAATTTGTGACTAAAATTGCAGACTTCAGTCTTGTACAAAAATAAAGTAGAAATGATAGGTCATGTGTAGATGAGCTTCAACTGCTTATCTGCAAAAGTCATATCTCTCCTCAACACTTAATTACATGGCCCCAGTTTTAACCTTGCCTGCCCATGAGGAATGGCACAGACAAGTGGTTAAAATAATGGTCAGGCGCTTCCCATTGCATTCCCAACAGACTCCTGCCCACCTGCTGCAATTTTAAATGCCGGGCTTTTGATTTCCACGGGCAGGTGGGAGGAGGGGGGAATGTTGGGGTGGGGGAGAGGTTGGAGTGAATGGGGGGGGGGGGAGAGAGACACTGAATGTATTGAAATTGTTTTTATGACACAGCTGCGTCTCCAGCACCGTGTTCATTCAAACTATGGAATTTTGAGTCAGTGTGCCTGACTCGTCAGTGAAGCCTGGTAGAATGGGAGGGAGGGAGCGGTGGTATTGTCACTGGATTAGTAATACAGAGACCCAGGGTAATGCTGTGGGGGACTCGGGTTCGAATATCACCACCTGAGATGGTGACATTTGAATTCAATAAAAATCTGGAATGAGAAATCTAATGATGACCATGAAACCATTGTCGATTTTCATAGATACCCATCTGGTTCACTAATGTCTTGTAGTGAAGGAAATCTGCCATCCATACCCGGTCTGGCCTACATGTGATTCCAGGCCTTCACCAATGTGGTTGACTCTTAACTGCGACCAGAGCTGTACACAGTGTCATGATATGCAGACATGCACATAATGAGATACAAACAAGGAGCTAATGAATACAGAGAATAGGACATAACCAATCAGCAGGCAGAACACTTGGGGGTGGTTTCCCACTATAAAAGGCATGAGGCACTCGCACTCCGCCTCTTTCCTCTGGTGACATCTACAGTGTGAGTCAGGGTGTACATATCATATAACTCCTGCAGCATGTGGCTACGAGCTAGTCTGGTTCAGTCAGACAGATTAATCACACTAGGTTAGCAGAGAGTCGATCTCACAGAGGATTGAGCTAACTGTGTGACAGATTCAATAAATCAGATTGAATTAACTTCAAGGTGTGGAGTATCTCTCAGTTATAGCTACATCCAGTTGTAGCCCGTGTTATCTTACTGTGCTTAACACGGCATGATACCAGGAGACTGCAATCCCTAGGTGATTTACCTCAATCTGTTCCGTGACGACCAGCAAATGCATCCCGGCACCATGGAGAAGATCCAGTCTCCTCAACTGCTGCGGACCTCCGGCAATCTCAGTGCCAACTGGCGGACTCTCAAGCAAAGGTTTCTGTTGTACATCGAAGCCTCAGACCTTGAGGGTGCGTCTGATACAAGGAAGTTCGCGCTTCTCCTCTCAACTGCGGGGGATCAAGCCATCAAACTCTTCAACTCGCTGAACTTCACCGAAGGCCAGGACAAGACAAAGTTTTAGACCGCCTTGGACAAGTTTGATAGTCATTGTGAAGTGGACACCAATGAAATCTTCGAGCGCTATATGTTCAAACAACGCCTCCAAGTTAAAGATGAATCTTTCAACTCCTTCCTAACTAATCTCCGTCTACTAGCGCTGTCCTGCAACTTTGGTGACATTGCTGACTCCGTGATCAGGGACCAAATCGTTTTTGGCGTTCACTCTGATCCTCAGAGAGCAGCTTTTAAAAATCAAGAATATGACCCTGTCAGTCGCGATTGAAGCATGTACGGTGCATGAGCACGCCAAAAATCGGTATTCCCAATACAAATCGGCTGAAAAGGAGAAACTTGCCTCCCACGAGGCAGAGTGTGCAGCCCTTCACCCGGAAGCAGCGCCTCAGCCTTGATGAAAGCGGCCATTTCGCGCCCTCGTCCCGGAGCCCCACGCATGCGCGATGGGACTGGGCCGATGAAGCGACCGATCACCACACTGCGCACGTGCGAACGTCTGCCGACCGCATTGCGCATGTGCAACGACGCATGGAGCATAATGACATCATGAAATGCCTGAACTGCGGCACCACCCACTTAAAGAAACACTGCCCTGCAAGAGGCAGGCGCTGTTTAAATTGCAGGAAGCCTGGACACGAGGCAGCCTTGTGCAGGTCTGCACCACCAGTCAAGGGCCAGCGCTCCCAATTCCAATGCAGACGCGTTTGGAGTGTCCAGCAAGGTTTACCGGATTCTGATCCTGGCAGTACAACGGACCCAGAGGACGACTGCCCGGAGTCCCCCTACCATGTGGGCATCATTACCACACGTGAACATGCCTCACCGACATCATCACGAAGCCTGTCCATCCTCAATGTGGATTCTGCGGACGAATTGCGTACATTCGTATGAGATACTCCATACGAATGGTGATGCAAGTAAATCACTGCTCAATCCAGTTCCAGCTGGACACAGGTGCTTCTGCCAATCTCCTTTCACAGGCGGATTTCCACCGCATCAAGAAGCCACTCAAGCTCTTTCCAGCAGCCTGCCAGCTCCTGGACTATAACGGCAACACCATCACAGCACTGGGACCCTGCTATCTGCTCGTCTCCAACAAGAACAATCACACAAGGCTACGGTTTGAGATCGTCAAGCCAGGCAGGGCCTCCCTGCTTGGCGCACAGGCATGCAAGCAGCTGAACCTTGTGCAGCGGGTCTACACAATGACCTCCCCAAACAGGGATCTTCAAACCGGCATTGACGACATCCTAGGTCAGATGGGTTCGACGGGATGGGCACTCTGCCATATCGGTACAAGATCCTGCTGCGGCCTGATGCCACGCCTGTGGTCCACGCTCCACGCCGGGTCCCGGCTCCATTGAAGGAGCGCCTGAAGGCACAGCTCAAGGCTCTTCAGGACCAGTGCATCATTTCTAAAGTTACGGAACCGATGGACTGGGTCAGCTCGATGGTCTGTGTAAAAAAGCCTTCGGGGGAGCTGCACATCTGTATTGATCCCAAGGATCTCAACCAGAATATAATGCGTGAACACTACCCCATCCCAAAGCGGGAGGAACTAACAAGTGAGATGGCACACGCCCAGTTTTTCACAAAGCTAGATGCGTCACAGGGATTCTGGCAAATCCAGCTGGATGAGTCCAGCAGAAGGCTCTGCACCTTCAACACACCGTTTGGCAGGTACTGCTATAATCGTATGCCGTTTGGGATTGTCTCAGCCTCGGCGATCTTCCATAGAATCATGGAGCGTATGATGGAGGGCATTGAAGAGGTTTGTGTGTACGTGGACGACGTTATCATATGGTGCATGACCCCCGAAGAGCACATCACTCGTCACCAGCAGGTATTCCGCCGTGTCCATGCCAATGGCCTCAAGCTGAACAGGGCCAAGTGTTGCTTTGGCATGTCGACACTTACGTTTTTGGGTGACCAGATATCTCAGCAGGGTGTGCGCCCGGACGCAGACAAGGTCAAGGCCATCGAAGCCATGAAGACCCCTGAAGACAAGAAGGCGTAACTGCGCTTTTTAGGCATGGTAAACTTCCTGGGCAAGTTAATCCCAAACCTGGCCTCACACACCACGGCCCTCAGACACCTGGTGAAAAAGTCCACTGCCTTTGAGTGGCAGGCAGCTCATCAAGCAGAGTGGTTGGAGCTGAAAGCCAACTCACCACTGCACCTGTACTGGCATTTTTTGACCCGGACAGGGAAACAAAAATCTCGACAGATACAAGCCAGGACGGCATCTACGCGGTGTTGCTCCAGCGCGATGACACCTCATCCTGGGCACCGGTTGCCTACGCATCACGGGGAATGACACCCACCGAGCAGCGGTATGCCCAAATTGAAAAGGAATGCCTGGGCCTGCTTACCGGAATTCTCAAGTTCCACGATTATATCTACGGCCTGCCGGCGTTCACTGTTGAGACAGACCACAGGCCTCTGGTCCACATTATTCACAAGGACCTGAACGACATGATGCCCTGGCTGCAGCGCATCCTGCTCAGACTCAGAAGGTACAACTTTGAGCTTGTGTACACGCCTGGCAAGGAGCTCATTATTGCGGATGCCTTGTCCCACTCCATAACCTTGCCTGCTGACCCGCCGGCATTCGTCCAACAGATCGAATCACAGGTGCAGCTGTGGGCCAGCAACCTCCCGGTGTTGGATGAAAAGGTGATTCGCATTCGCGACGAGACAGCCAAAGACCCTCTTCTGCAGCGTGTCATGCGCCACCTCGCCAATGGCTGGCAAAAAGGGCAGTGCCCTCAATTCTTCAAAGTGAAGGACGTCCTGACGGTCGTTGATGGCATCCTCCCTCAAGCTGGACCGCATTGTCATTCCACTCAGTCTCCAGAGCTTGGTGCTCCGGCAAATCCATGAGGGACATCTGGATGTCGAGAAGTACAGGCGCAGAGCCAGGCAGGCTGTTTACTGGCCTGGGATTAGTCAGGATATCTCAAATATGGTCCTCAACTGTCCGACCTGTCAATGCTTCCAGCCAGCACAGGGCAAGGAGACGCTTCAGCAGCACAAAATCGAGACCTCCCCATGGTCCAAGGTGGGCATCGACCTCTTTCACGCCAATGGTCGTGATTATGTGTTAATCATTGATTGTTTTTCTAACTACCCAGAAGTTGTGAAGCTTTCAGACCTCACATCCAAGACCATCATCAAGGCCTGTAAGGAGACGTTCTCCAGGCATAGTATTCCACTCACTGTCATGAGTGACAATGGTCCTTGCTTCAGCAGCCAAGAGTGGTCAAGATTTGCCCAGGTATGTATATCAGTTTCATCACGTCACTTCCAGCCTGCATTACCCGCAGTCCAACGGGAAGGTAGAGAAAGGAGTGCACATAGTGAAGCAGCTCATCTGCAAGGTTGTGATTCTGCTTCTGACGTCAACCTAGCGCTGCTTGCGTACAGGGCAATCCCTCTGTCTACCGGCATGTCAACGGCTCAACTCCTGCTGAACAGGGACCTGTGGGTGACTCTTCCAGCCCTACACTAGCCTAACCTGGATCACTTCCCGGTTCTGCAGAAGGTGCAGAAACTCAGGGACCGGCAGAAGCAGGGCTATGGTGCTCATGCCACTGATTTGCCTGTGCTACTCCCAGAGGATGCTGTTCGGATCAAGCTACCTGATGGAGGCTGGTCAGCTCCAGCTGTTGTTGTTCGACAGGCTGCTCCCCGATCGTATGTTGTGCGTATGGCTGATGGCTCTGTTGTGCGGCGCAACAGATGGGCACTGCGCGCAGTTGCCCGCCCGCAACCACACTCTTCATTGTTTCCATCCGTTATTGTGCCAACTTCTGACACCTCGAACCACGAGGCCACCAGTCAGGCTTCAATCCCGCCTACAAAGGCGCCATTGTCCCACCACCACCTCTCCGGCGGTCGACCAGGATCAGACGCAAGCCCCAGAGACTGGACTTATGAACACTTGTTTTGTTTGCTATGTTCTGTTTTCGCACCTTCGACACCTGTTTTCACATGTACGTATGTCCCATCTGCTACTGTATGTAAATAAGTTAGTTTTTCGGCCTACACATGTAAATACTTCCACATAGGCCGGGGAAAAACATTTCAAAAGGGGAGATGTCATGATATGCAGACATGCACATAATGAGATACAAACACGCAGCTAATGAATACAGAGAACAGGACATAACCAATCAGCAGGCAGAACACTTGGGGGTGGTTTCCCACTATAAAAGGCACTCACATTCCACCTCTTTCCACTGGTGACATCAACAGTGTGAGTCAGGGTGTACATATCATATAACTCCTTCAGCACATGGCTAAGAGCTAGTCTGGTTCAGTCAGACAGATTAATCACACTAGGTTAGCAGAGAGTCGAACTCACAGAGGATTGAGCTAACTGTGTGACAGATTCAATAAATCATATTGAACTAACTTCAAGGTGTGGAGTATCTCTCAGGTAAAGCTGCATCCAGTTGCAGCCCGTGTTATCTTACTGTGCTTAACACGACACACAGTACTCTAGATGTGGCCTAAGGAGCATTTTATACACCTTCATCATAACCTTCCTGCTCTTATATTTTATGCCTTGGCTAATAAAGGCAGGTATCCCATATGCCTTCTTAACTACCTTATCTACCTATCCCAGTGCCTTCAGGGATCCATGGACATGCACCCTGAAGTCCCTCTGGTCCTTTGTGCTTCCTAGCGTCCTACTGTTCATTGTCTATTCCCTTGCGTATTAGTCCTCCCAAAATGCATCAATTCACACTTTTCAGCGTTAAATTCCATTTGTCACTGTTTTGCCCATCTGACCAGCCTGTTTCTATCACCATGTAATGTAAGGCTTTCCTCCTCGCTATTTACCACACCACCAATTTCCGCGTCATCCGCGAACTTACTGGTCATACTCCCCACATGCCCATTTATGTACACTACAAACAGCAAGGGACCCTGCACCGATCCCTGTGGTACACCACTGGACACAGGCTCCCAGTCACAAAAGCAACTATCGACCATCACCTCCTGCCTCCTGCCACTAAACCAATCTGCCAAATTGACCTGGATTCCATGGGCTTGTACCTTCTTGATTAATCTCCCATGCAGGACCTTGTCAAAAGCCTTACTGAACTCCATTTAGACCACGTCAATTGCACTGCCCTCAAATATACACCTAGTCACCTCCTTGAAAAATTCAATCAGATTTGTTAGACAGGATCTCCCCCTGACAAAGCCAGTGCTGACTATCCCGGCAGTAATCCTTACCTCTCCAAATGGAGATTAATTCTGTCCCTGAGATGTTTGCAATAATTTACCTGCCACCTGATTCAGACTCACTGCCTGCAATTACCTGTTTCTTCCCTACTTCACTTCTTGAATAAGAGGATCACATTAGCTGGCCCACAGTCCGCTGGCAAGGCTGCAGAGAGGATTTGAAAATTAGTACCAGAGTCCCTGCAATCTTCTCCCTTGCCTCACACAGCAGCCTGGGATACATCTCATCTGGGCCTGGGGATTTATTCACCATCAAGCCCATTGAAACCACTAACGCCTCCTCCCTCAATACTAATCTGGTTAATTATATCACAATCCCCCTCCCTGCTTTCTATACAGACATCGTCCTTTTCCATAGTGAACACAGATGCAAAATACTCATTTAATACCTCACCTATGTCTTTCGGCTCCACACACACATTGCCACTTTGATCCCTAATGAACCCTATTCTTTCCCTGGCGATCCTCTTGCCTTTAATGGACTTAGAAAACACATTGGGATTTTCTTTTATTTTGCCTGCCAGTGTTTTTTCATGCCCCCTCTTCGCTCTCCTAATTCATTTTTTTAAGTAGACCCCTGCAGGGCGGCATGGTAGCACAGTGGTTAGCACTGTTGCTTCACAGCGCGAGGGACCCAGGTTCCATTCCGGCTTGATCACTGTCTGTGCGGTGCTTGTGCGTTCTCCCCATGTCTGCGTGGGTTTCCTCTGAGTGCTCTGGTTTCCTCCCACAAGTCCCGAAAGACGTGCTGTTAGGTGAATTGGACATTCTGAATTCTCCCTCCGTTAACCCGAACAGGCACCGGAATGTGGCGACTAGGGCAGGCATTGTCAAACTCGGGGGCGTGACCCACGGATGGGTCACGGGCGGGTGTCGGGAGGGTCGTGGAGCCGTCCGTCGCGGTGCTCCCGATCACGCAAATCTGCACGCAACAGCCGCTGCAGCCAGCTGTTAATAACGCCGGCTGCAAGCGGCCTTCAAAATGGCCGCGAACATGTACAAGAAATGCGGCCGCATTGCGCATGCGTGCCAGACCATCGGCGCGCATGCGCACAACTATGCGTATGTGCACCAATGATCGGGCATGCATGCGCAGTGCGCCCGCTTTTTTTTTTAAACGGTCGCAACTTTTTGTTTTACAAGTTCGGGGGGGTTTTATTCATTTTTTTCATTTATTTTATTCATTAAAAATTTTTTTTTTTACAAGTTCGGGAGGGTTTTATTTGATAAACTTTTACAGGAAAAAAATTCAGAACTTTGGACAGATGGAGACTCCATACTTTCCGACACCAGAAGGCTTCACCTTCACCCAACAGGTTCCATTGGAGGAGCGGGTACGAGGGCCAAAGGGACCCAAAACCATTTCCTCCATTTTTGTCAGCAGCAAACAAGGTAAGAGAAAATGGTGGGCTGTGCAGGTCGGCCGGCGCGGGTCGCGACGATCGGCCGGCGCGGGTCGCGAATGTCGGCCGGTTGGTAAAAATGGGTCCTCGGAAAAAATGTTTGAAGAACACTGGACATGGGGATTTTCTCAGTAACTTCATTGTGGTGTTTAATGTAAGCCTATTTGTGACACTAATAAAGATTATCATTATTATTACTTTCTGTACTCCTCTAGCATCCACTGTTTTGAGACCCTTGTATCTGCCACAAGCCTCCCTTTTTTCCTTATCCAATCCTGTATATTCCTTGACATCCAGGGTTCTCGGGACTTTACCCTTTACCCACCCTTTACCTTTACAAGAACATGATGAGCTTGTACTGTCTCTACTCCCTTTCTGAATGACTCCCATTGCTCTGATGTGGATTTTCCGACAAGTAGCTGCTGCCAGTCCATTTATGCCCAGATCCTGTCTTATCTTCGTCATATCAGCCTTCCTCCAATTCAGAACCTTTATTTTCAGTCCATCTTTGTCCTTTTCCATAACTACTGTAACCGTACCAAGTTATAGTCACTTTCCCCAAAATGCTCCTCCACTGAAACTTCTATCATCTGCCTGGCTTCATTCCCCCCAGATTATATCAAGTACCACCCCCTCTCTTGTAGGGCTTTCTACGTGCTGGCTCACAAAGCTCTCCTGGGTGCATTTCAAGAATACCTCCTCCCATAAGGCTTTTACATTTTGCCTATCCCAATTAATATTGGGGATGTCAAAATCCCCTAATATCATTACTCTATTGTTGTTACACTTCTCTGAGATTTGCATCCAGATCTGCTCTTCTATCTCTCCCTGACTGTTTGGGGGCCACTCCTAGCAACGTGATTTCCCCTTTTTGTATTTTAGTTCCATCCATATGGCCTCAATTGAGGAGCTTGCTAAGCTACCATCCTTCCTCACTGTAGTAATTGGTGCCTTGATTACTATTTCAACATCACCTTCTCCTTTACACTGCCTCCCTTTGTCTTACATGAAGATTCGATACTCTGGAATATTAAGCTGCCAGCTCTGCCCTACCCTCAGCCATGTCTCTGTGATAGCAATAATATCATACTCCCCTGTGTTAATAGATGCCCTCAGTTCATCTGCCTTATCTGTAAGAGTCATTGCATTAAGGTAAATGCCATCCAACCGTGCCATATTATATTGTGCCTTAACATGTCTATCTTTGCTCTAAGACTGACTTGTTTTTTCTTCTATATTTAGTTGTGCATCACCCCTACTATACCACCACTTCGAAACCCAGCCCCCTGCCAAATTAGTTTAACCCCGCCCAATAACAACATTAGAAAATCTTCCCGCAAGGATATTGGTCCCATTCCGGTTCAGGTGCAACCCGTCCGACTTGTTCAGGTCTCACCTTCCCCAGAAACAGACCCAGTGATCCAGAAAACCAAAGCCCTCCCTCCTGCACCACCTCTTCAGCCACACAGTCATCTGCTCCATCCTCCTATTCCTATACTCACTAGCACGTGGCATCGGGAGTAATCCAGAGATTTCAACTTCTGAGGTCCTGCTTTTCAATCTGTTAGCTAGCTCCCTAAATCCTTGTTGCAAGACCTCATCTCTCTTTCAACCTATGCCGTTGGTCCCAATGTGAACCACACCCTCTGACTGTTCACCCTCCCCCTTCAGAATGCCATGCAGCCACTCAATGACGTCCTTGACCTTGGCACCAGAGAGTCAACACACCATCCTGGAGTCACGTCTGTGGCCGCAGAAACATTTGTCTGCACGCCGTACTATTGAGTCTACAACCACTATTGCCCTTCCACTCTTAGTCCTTCCCCCTTCTGCAGCTGAGCCACCCCCAGTGCCATGACCTTGGCTCTGGCTGCACTCTCCAGAGGAACTGTCACGCTCATCGTTTTCCAACACAGCAAAACAACTCCTGAGACAGATGCACTCTGGAACTTTCCTGAAAATCTAATAATAATCTTTATCAGTGTCACAAGTAGGCTTATATTAACACTGCAATGAAGTTACTGTGAACTGCCTGCCTCCCTTCTTTCCTGTGGTCACTCGTTCCCTCTCTGAGTGGATGTCCTTAACCTTTGGATTTGGATTTGTTTATTGTCATGTGTACCGAGGTACAGTGAAAAGTATTGTTCTGTGTACAGTCCAGACAGATCATTCCATACATGAAAAAAAACTTTGGGCAAACATAAAATACACAATGTAAATACATAGACACAGGCATCGGGTGAAGCACATGGAGTGTGGCACTACTCAGTAGAGAAGATGTGTGAAGGGATCAGTTCAGTCCATAAGAGGGTCATTTAGGAGTCTGGTAACAGTGGGGAACAAGCTGTTTTTGAACAGACTTTTGTATCTCCTGCCTGATGGAAGAAGTTGGAAGAGTGAGTAAGCCGGGTGGGAGGGGTCTTTGATTATGCTGCCCACTTTCCCAAGGTAGCGGGAGGTGTAGATAGAGTCGATGGATGGGAGATGGTTTCACGTGATTGGGCTGTGTTCATGACCCTCTGTAGTTTCTTACGGTCTTGGGCCGAGCAGTTGCCATACCAGGCTGTGATGCAGCCAGATAGGATGCTCTCAATGGTGCATCTGTAAAATAGGTAAGAGTCAATGTGGACATGCCGAATTTCCTTAGTTTCCTGAGAAAATATAGGAGCTGTTGTGCTTTCTTGGTTTTGGCATCGATGTGGGTGAACCAGGGCAGAATTTGAAGCTGTCAACCATCTCCACCTCGGCACCATTGATGCAGACCGGGGTGTGTACGATACTTTGCTCTTTAGTATTGCTGACATTGAGGGGGAGAGTGTTGTCGTTACACCACTCCACTAGGTTCTCTCTGTCCCTCCTGTATTCTGACTCATTGTTGGTCAAGATGCTATCCATGACAGTTGTGTCAGCAGCAAACGTGTAGATGGAGTTGGAGTAAAATTTTGCCACACAGTCTTGTGTGTATATCGGGAGTATAGTAGGGGGCTAAGTACGCAGCCTTGCGGGGCCCTGGTATTGAGGACTATCGTGGAGGAGGTGTTGTTGTTTATTTTTACTGATTGTGGTCTATGGGTCAAGAAGACGAGGATTCAGTTGCAGAGGGAGGAGCCAAGTCCGAGGTTTTGGAGCATTGATATGAGCTTGGCTGGGATTATGGTGTTGATGGCGGAGCTGTAGTCAATGAATAGGAGTCTGATGTAGGAGTCCTTGTTGTTGAGCTGTGTGTTGACCACGTCTAATAGCATGCCCATGAACCTCTCAGCCTCACAATGCACTGCAGTGTCTCCAGCTGACGCTCAAGCTCCGAAACCCAGCCCTCAAGCTGGTCAGACCAGTGGCACTTCCGGCAAATGTGGTCATCCAGACTGCAAGGAGCGTCTAGGAATTCCCACATGCTGCAGGCCATGCAAAACATGGGACTGAGCACCCCAGTCATATTTTAGTTCAAAGATTCTTCTGTTAAATTTATTCCAAATAGAAAAACTTTCCACTTTGTTCCCAAATCCCAAGGATACTCACTCTGGCTGTGTCTCAATCAGGTGATGTCTTTCCCAACTGCACGTGCACGAATCTTACTGACTGCGCTTTTCCAACATTCCCATTCTTATATAGAGCTTTTGAACACATTCGGAGGAATTAGTGGGCAGTACGGTAGCACAGTGGTTACCACAGTTGCTTCAAAGCTCCAGGGTCCCAGGTTCGATTCCCGGCTTGACTCACTATCTGTGCGGAGTCTGCCTTTCTCCCCGTGTGTGCGTGGGTTTCCTTCGGGTGCTCAGGTTTCCTCCCACAGTCCAAAGTTGTGCAGGTTAGGTGGATTGGCCATGATAAATTGCCCTTAATGTCCAAAAAGGTTAGGTGGGGTTACTAGGATAGGGTGGAGGCGTGGGCGTAAGCCGGTGCAGACTCGATGGGCCGAATGGCCTCCTTCTGCACTGTAAATTCTATGATTCTATGAAGGACTGAGTGTGGCCAGTGTACAGAATGTACTCTCGGTAGGGGACTTCAATATCCATTAGCAACAGTGGTTTGGTAGTACCACTACTGTCAGAGTTGGCTGGGACCTAAAGGACATAGCTGCCAGACTGGGTTTGCAGCAGGTGGTGAGGGAACCAACAAGAGGGAAAAACATATTTGACCTCAATCGTCCTCACCAACTTGCCTGCCACAGATGCATCTGTCCATGACAGTATGGGTAGGAGTGACCACCGCACAGTCCTTGTGGAGACAAAGTCCCGTCTTCACATTGAGGACACACTCCATCGTGTTGTGTGGCACTACCACCGTGCTAAGTGGGATAGACTTCGAACAGATCTAGCAACTCAAGACTGGGCATCCATGAAGCTCTGTGGGCCATCGAAAGCAGCAGTCTTGTATTCAACCACAACCTGCAACCACATGGCCCAGCATATCCCCCACCCAACTATTATCATCAAGCCAGGGGATCAACCCTGATTCAATGAAGAGTGCAGGAGGGCAAGCCAGGACCGGCACCAGGCACACCCAAAATGAGGTGTCAACCTGGTGAAGCTACAACACAGGACTACTTGTTGCCAAACAGCATAAGCAGCAAGTAATAGACAGAGCCAAGCGACTCCACAACCAAAGGATCAGACCTAAGATTTGTAGTCCGATCACATCCAGCCGTGAATGATGGTGGATAATTAAACAACTCACCGGAGGAGGAGGTTCCACAAATATCCCCATCCTCAATGATGGAGCCCAGCACATCAGTGCAAAAGATAAGGATGAAGCATTTGCAACAATCTTCAGCTAGAAATGCCAAGTGGATGATCCATCTCAGACTCCTCTGATGGCCCCCGGTATCACAGATGCCAGTTTTCAGCCAATTTGATTCACTCCATGTGATATCGAAAAACGGCTGAAGGCACTGGATACTGCAAAGGCTATGGGGCCCTGACACTATTCCGGCAATAGTACTGAAGCATTGCGCTCCAGAACTTGTTGCGCTGCTAACCAAACTGTTCCAGTACAGCTAAAATACTGCCAACTACACACACCATCCTGATTTGGAAATATATCTCCGTTCCTTCACTGCCGCTCGGTCAAAATCTTGGCGCTCCCTCCCTAACAGCACTGTTGGTGTACCTACACCACATGGACAACAGCGGTTTAAGAAGGCAACTCACCACCATATTCTCGAGGGTAATTAGAGATGGGCAAATAATGCTCATCTGACCAGCATCACCTAAAATCCTATGAATGATTAAAATAAACAATTAGTGTATTTTGAACCACTGGTGTACATAAAGGGGCGCTTTATACATCTCCCACACCATCATAACGTGCTACACAATGGAACCATGCAGATAGGTCTGCATGTGGATGAGGCACAGCAACAGCCAACGCTATCATGAGATGAGGAAGACCAGGGGTGGCAAGGAGAAGGAAGTCCACCTCAACGTCTCGCAGCAGGATCAGCTCATTTCCAAGGATTCTGCTGATACCTTCCCTAAAACTAACACAGAGCTCCTCTGCTGAACAGTCCATGTCACATCCACCACCACTCCATTTACCCTGCATTAAAAAATACATTCAAACCACTCAGACAAATTGTATGCCAATCATATATTGACAAAGCGCACTGTGGCCATACTACAGATCAAAAGTACCAAATAAGATAAAAGGCGATTTACTGAATAGCAAAAGGCCATTATTGCATTCCATTCATCATTTAAGCCAATGATTTATGTTGAAGAAGGTTTGCTAACCCTACTCCTCCAAACCTCAGCAAAGATACTGCTCCCATCTGGGGACCTTGAACGATGCTTGTGAACGATGTGTTCCGGGTCCTCGAGTCTGTGCTGGGTCCCTGCTGCAGGCTGTTGAACTTTGATTGGTGCCAGGGCAGCCAACCTGGCCCAGCCAGCCTGCTGGCACCATATCTGTGCGGGAGCCATTGAAACATCCACCATGAAGTCTGAACCCCCCCCCCATCTCCCCTCCCCCTGTCTTCCAGACTCATGTTCCGAGTTAAAACCGAGGCTTTTGTGTATTTCCTGATTGACTGGAATGCTTTCCAGGTCATGGGTACGTCCTGCTTGATTGAAGTAAACTTGCTATCTTGATCTGTGAAGAGAAAAATGCACCCTTTAACACAAGCTTTGCTGCGGAGTATTTTCCAGCAGCAGTTCTTCTCTCCCTGTCAGCGTTCTTCCTTTACAGCTTTGCAATGGCCGCCATGATGGCGGGAGTGTCAAAAACAGATCACAATTGTGATACTAAATGCTTCAAAAACAAAGGCACTTGTTCATAAAAAGATACTGTTCACCTGAAGAGTACGTCTGATTTGGAATAGTCCCAAAATGGGGGTAGGATGATAATCCACTTCAGACTCAAGGCTGGTGTTAACCTCATTCCTGCTGAGGTGAGCAGAGTTCCAATTTGCTTGCAGAAGCAAATATTAAAAGTATTTTTATTCAACAAATTTTCAACATTTTCACAAGACTACATCCAAACAGCCCCAAGCAACCCCCAAACAAACACCCAACCAAGACATTCCTTTCATCTTGTGGGCAGCACGGTAGCATTGTGGATAGCACAATTGCTTCACAGCTCCAGGGTCCCAGGTTCGATTCCCGGCTTGGGTCACTGTCTGTGCGGAGTCTGCACGTTCTCCCTGTGTGTGCGTGGGTTTCCTCCGGGTGCTCCGGTTTCTTCCCACAGTCCAAAGATGTGCAGGTTAGGTGGATTGGCCATGCTAAATTGCCCCTAGTGTCCAAAACTGCTCTTAGTGTTGGGTGGGGTTACTGGGTTATGGGGATAGGGTGAAGGTGTGGACCTTGGGTAGGGTGCTCTTTCCAAGAGCCGGTGCAGACTCGATGGGCTAAATGGCCTCCTTCTGCACTGTAAATTCTATGTAACATCACCCCCCCCACCTCCCCCTCCTCCCCCACCCAACCCCCCCCCCCCCCCCACCCAACAGTCAACGGCAACCAATTCCTGAAAATGCATAACAAACTAACCTCAACAATTGTAGAACCCCTCCTTCATCCCCCTCAGTTCGAACTTTACCTTCTCTAGGGTCAAAAACGGCAATAGATCCCGCTGCCACGCCGAGGTGCAGGGTGGAGAGGCTGACCTCCACCCCAACAAAATCCGCCTTCGAGCGATCAACGAGGCGAAGACTAAGACATCTGCCCCCGCGCCCGCCTGCACCTCGAACTGGTCCAATACCCCAAATATGGCTTCTAGGGGCCCATGAAATTGCCCTGAATCCCAACCTCCAAAAATGTTCTAGTTTTGAACAGGGCCAAAACATGTGAACATGATTCGCAGAACACCTTCCATATCACTCACAGCCGGCTTATCCTTGATTTAGTGAGGTGAGGTACACTACCATCAGCTGTATCAACCCCAACCTCGCACAAGAAGTCGAGGCATTCAACCTCCTTAGCATCTCACACTACTGTCCCTCTTCTAGCGCCACCCCCAGCTCCTCTTCCCATTTCATCTTATTATAATAATCTTTATTATTGTCACCAGTAGGCTTACATTAACACTGCAATGAAGTTACTGTGAAAAGCCCCTAGTCGTCACACTCCGGGTACCTGTTCGGGTACACAGAGGGAGAATTCAGAATGTCCAAATTAATCAACAGCACATCTTTCGGGACTTGTGGGAGGAAACCGGAGCCCCCGGAGGAAACCCACGCAGACACAGGGATAACGTGCAGACTCAGCACAGTGACCCATGCTGGGAATCGAACCTGGGACCCTGGCGCTGTGGAGCAACAGTGCTAACCACTGTGCTACCATGCCGCCCATGGACACCCCATCCTCCTCCAGGATCCTCCCGTACATCGCCGAGAAGACTCCCTTCTCTCGTTCCCCCCTCACTGCCCCAACAACGAAGGGGCCGGCGCCACCGGGAATGTCGGGAACACGTTCCTTGCAAAGTCCTGCATCTGCATGTACCTAAACCCCTCTCTCTGTCTCAATCCATTTTTCTCCCCCAACTCTTCGAGGCTTGCGAATTGTCCCCCAAGGAACAAAGCGCCGGAAAGTGGCGACTAGGGGCTTTTCACAGTAACTTCATTTGAAGCCTACTTGTGACAATAAGCGATTTTCATTTCATTTCATTTCATCCTTAATTTCACTGATACCCTTCTTCTCCCAACCCCCAAACTTAGCATTCATCCTTCCTGGCCTGAACACGTGATTCCCCCAAATCGGCATCCCCTCTGACCCAGCCCTCAATTTATAGTGCAACCTAAACTGCCTCCACCACCTGACTCGCCGAATTCTTTCCTGGGGCTATCTGGAGCAGTGCCATTGCCAACTCCCGCAACCCCGACAGTCTGCAAGAGCCCGCCTCCATCCTTACCCACAGAGCCCTCCCCTCCTTACACCATCCTCTCACCTTCTCAGCATTTTCCCCCCAATAATAGTAATGCAAGTTCGGGAGGCCTAGTTTCTGTCCCCCTTTCGCCTTATCCTCTGTCATATCACCTGTCTAATCCTGCGAACCTTCCCCTCCCAAGTAAATAAGGAGATCAAGTTATCCATCTCCTTGAAGAACGATTTAGGTAGAAAGACCGACAAGACACTGGAACAGAAACAGGGACCGTGGCAACACATTCATTTTGACAGCCTGTACCCGGCCTGCCAATGACAAAGGGAGATAGTCCCACCTTGCCAAATCAGCCTTCACCCTCCCCATCAAACTGGTAAAATTAAACTTCTGGAGCTCTGCCCAGTCCCGAGCCACCTGCACCCCCAGATACTTAAAGTGAGACATCAGCAAGCGGAATGGCAACCCTTCCACCCCTGTTCCTTCTCCCAGTGGGGAGACCATGAAAACCTCACTTTTCCCGAGGTTTAACTTGTACCTTGAGAACTTCCCAAACCTCTGAAGCAGCTCCATTATACCTCCATCGATACCATCAGCTCTAAGACATATAGGAGCAGAGTGTTTGCATATAGGGACACCCTAGGCTCTATCCCACCCCTCACTATCCCCTTCCACAACCACAAGCTCCTTAGAGCAATGACCAAGGGTTCTATAGCCAATGCAAATAGAAGGGGGGGGGGGGAACACAGGGCATCCCTGCCTCGTATCCCGATGCAATGCAAAATACCCCGAGTTCGAATTATTCATACGCACACTTGCCGTTGGTTCCTTATATAGCAGCCACACCCATGCCCCAAACTTTGGCCCAATCCCAAACCTCGCCAGGACTACCATCAGATAACCCCATTCTACACTATTGATGCCTCCTCCACATCCAGAGCCGCCACCACATCCATCTCCTGTCCCTCTGCTGGAGAGAGGACCACATTCAGCAACCTCTTCACGTTCGAAAACAACAGTCTTCCCTTAATGAACCCCGTCTGGTCCTCCCTGATCGTCTTCGGGAGACACCTCTCCAGCCACACTAACACCTTTGCCAAAACCTTGGCATCTACATTCAGCAGAGAAATGGGTCTACATGACCCACACTCCACCGGGTCCTTACCTTTCTTTAGCAGTAACAAGGTGGAAGCCTGTCCCATCGTTTGTAGCAAGACACCCCTGTTCATCGCTTCTTCAAACGTGCCCACCATCAGCGGCGCTAGATTGTCTTTAAATTTCTTATAAAATTTGGCCTGGAACCCATCAGGCTCCGCCACCTTCCCTGCCTGCATCCTCCCAATTGCCTCCTTCACCTCTTGCACCCTCACCAGTTCGTCCAAGCCGGCCCTATCCTCCTCTCCCAATCTCAGATTCTCTAACCTCCAAGAACTCCCTCATCTCCCGTTCTTCCTCTGGTGGCTCCAGCCTATATCGGTCTTTGTAAGATTTTTCAAATACTTCATTAATCTGCTCCGGAGCCACCACCAACTTCCCCACCTTATTCCATATCTGAACTATCTCCCTCTCCGCTGCCTCCCTTCGAAGTTGGCCAGCCAACATGCATCCTGCCTTCGCCCCATAATCATATACTGCCCCTTTCACCTTTCTTAGCTGATGTATCGCTTTCCCGTAGGAAAGCTGATCCAACCTCGTTTGTAGCTCCTTCCTCTTAACCAGGAGACCCCGGGTCCATGCCCTCAGCAAACTTCCCATCTAGCTACAAAATCTTCTCTATCAGTCTTTGGCATTCTTCCCTCTCCACCCTATCTGCGTTAGCCTTGAACAAAATCACCTCCCCCTTACTACCGCCTTCAACGCCTCCCATACCACCGATTGCGAGACCTCCGCCGTACAATTAAACATCATCTACTCCTCAATCACCTTCCCAATCATCTCACAGAAGCTCCAGTCTGCTCGTAACTCCATATCCATTTCCCACCCCGGCCTCTGAGATATTCCCTTTTCCTGTACCACATCCATCCAATGTGGGGCATGATCCGAAATCACAATTCCTGAGTACTCAGATCTCTGAATCCCAGCCAATAGTGCCTTTCCCACCATTAAGAAGTCAATTCTTGAGTATACCTTGTGTACTGGGGAGAAAAAAAGAATACACCTGTACCGCTGGATGTAGGAAACTCCATGGATCTGCTCCTAGCTCCCCTATAAGCCCAGCCAACGCTTTCACCCCCAGCTCTGGGACAGCGAACGTCCACCTTCGGTATCCAGATCTGGGATAGCACCCATCACCTTCTTTGCAAAGCCCCCATCGTCCCAGTTGGGACCATATGCCCTCACTAATGGCACAAGCCTACCCTCCAGCGCACCCGTCACTACTATATCTGCCCCCCTGGTCCGCCATCATCTTCTCCATCTGAAACCGTACCCTCTTGCCTGCCAGTACCGCCACACATTGAGCCCTACTGTCAAACCCTAAGTGGAATACCTGATTCACCCAGTCCTTCCTAAGCCTCACCTGGTCTTTCACCCTCAGATGTGTCTCCTGCAGCATCATTACATCAGCTCTTCAAACGAGTGAAAACTTTTGATCACTTCACCGGTCCCCCTAACCCCCTCACGTTCCACGTTACTATTCTGACTGGGGGTCTCTCACATCTCCCCCCCCCCCCCCCAACCCTTCTTATCCACCATCATCATTGCCTCGGGCCCTGTGTCTCAGGCCTAACCCGTCCCTTTTGCTACTGTCGAACCCCCCCCCCCACAAAAAAACCCAACTACTTCCCCATAAGGTGTTAGTGAGGCCACACCTGGAGTATTGTGTTCAGTTTTGGTCTCCTTACCTGAGAAACGACGTACTGGCACTGGAGGGTGTGCAGAGGAGATTCACTAGGTTAATCCCAGAGCTGAAGGGGTTGGATTACGAGGTGAGGTTGAGTAGACTGGGACTGTACTCGTTGGAATTTAGAAGGATGAGGGGGGATCTTATAGAAACATATAAGATTATGAAGGGAACAGATAGGATGGATGCGGGCAGGTTGTTTCCACTGGCGGGTGAAAGCAGAACTAGGGGGCATAGCCTCAAAATAAGGGGAAGTTGATTTAGGACTGAGTTTAGGAGGAACTTCTTCACCCAAAGGGTTGTGAACCTATGGAATTCCTTGCCCAGTGAAGCAGTAGAGGCTCCTTCATTAAATGTTTTTAAGATAAAGATAGATAGTTTTTTGAAGAATAAAGGGATTAAGGGTTATGGTGTTCGGGCCGGAAAGTGGAGCTGAGTCCACAAAAGGTCAGCCATGATCTCATTGAATGGTGGAGCAGGCTCGAGGGGCCAGATGGCCTACTCCTGCTCCTAGTTCTTATGTTCTTATATCAACCCCTCACCCAGTACTACTTCCCAACCTCCCCCTTTCACGCCTCCAAAACCTGCTCGACCAGACTTCGACAGCCGCATCCCCTCCCCCACCAATCTCCCGTTCACTAACCAAACTCTGCTACCTAGTGTGGGGGCCCTTAGCTGCCCCCCCCCTCTCAATCCCCTCTTCCGTCGCCCAACCTCAGGAACAAAAAAAAGAAACCCTCAAACCCGGGGTGTGGCGACTAGGGATTTTTCACAGTAACCTCATTGCAGTATTAATGCAAATCTACTTGTGGCACTAATAATAATAATTATTATTGCTGCTTCACAGAATACTTGAGACAAATATCATAGATGGACTGAATGGCCTGTCACTGTGGAGTAAATGCAACGTAGCGATAGAGTGAATTATTCCTCTATTTCAGAAAACACCTGCAGCCAAATATGGAAGGAATATTTGAAATAAAAAGACACAGGAAATATAAAAGAAGTAAAAGCAGAATAAAAGAAACATGCAGAGGACACACAATTAGGAATAGTGGCTGCCTATGCCTGCTTCATTCTATGTCCATCGTGTTCATCCTGTCCTCTAATGTGCTTAATATAAAGCAAACAACAGTTTTCCAAGAACCCGCAATTAAATTACACACAATATCCAGCACAATCCAACCAGTCCATGTGGATGTTTATGCTCAGCCTGATCCTCCTACCAACCTTCCTTGACAAATGTAATTGAATAACCCTCTATTCCCCTCTCCCTCATAAGCTCAGCTAGCTTCTCCTTAAATGCATCTATGCTATTTGCCTCAACTGCTCCCTGTGGCGGTGCGTTCGACATTCTCCCCACACTTTGGTGAAACAAGTTTCCTTCTGAATCTCCTATTTGATTTCGAGGCGATTATCTTACAATCAGAGGCGTGCTACTTGCAGTTTCAGCGGGAGACTTACTGCTTCCAGTCGCAATTCCTGCCTTGGTTTCTCGCACAAATTGAAATGCCCAAATGGGAGTTGAGCACATTTTGGCTGCAACGCTATTATTAGGTGAAAATACGGATGTTGCAGCTGGCAATGTGAAATTCAGTTCCCAGCAGAAAGCGAATTTGTGGCTTTTTTGACCTCTTGAACTGATGTGCCATTGGTGGAGCTAAATATTGTGCATCATAAATAGATCAGTGGGGGGGTGGGGGGTACAAGAGATGTTGCTTGGGGTTTCAGCAATGCCTCAGTGGTAGCATTCTTGTTCTTAGTCAGAAAGGAACACTTTCAAACCACACTACGCAGACTGCAGCACATCATTTAGGCTGATTCTTCATTATGGTAATTGGGGAGTGCTGCAACGGTTGGCAGTGCTATCACTAAGATGAGACATGTGCAGGTTAGGTGGATTGGCCATGCTAAGTTGCCCCTTAGTTGTGAAAAAAGAATTCGGCACTTAAAAAAAATAATTAAGATGACACATTACAGCAAGTCTTCAACAGTTCCCTTAGGTGTCCAGAAACGATCCATGCAACTATTCATAGAAGGGCATGGGAGTTCTTCCATTGTGCTGAACAAAACGTTTCCTCAATCACCATCACTAAAAAAAAAGATTAAGGATGAAATTCTTTGTCTTGGTGGCGGGCCGGAAAGCCAGCGTGATTCCCGCTGGGTGACGGGATGGGTTCTCTTGCCAGGTCTTCTGCTCCTCGGTTAATTATTTATGTAATGATGTCGGGATGCTGGCGTTGGACTGGGGTGAGCACAGTAAGAGGCCTTACAACAGCAGGTTAAAGTCCAACAGGTTTGTTTCGAATCACTAACTTTCGGAGCGCTGCTCCTTCATTCACCTGAGGAAGGGGCTGTGCTCCGAAAGCTAGTGTTTCGAAACAAACCTGTTGGACTTTAACCTGGTGTTGTAAGGCCTCTTACTGTTATTTATGTAACAGCGAGGAGCTTGTTGAAACACGTGGTGGGGTAGGCAGTGATTCATCTGCTCCCACCGTTGCCTCGAGGAGTCGAAGGTCCTGGCACAATATTTAAATGGCACCCATACACACATTCCCTTGCTGCGACCCAGTCAGTTCGGTGCTCCACGGCAACTAAAAGATTGAAATCCTCAGCCCCACGGTTCAGCGGGGCCTTCCCGGAGAGACTCCACCAGGCAGATGGGAGTTCCTCTTTCCTCAACATGAGAGCGGGAGGTCCAACAAACTGACCACCCGGGCCTGGGAGGAGACCACCAGGGATGTCAGTACCTATGGACCCCAGTAAAGGACAACCCTGTAGTGCCAAAAAAGGAGAATGATCTGATTTGCTCAGCCAGGGTAAGTGAACCTGCTCCTCACGCCAAATTTACACTCCCATAAAGGCATTGGGCAGTCTAAGCATTAGAGTCCACTGGAATCTGACAGACTACCAGCAGATGGGACATCAGCATTGCATGTCTGCCAGCCACTTTCTCCTGCGAGACTCTGCACAAACAACATCTTCATCCCTTACGGGGGAAGGCTGGGCACACACAATAGGTGTGCAAGCTTCTGAACTGCACTTTCATCCATAGTACTCACAATCAATCCATCTGTCTTTATGCAGGACAAGATCTCCCTCATAAAGAAGGGAGATCCCAGACAAGAGGGGGATGGCACAGTTGAAGGCACTCTCCCACTACAAGGAACTGGTAGCAGAACCCTCTGGAGAGAATACGGATTGTTGCTCTCTGGAAGATGAGATTGGCGTGCCGCCACAAACCAGCGAGGGTCCATCCAGTATACATTGGATTCACGTGGACAATAACTGTGAACAACCTTTGATGTAGGTGCTTGTCCAGTCAATCACTATTTATCTCTTTTCTCAGCCACCCGAAAGAAAAAGTGGTGAGAAAGTATCAGCAAGAGTCACTGCCCCCAGACTACCTCAGTGAGGATCCTGAGGAAACATCTGACCAAGACCAGGCATTGTGTTCCCCGACACACTCCACCAAGGATACCAGCAAAGATGCACATACCTTGGTGGGTCCCATTCGCAATCTGGTGACCTGCTGCTCCACAGCAGGTGGAGACGGTATCAGCTGAGGTCTCTGACACTAGGAGAATTTCTGGAGGCCTGGCCCCTGGACACAGCCCTGAGAGAAATGTTGGAGATACAGAAACAGGCAGGAGAACATCTGGCAGAGCTTTCAGAGGGGCGGTCAACAGATTGGAATGCAGGATGGAGCAGTCTGTCCACGCTCTGTCCAATGTAGTGTCTCTCAGTTCCATGTTGCCTCACTCAATCTCAGCCCAGTCAACCACCTTTAGTTGCACATAAGCAACACAAACACAGGCCCAATATGAACACAATTCTTGGACAATGCACATGTGTAGGCCTTGTGTCAGAGGAACATATAATGTGGCCTTGTGTATAGATCTTGGGATATTATTGATTATTCTGATGCACCTGCACTGAAGTCTGTTCTTTGTGTATGTTATAGAATCCATAGAAGCTCTACAGTGCAGGAGTTGGCCATTCAGCCCATCGAGTCTGCACTGACCCTCTGAAAGAGCACCCAGCTGAGGCCCCCTCCACTGCCCTATCTCCGTAACCCCATCTAACCTGCACATCTTTGGACACTAAGGGGAGCATGGCCCATCCAACTAACCTGCACATCTTTGAACTGTGGGAGGAAACCCGAGAACCCGGAGGAAACCCACGCAGACACGGGGAGAAATTGCAAACTCCACACAGTCACCCAAGGCTGGAATTGAAACCGGATTAACTACTGCGCCACCTTTTATCACAAACTGCATTGGAGTCTTTCCAACCAAGTGCACTTTGCAATGGCCTCCATTGAATGACTGTCAGGTTTGTGTTACAATTTATTAATTATTGAGGGCCGTTGAGTTGTCATGTCTGCCTGCAGAGTTATTTTGTTACCATGTTACTGGCTGAACATTACTCTTTTATTAGTTTCAATTCTCCACATGAATGACGCTGAACAATGGAAGTTGGTTCCACTTGGAAATGTCTGCTAGATGGTAACGAGTCTGTGATGTCATTGGTGTTTGCCCAGCCTGATCATGCCAGCCTAATACATGGGAGGATGTTAGTTTGCACCTGAAGGCCTGGCTAGCAAGGTATGACAGAATCCCTGAGTTAGCCCTCAGAAGGGCAATTATGGTTCTCAAAACTTGACAGTGCAGTCAATGATTTAGGTTTCCTTGTACATGTTGCACTCTGGTAGATTAAAAAGGCGGAGGACTGTAATGGGATGAGAGTAATGCTCCTGCACGTCTCCCGTTGGCTGTTCAGTATTTATAAGGGTACTAAGTTACCATTAAATGCTGTGCCAATACTGCCTAGGCCACGTCTCTACCAAATGCCAAGGCAATACTGGAGGTTAACCTGGGAGGCTTTGCACGAAGGCAAGGTCATGCATGCTCAACAATGATCACACGATGGGCCTGCTGAAGCACTCTCTGTGCTCACCTAATTCACAGGGTCACTTGCATGCTGTAGAGTGACAGGTTACAACGTCCTGAAGAGCTATGTCATCCTGGGGTTCAGTATCAACATTAGTTATGCATGAGAGATGGCATTTGGAGAGATGCTGCTATCCGGATTTAGATCTATCTTCAGATGGTCAAGTGACACCCTGAGCTGCCTTGATAATCTCCTGGCATACTGCCATGAGTGCATTGATGCTTTGCAGTAGAGTTTCTGCTTCTTGAAAGCTCCCATGGCCAGTGAAATGTTAGTGCCATGGTTGAAAGGACTGCACAATCTGTACTTGCTTTACCCTGAGTGCTGGTGGAGTGCTTATCCCATTACCTGCTCCCTAGGATGGTTAGCCTTTTGAGGAGGAGGCCATCATTACGCAGTCTCATTCTGAGATTGATGTCCTTCATTGAGATATGGACGATGACAAAGAAGATCCTAACATACACCCTGCATTGAAGGGACAGGAAAGCTGCACTCGTATCAGCTCATCTTTCCCTTGTAGGCCCCAGAATCATACCGCTATGAGAGTCTCAGGGGCTTGTCCTCTGCATTGTGTCTGTGCAATGGCTTCTTCATGTGGCATGCCAGAATCCTCACCCCCTTCAAAATCATCTTGTACCATGTCCTGCTTGTCCAGGGAGACATGTAGGGCTGGATTCTCCAATCCCGTGGCAGAGTGTCCACGCCGTTGTAAACGCCGTCGCGTTTTACGACGCCATGCACGGACCACTCCCACGTCTAACTCTGGCCCCTAAAGGGGGCCAGCACGGCACTGGAGCGGTTCGCGCCGCTCCAGCTGCCGATCCCGGCGCGAACTGTGAGCCGCGGGATCCACGCATGCGCAGTTGCGCCGGTGCCAACAAGGACATGCGCAATGGCGCTGGCGCCAACACTCGCACGCGCAGTGACCTCCTTCAACATGCCAGCCCCGACGCAACATGGCGAGGACTACAGGGGTCAGCGCGTAGGAAAGGAGGCCCCCAGCCACAGAGGCCGGACCGCCGATCAGTGGGTCCCGACCGCGGGCCAGGCCACATCGGAGGCCCCTCCCGGGGTCGGTCCCCCCCCCCCCCCCCCCCCCGGCACAGGACGCCACCCGACCCTTACGCGCCGAGTCCTGCCGGTCCAGAGCAGGTTAGAATGACGCCGGCGGGACTCGGCTCTTTTTCTACAGCCGCTCGGCCCATCCGGGCTGGAGAAACGGCAGGCCGGCTGCGTAGAGCGGCCCACGACTGACGCCGTGCCAACCACCCGGCGCCAATGGCGGAGAATCATGTGCCGGCGTCGGGGCGGCATGGCCCGTTCGTGGGGATTCTCCGGCCCGGCGCAGGGCTGGGAGAATCCCGCCCATACTTCCTCCACGTCTCAATGTGGCAACTCAGCCCCCCCCCCCCTCCCCCCTTGCAGGGCTAGGTTGTGCCGGGTAAAATGAAGATATGGAAGGCCCTCCGTGGAGAGTACTGAGGGCCCTGTCTGATCGTCCAAACATCCGAATCACATCTTCAATATACTTTATGGGCAGCACAGTAGCACAAGTGGATAGCACTGTGGCTTCACAGCGCCAGGGTCCCAGGTTCGATTCCCCGCTGGGTCACTGTCCGTGCGGAGTCTGCACGTTCTCCCCGTATCTGCGTGGGTTTCCTCCGAGTGCTCCGGTTTCCTCCCACAGTCCAAAGACTTGCAGGTTAGGTGGATTGGCCATAATAAATTGCCCTTAGTGGCTAAAAAGAGTAGGAGTTATTGGGTTACGGGGATAGGGTGGAAGTGAGGTCTTAAGTGGGTCGGTGCAGACTCGATGGGCCAAATGGCCTCCTTCTGCACTGTATGTTTTATGTTCTATGTTGTTTTAATGGTCTGCTCTGTTAAGGACTTCTTTGCGATTCACCCGAAAAATGACTACGTTTTTTGTGCCAGGTGTATGGGCACGAGCCATGAGTGGTGGTGTCCAAGGCATGACTCAGTCTTTGATGGCCATGGCTGAGGACCTTTACATTATGTCCCACTTGCTGAGGGCCATGTCCCAGACACAGGTGGACATTGCTGAGGCACTCCAGAGCTTGATCCAGTCACTGAGTGCCATCGCTGAACGCTTTGACACCATGGTGCAGATAATGGAGGGTCTCCAAGATTGGCAGTGGCAGATGATTCAGGGGCTTTTGGAGCCCACTCCAGCTGCCCCTACATCTCATAGAGTCACCCAAAGTCCTACAGGCACAGTCAGGGAAGACGAATCGCTGGAGGCCAATCTGGGGCCTGCGACCAAGGAGACTACAGCGGTCTCTAGTTCTTCTGAATCACCCCTCTCCTGACACCAGCGCGTCTCAAGGGCAGCGGGAAAAACAAGGTGGCAAGGTGATGCCAGTGACACCGGTAAGTTGGCCGTGGCCTTCCGGCTCCAGGCCCTCCAGAGGACGACACGCCTCTGTGCATCAAAGGCCACAGAGCGCAGAAAGCAGTAGGCTGCCTCCACCTCTGATATGTATCCTGGGGACCTCAAGGGGGGCAGGGTGGGGTGGGGGGTGGGGGTGGGGGGAGAAGAGAAATGGACTTTCATGAAGCAAGCTGTCCTATGAGAATTTGATAGGACAGACAGGCTTAAACTGCGGTCTGTTTAAAGATGGCTTGAATGTGTCCCGTATGTAAACACCCCTATGGCCCAGCAGTGACCCCCGCGGTCTGGCCCCCTCCAGCCCCCTAAACAAACCCAGTGGCCTTGAAGAGCCCCCATTCCCCACAGCACTGGGGTATGAGCTCTCGTGTCCTTGAGCTGCATGCAGGCATATGGAGAGGGCTCCTCACCTCCTCACTTGCTCTCTGTCCATGAAGCCGGGTCCCCGTTTTGTAGAGGAATACTAAATAACGCCGCATGACTTCTCGGGGTGGGGGGAGGGGGTCCAGCTAACCATGTTAAAATGAATGCAAATTAGGGTTGTTCAGGTTCTCGCACTCTCTGGGCGAGATCCTGATCACGCCAGCTGGCGTGGGCCAGGGGGTTGTCAAAGTGTTTGCCGCCCGGTGCAAATCTATTTTTGGGCTCTCCCGTTATTTTCCCACTGATGTACCGTCAATTACCACGAGACGAGAATGGTGAAGTTCTTCAGTGGCTGCTCTGAGGTATCCTTCGAAGCAGGCTAGCCAGTGCTCGAAGGTGGTCGTGGCGTTGGATGCATGAGGGCTCAGCTGAAGGCAATCAGGCTTGATTAAGATGTTCATCTTTTAAAATCTTTTGCAATAAATTGATGCACCGTCAATGACCACGAGACGAGAGTGGTGGAACAATCGAGGCTTTATTGCACAAGATGTTGTGCCTCCTGCAGCTGGAACCAGAATGGGAGCAGCGCAGGAGAGCAGACACTTTTATACGTCGCCTGCTGGGAGGAGCCAGCAGGCTGGGATTTACTGTGGTACCTGTAATACAGTGGCAGTACCGTAGTACATGCAATGTGTTACCAGTGGTGTTTACCACATTCATCCCCTGTTCAAAAAAAAGTCCGGCGGGGGTGAACAAAACCTTACAGATTGAGTCTGTCGGGGACCCTCCGCTGCGATCGCCTCAGTCCTGGTGGTGGTGTGGGCTTGGATGTGGTCACCTGCGACTCCGGGAGCGTGTTGTCTTCTTCTTCGTCACCCCTGCTGTGAGGTTCGCTGATGGGAGGGTGGGTGCCGCAGGGGTGAACGAGGCAACAGGGGGGGGGGGGGGGGGAGCAGTATCAGGTGGGGGGTTGTAGGTGGGGACCAAGCGGGTGCCAGGTCCCGGAGGGAGACTGTGTCCTGTCGCCCGTCGGGGTGTGCCACGTAGGCGTACTGTGGGTTCGCATGGAGGAGGCGGATTTTTTCAACCAAGGGATCCGATTTATGTCTCCGCACATGCTTCCAGAGGAGGACGGGTCCAGGAACTGTCAGCCATGCTGGGAGTGAGACCCGGAGGTGGACTTCCTAGGGAAGACAAAGACACGTTCGTGTGGGTTCTCATTAGTAGTGGTGCACAGGAGCGACCGGATGGAGTGGACGCGTCGGGGAGGACCTCCTGCCAGCGGGAGACCGGGAGATTTCTGGACCGAAGGGCCAGCAGGACGGCCTGCCAGACCGTCCCGTTCTCTCTCTCCACCTGCCCGTTTCCCCGGGGGTTGTAGCTGGTCGTCCTGCTTGAGGCGATGCCCTTGCTGAGCAGGAACTGACGCAGCTCATCACTCATGAAAGAGGATCCCCGATCGCTATGGATGTAGGTGGGGAAACCGAACAGGGTGAAGTTGCTGTGCAGGGCCTTGATGACCGTGGCAGAAGTCATGTCGGGGCATGGGATGGCGAAGGGGAACCGGGGGTACTCATCAATTACATTGAGGAAGTACATGTTACGGTCAGTGGAGGGGAGGGGCCTTTTGAAGTCCATGCTGAGGCACTCAAAGGGGCGGGAGGCCTTCACCAGGTGCGCTCTATCTGGCCGGTAGAAGTGCGGCTTGCACTCTGCGCAGACTTGGCAGTCTCTGGTTACCGTCCTGACCTCCTCAATGGAGTAGGGCAGGTTGCGGGCCTTGACAAAATGGAAGAACCGGGTGACCCACGGGTGGCAGAGGTCATTGTGGAGAGCCTGGAGTCTGTCCACCTGTGCGCTGGCACATGTACCGCGTGACAGGGCATTGGGGGATCATTGAGCTTCTCCGGGCGATACAAGATCTCATAGTTATACTTGGAGAGCTCGATCCTCCACCTCAAGATCTTGTCGTTTTTGATCTTGCCCCGCTGCGTATTGTTAAACATGAAGGCAACCGACCGTTGGTCAGTGAGGAGAGCGAATCTCCTGCCGGCCAGGTAATGCCGCCAATGTCGCACAGCTTCCACAATGGCTTGGGCCTCCTTTTCGACAGAGGAGCGCCGAATTTCGGAGGCATGGAGGGTGCGGGGAAAGAAAGCCACGGGTCTGCTCGCCTGGTTGAGGGTGGCGGCCAGAGCTATGGCTGATGCATCGCTCTCCACCTGAAAGGGAAGGGTCTCGTCGACTGCATGCATCGTGGCCTTGGCGATGTCTGCTTTGATGTGGTTGAAGGCCTGGCGGGCCTCAGCCGTCAGGGGAAAAACTGTGGACTTGCTGAGTGGGTGGGCCTTGTCCGCATAATTAGGGACCCACTGGGCGTAATATGAGAAAAACCCCACGCTTTGTTTCAGGGCCTTGGGGCAGTGGGGGAGAGGGAGTTCCAGGAGGGGGCGCATGCGGTCGGGGTCGGGCCCTCGGACTCCATTTTCCACTATGTAGCCAAGGATGGCTAAGCAGTTGGTGCAGAACACGCATTTCTCCTTATTGTAGGTGAGGTTAAGGAGTTTGGCGGTATGGAGGAATTTCTGGAGGTTTGCGTCATGGTCCTGCTGGTCGTGGCCGCAGATGGTGACATTATCTAGATATAGGAAGGGGGCCCGCAGCCCGTACTGGTCAACCATTCGGTCCATCTCTCGCTGGAAGACCGAGACCCCGTTAGTGACGCCGAAGGGAACTCTAAGGAAATGATAGAGGTGGCCATCTGCTTCAAATGCAGTGTATTGGCGGTCCTCCGGGCGGATGGGGAGCTGGTGGTAGGCGGACTTCAAGTCAACTGTGGAGAAGATTCGATACTGCGCAATCTGATTGACCATGTCAGATATGCATGGGAGGGGGTACGCGTCGAGCTGCGTGTACCGGTTGATGGTCTGACTGTAGTCAATGACCATCCTGTGCTTTTCCCCAGTCTTCACTACCTACCACTTGAGCTCTCCAGGGGCTGTTGCTGGCCTCAATGATCCCCTCCCACAGAAGCCGTTGGACCTCCGACCTGATGAATGTCCTGTCCTGGGCACTGTACCATCTGCTCCTGGTGGCGACGGGCTTACAGTCCGGGGTGAGGTTTGCAAAAAGTGAAGGTGGATCGACCTTAAGGGTCGTGAGGACGCAGACGGTGAGGGGGGGCATTAATCCGCTGAATTCCAAAGTAATGCTTTGGAGGTAGCATTGGAAATCAAGGCCTAGTAACAGGGCAGCACAGAGATGGGGGAGAACGTAGAGCCTGAAGTTGTTGTACTCTACGCCCTGAACGGTGAGGGTCGCGATGCTGTACCCCCGGATTTGCACGGAATGGGATCCAGTGGCCAGGGAGATTTTCTGGGTGACGGGGAGTACCGGGAGGGAGCAGCGCCTTACCGTAGCAGGGTGGATGAAACTCTCTGTGCTCCCGGAGTCAAAGAGGCAGGTCGTCTCGTGCCCGGTGATCTTTACCGTCGTCGTAGCGGTCGCGAGGTTGCGGGGCCGAGAATGATCAAGGGTGATGGAGGCGAGCTGCGGAAGATGTTGGGAGGTCCCGGGTTGATCAGCGGTGGCGGAGGTATCAGCGGGCAGCGAACGGCCAGACGAGCAGGGGTCCTGAGGCGTGGTCCAAAATGGCGGCGAAGATGGCGGCGCCCATGGGGTGCACATGGCGGGCGGCATCAAAGATGGCGGCGTCCATGGGCCGCACGTGGCCTGTGGTGGAGAAGATGGCGGCGCCCCTGGATCGCATGTGGGGGGGTGTAGCAATGCCAGGCCTGGGAACAGCGGCGACCGACTAGGCCTGGCAAATGGAAACTAAGTGGCCCTTCCTCCCGCACCCATTGCAGGTCGCGCTCCGCGCCGGGCAACACTGCCTGGGATGTTTGCTCTGGCCACAAAAATAACATTTGGGCCCTCCGGAGTTGGCTGGCTGCCGCGTGGCGCAGGCTTGCGGTGTACTCGAGTCGGCAGCTGGTGGGGCCCACGATGCCCATGAGGGTGCCGCGCGGTCGGAGGTGTAGGCCTCCAGATTACAGGAGGCCACTTCTAGGGAGTTAGCAAGCTGCACAGTCTCTGCAAGATCGAGCGTACCCCCTTCCAATAGTCGCTGGTGAACGTATGTAGACTTAATACTCCTGACATAAGCGTCTCTGATTAGTAGTTCGGTGTGTTGGACTGCCGAAACTACTTGGCAGTCACAGTTCCGACCGAGAATCTGTAGAGCCCGCTAGAAATCGTCCAGAGTCTCCCCTGGGAGTTGCTGTCTCGTGGCCAGGAGGTGCCTGGCGTACACTTGATTCACCGACTTAAAGTAGTGTCCCTTTAGTAGCGTCATCGCTTCAGTGTAGGTGGGCGCATCCCGGATGAGGGGAAAAACTTGAGGGCTCACCCATGAGTAGAGGATCCGGAGCTTCTGTGGGTCCGTGAGTTCTTCAGTGGCTGCTCTGAGGTATCCTTCGAAGCAGGCTAGCCAGTGCTCGAAGGTGGCAGTGGCTTCGGCTGCGGGAGGGTTCAGCTCCAGGCGATCAGGCTTGATTAAGATGTTCATCTTTTAAAATCTTGTCCAATAAATTGATGCACCGTCAATGACCCCGAGACGAGAACGGTGAAACAATCGAGGCTTTATTGCACAAGATGATGTGCCTCCTTCAGCTGGAACCAGAATGGGAGCAACGCAGGAGAGCACACACTTTTATACGGTGCCTGCTGGGAGGAGCCAGCAGGCTGGGATTTACTGTGGTACCTGTAATACAGGGGCAGTACCGTAATACATGCAAAGTGTTACTAGTGGTGTTTACCACACCCACATAGTGGGAATGACGCCAGGGGCAACGCAGCTGGAAAATCGCACCCTTTTATGCAGAATGTGCCACATGGTATCTGTTCTCAGGTGTAGTGTGTGGATAATGAACGGGCGTCATTAGCCATATCATTTGGGGGTACCTTTATCACTGAGGAGCGAACCCTGATTGAGCAGAGGGCCCTCAACCATCTGCATCACTTGTGAGCGATTCAAGACCTAAGAGTCCTGCGAGTTCCAAGGGTGCCACGTATAAACCTACGTTGTCTGATATTGGTGTCATAGATAAGCTGCACATTTAGAGAGTGGAATCCTTTTCTATTGTTCCATCTCTTTGGTTGCTGCCCGGGAGATCTTCAGGCTACATGTGTGCAGTCGATGGCACCCTGCACTTGTGGGAAGCTGGAGACTGTTGCAAATCCCACAGTTCTGGCAGCCTGTATCCATGGTGAGCTCCACATTATTGTGAGCATTATTGAAAATGGAATTGGTCACCTCCCCTCTGCATTTATGAGTGGACAATTGTGAGATCCCATAGTGTATCCCTGGAATAATCCGCTGGAAAAAATATTGAGTTTGCAGTTACCTTCAGAGCGACTGATATTGGATGTCAAATGCTTTTGTGGATTTGGTTCCTTCTTATCAGCATTTGGGTTTTCCTGGGGTCTTATTTCTCAGGGCAATACTCTTCCCTGACCTTCTCCTCACTTGCATCAAGATGCCGGCCTTCTGCACTCCTAATTACCTCTGTGGACAAATATGATAGAGATATGATTGTATCTTACCCTGGAATGCTCTCCCTCCATTGCCAAGCCATGAAAACCATAAGACCATAAGATATAGGAGCAGAATTAGGCCACTCGGCCCATCGAGTCTGCTTTGCCATTCAATCATGGCTGATATTTTTCTCATCCCCATTCTCCTGCCTTCTCCCCATAACCCCTGATCCCTTTATTAATCAAGTACCTATCTATCTCTGACTTAAAGACACTCAGTGATTTGGCCTCCACAGCCTTCTGCGGCAAAGAGTTCCACAGATTCACCGTCCTCTGGCTGAAGAAATTCTTCCTCATCTCTGTTTTAAAGGATCGTCCCTTTAGTCTGAGATTGTGTCCTCTGCTTCTAGTTTTTCCTACAAGCGGAAACATCCTCTCCACGTCCACTCTATCCAGGCCACGCAGTATCCTGTAAGTTTCAATAAGATCCCCCCTCATCCTTCTAAACTCCAATGAGTACAGACCCAGAGTCCTCAACCGTTCCTCATACAACAAGCTCTTCATTCCAGGGATCATTCTTGTGAACCTCCTCTGGACCCTTTCCAAGGCCAGCACATCCTTCCTTAGATACGGGGCCCAAAACTGCTCACAATACTTCAAATGGGGTCTGACCAGAGCCTTATACAGCCTCAGAAGTATGTCCCTTGCCTTGTATTCTAGCCCTCTCGACATGAACACTAAAATAGCATTTGCCTTCCTAACTGCCGACTGAACCTGCACGTTAACCTTAAGAGAATCGTGAACAAGGACTCCCAATTCCATTTGTGCTTCTGATTCCTAAGCATTTCCCGAATTTAGAAAATAGTCTATGCCTCCATTCCTCCTTCCAAAGTGCATAATCTCGCACTTTTCCACATTGCATTTCATCTGCCACTTCATTGCCCACTCTCCTAGACTGTCCAAATCCTTCATGAAGGCAATGTGAAGCCCGAGACCTGCACTCATTCTAGACATGGCATCTCCAGGCCACCCCTTGTAGCAGGGCATCCGCCCCGACATGTCTGTGCATTAACAAATAGTGCAGCCTTGCACTAATTTCAAGACTGGAAGCATTGGGGTCTGCAAGCCATGACCATTCAAACAATAATTGAGAGCTTTGCCTTGAGCATGCTGCTTATGTGCCCCTTAATTGTTTGATCCTCCTTCCTTTGTTGCAGGCCTCTATGATGGACATGTGGTCAATCAGACCAAATCAAATGTTGCCTCAGGCCTTCTGGCATGAATGCTCTCCATTAGTTAAGGTTCCAAGCTCCTTCGATTGGCATTTGACATCTTGCATTTGACACCTTGACAGTTCTTAGCTGAGCCTTGATTTCCATGTCTTGACAATTATTAGCCTACCTCTTCAATTGGCCCAAAATTGCAGTTGTTGACTCCTCCCACACGCACTCTGACCCCCTCCCTGGGCAATTATTTTCAAGCGTTAATTTTTAATTGCATCATTCCGTGTTCTTGGTCATCATGGTGGTGTTGCATTTTGTTAGGGATGATCAGCTTTCAATCTCCCCCTTTTACACTCCAAGCCCCTCTTATCCTCCTCCATCCTCGCTGCATCCATATTTCTCTTTGCCTGATTACTCTCCTGGCTACCCCTGTAGCCAATCTTTATAGATTTCAATATTCCTGTCTCCCCACCCCACCCCCCAAGGCCCCAAAGACCCGGCCCTTCTTCCTAAACCATTTGATGTTTACGTCCTTGTGTGTTTTGTCGACCTGGCCCTCCACTCCTCGAGGCCACATACACTGTGACTTTCAGTGTTACACTCTGCACTCCAGTCAACTACACCCCACCCCCAACATCGCTATAATGCATTCCTCCCTTCCCTCTCATATTCCGCTCACTGCTTCCCCCACCCCCAGTCATGCCTCTGTCTTCCCCCCCCTCCCCATTGGGATTGCCAATGCCTTGCCGCAGCTTCTGACAATGCCTAAATCTTGCAGCACCACTGCTAAAGGTAAGCTGAAGCAGCGTCTATGTACCTCAAAGTTGCCGGTGAAGTGAAAGTCACCAGGTGCACGCAATTCACATATGGTCATGGAACAGGCCGTTCTAATTATCTACTGGCGGGGCACTTCAATCTGGAGGGAGATCGTGATTCCGGTGGGTTGTAGTTTTAATGAGCATTCAGGAGATGCAAAGGGGTGCAAAGGTGACGTCGATCAGCGGGAAGGATTGACCTGCCTTTAGTCCACCTTGAAAGTCGGGAGAACAAAATTCCAAACTTTTTGCCATCACTCCAAATTTTTGCCCCCACCTGCCATGAGGTTGACAGCATCAGAACATTCCACCCGAAGTTGCTGAAGACAAACTGGTTGCAGTGTTTCCCTGCATTGCACAGTAACTGCACTTCAATAATAATTAATTGGCCGTGAAACTCTTAGGGACATCCTAAGATTATGAAAGGTGCTATATAAATGCTTTTATTTCTTCTTTCATTTGGGTTGCAGCTTGAAATGGGAGCAACCGTGATGTTTGTGGACGCTACTATTCACATGGGGCTATATTCGTAGTACAAGAGTAATGTTGGGCGAGATATTAACAGGCGTTCCGCCCGTTTCCATAGGTTCCCTGCCTGGTAAATTATCAGGTCAAAATTCCCTCCTTTAAATTTTCCGGTTCATTGGACCATTCCCAGGTTAGGAAGACAGGTAGCTAGCCTAAGAAACTCCAGCACTGGAATTAGAAAGTGTGCACGTGGGACTCAGGGTGATTTGCATGTTGTGTTGGCTTTTGCTTCTCTCTCTGGGATGCATTTGTTTTCCCGAACTGAGAATTTCAATTGCGGTTAATTATAGATGTGAATCAGTAATCTTCCATTTTGCCCAAACCACTCTATCCCCAGGTAATATTTTTTTATAATTGAGTCATTGGTGCAAGTACCAGAGATTGATTTGAAAAAAAACACTTTTTTTTCACCACTGATCTAGCTCAGTGCTGTTTGCCGAAATAAAGGGTCTAAAGAGATCGAGATTGAAGCATGGTCTCAAATTCTTTCTTTCGTAACGAAGGATGAGAGAAACGAGGGAGAAGTAACATCTTTGCTGTATCTGATGTCACCTCCTGTTAACATTTCATAGGCTCAACTTCACATTCTTGTTACATACTGGAACAATTTTTCTTTGTGAATCATTTCTTTCCGTACGCTATTTTTAAAACAATTGTTCAAAGCACTTACATTCTTAAGTGTGCACAGCAGAACAATGGGCCAATAAAGCCACCCAAGCCAATCCACAATGGCAGTGAATGCACCATTAAACGCATTCAAATAAATAATTACAGTCAAAATTCTTTGCCTTTCTACAAAATATAAATCAAATGCATTCTGAAGGACCATAGAATAAGTGAATTGTATCCAACTGGTGATAGTAACAACAATGTGCGACTTTGCAGTTAAAAGATTGTTCTCTGCTCACACATTGTACTTGATTTAAATTTCACTGGCGCTATTAAAGAATGTCTATTTTGTGGGAAGTCCAAGTTATTATTTGCCGTTTCTATTTACGTACAAAGATAGTTTTAATGCATTTTCCGTCTCCTTGGATGTAGTGCTTATTTTCTGAGAAAGCCTTTTTGTGCCAATATTTTGATGTGACGCATAAAGAAAAGCTTTCATTTGTGTGGAGCCTCTCACCATCCAAGACAAAGCATCCCGCTTGATTGCTCCTCTTCGACAAACATTCACTCCCTCCACTACCGACAACAGTGGCAGCCGTGTATGCCATCTACAAAATGCACTGCAGCAACTCACCAAGGTTCCTGAGGTAGCACCTCAAACCTACGACCACTACCATCTAGAAGGACAAGAGCGATAGATACGAGGGAATCCCACCACCTGGAGGTCCCCCTCCAAGTCACTCACCACCCGGACTTGGAAACATATTGCCATTCCTTCACTGTTACTGGTTCAAAGTCCTGGAACGTCCTCCCTAACAGCACAGTGGCTGTACCTGCACCTCAGGGACTGCAGCGGCTCAAGAAGGCAGTTCACCACCACCTTCGGAAGGATAACTAGGGATGGGCATTAAATGCTGGCCTAGCCAGTGACACCCTAGATGTGTGCTCAGTCCTCTACTATACTCTCTATACACACATGATTGTCTGGCAAGATTCAACTCCAATTCAATCTATAAGCAAATTGAGCAGAGGGCAGTAGAGCGGAGCTGCTGATTGGTGTTACAAGGGAAATTTGCATACCTCCGTCGTGGTTCGGAGGAGGAGGAGCAGTCTCTGTCAGGGAGAGAACCTGAGAACATCTAAGACACTCAGAAGGTAAGAAGGTAAGTAAGTGATTTTTACTCATTTTTACTTTTATACCTTTTTCAAATTGTGTGTGTCGGGGGGAAACAGAAAAGCTGTGACCTGAGTGGCTGGTTGGGAGTCTACACTAAATTTAAAAAAATTAAGCATTGATAACTAATTAAACATAATTACTTAATTATAATTTAGAGGGGTATCTAAGCCAGAGATCGGAGAGTACTATATTTAGCTTTCGCATTTATATTAGAAATCTAGTGCTAGGAGACAGATAGTTAACAGTAACTTAAAAAATATATATATATTAAAACATTTTTTAAAAAACTTTTAATTTTAATTAATTGATGCTATGTCAGTTAGAGGGGCGCAGTGCTCTGACTGTGAGATGTGGCAGGTCCGGGAGGCTTCCAGCGTCCCGGATGGCTTCATCTGCAGACAGTGCACCCAACTGGAGCTCCTCATAGACCGCATGGTTCGGTTGGAGCAGCAATTGGATGCACTTAGGAGCATGCAGGTGGCGGAAAGCGTCATAGATCGCAGTTATATAAATGTGGTCACCCCAAGGTGCAGGCAGAGAAATGGGTGACCACCAGAAAGGGCAGGCAGTCAGTGCAGGAATCCCCTGTGGTTGTCCCCCTCTCAAACAGGTATACCCCTTTGGATACTGTCGGGGGGGGATAGCCTATCAGGGGAAAACAGCAGCTGCTAGAGCAGTTGCACCACGGCTGGCTCTGATGTTCAGAAGGGAGGGTCAAAGCGCAGAAGAGCAATCGTAATAGGGGACTCTATAGTCAGGGGCACAAATAGGCGCTTCTGTGGATGTGAAAGAGACTCCAGGATAGTATGTTGCCTCCCTGGTGCCAGGGTCCAGGATGTGTCCGAACGGGTAGAGGGCATCCTGAAGGGGGAGGGCAAACAGGCTGAGGTCGTTGTACATATTGGTACTAACGACATAGGCAGGAAGGGGCATGAGGTCCTGCAGCAGGAGTTCAGGGAGCTAGGCAGAAAGTTAAAAGACAGGACCTCAAGGGTTGTAATCTCGGGATTACTCCCTGTGCCACGTGCCAGTGAGGCTAGAAATAGGAAGATAGAGCAGCTAAACACGTGGCTAAACAGCTGGTGTAGGAGGGAGGGTTTCCGTTATCTGGACCACTGGGAGCTCTTCCGGGGCAGGTGTGACCTATATAAGAAGGACGGGTTGCATCTAAACCGGAGAGGCATAAATATCCTGGCCGCGAGGTTTGCTAGTGCCACACGGGAGGGTTTAAACTAATATGGCAGGGGGGTGGGCACGGGAGCAATAGGTCAGAAGGTGAGAGCATTGAGGGAGAACTAGGGAATAGGGACAGTGGGGCTCTGAGGCAGAGCAGACAGGGAGAGGTTGCTGAACACAACGGGTCTGGTGGCCTGAAGTGCATATGTTTTAATGCAAGAAGTATTACGGGTAAGGCAGATGAACTTAGAGCTTGGATTAGTACTTGGAACTATGATGTTGTTGCCATTACAGAGACCTGGTTGAGGAAAGGGCAGGATTGGCAGCTAAACGTTCCAGGATTTAGATGTTTCAGGCGGGATAGAGGGGATGTAAAAGGGGTGGCAGAGTTGCGCTACTGGTTAGGGAGAATATCACAGCTGTACTGCGGGAGGACACCTCAGAGGGCAGTGAGGCTATATGGGTAGAGATCAGGAATAAGAAGGGTGCAGTCACAATGTTGGGGGTTTACTACAGGCCTCCCAACAGCCAGCGGGAGATAGAGGAGCAGATAGGTAGACAGATTTTGGAAAAGAGTAAAAACAACAGGGTTGTGGTGATGGGAGACTTCAACTTCCCCAATATTGACTGGGACTCACTTAGTGCCAGGGGCTTAGACGGGGCGGAGTTTGTAAGGAGCATCCAGGAGGGCTTCTTAAAACAATATGTGGACAGTCCAACTAGGGAAGGGGCGGTACTGGACCTGGTATTGGGGAATGAGCCCGGCCAGGTGGTAGATGTTTCAGTCGGGGAGCATTTCGGGAACAGTGACCACAATTCAGTAAGTTTTAAAGTACTGGTGGACAAGGATAAGAGTGGCCCGAGGATGAATGTGCTAAATTGGGGGAAGGCTAATTATAACAATATTAGGCGGGAACTGAAGAACCTAGATTGGGGGCGGATGTTTGAGGGCAAATCAATATCTGACATGTGGGAGGCTTTCAAGTGTCAGTTGAAAGGAATTCAGGACCGGCATGTTCCTGTGAGGAAGAAGGATAAATACGGCAATTTTCGGGAACCTTGGATAACGAGAGATATTGTAGGTCTCGTCAAAAAGAAAAAGGAGGCATTTGTCAGGGCTAAAAGGCTGGGAACAGACAAAGCCTGTGTGGAATATAAGGAAAGTAGGAAGGAACTTAAGCAAGGAGTCAGGAGGGCTAGAAGGGGTCACGAAAAGTCATTGGCAAATAGGGTTAAGGAAAATCCCAAGGCTTTTTACACGTACATAAAAAGCAAGAGGGTAGCCAGGGAAAGGGTTGGCCCACTGAAGGATAGGCAAGGGAATCTATGTGTGGAGCCAGAGGAAATGGGCGAGGTACTAAATGAATACTTTGCATCAGTATTCACCAAAGAGAAGAAATTGGTAGATGTTGAGTCTGGAGAAGGGTGTGTAGATAGCCTGGGTCACATTGAGATCCAAAAAGACGAGGTATTGGGTGTCTTAAAAAATATTAAGGTAGATAAGTCCCCAGGGCCTGATGGGATCTACCCCAGAATACTGAAGGAGGCTGGAGAGGAAATTGCTGAGGCCTTGACAGAAATCTTTGGATCCTCACTGTCTTCAGGTGATGTCCCGGAGGACTGGAGAATAGCCAATGTTGTTCCTCTGTTTAAGAAGGATAGCAAGGATAATCCAGGGAACTACAGGCCGGTGAGCCTTACTTCAGTGGTAGGGAAATTACTGGAGAGAATTCTTCAAGGCAGGATCTACTCCCATTTGGAAGCAAATGGACGTATTAGTGAGAGGCAGCATGGTTTTGTGAAGGGGAGGTCGTGTCTCACTAACTTGATAGAGTTTTTCGAGGAGGTCACTAAGATGATTGATGCAGGTAGGGCAGTGGATGTTGTCTATATGGACTTCAGTAAGGCCTTTGACAAGGTCCCTCATGGTAGACTAGTACAAAAGGTGAAATCACACGGGATCAGGGGTGAGCTGGCAAGGTGGATACAGAACTGGCTAGGTCATAGAAGGCAGAGAGTAGCAATGGAAGGATGCTTTTCTAATTGGAGGGCTGTGACCAGTGGTGTTCCACAGGGATCAGTGCTGGGACCTTTGCTGTTTGTAGTATATATAAATGATTTGTAGGAAAATGTAACTGGTCTGATTAGTAAGTTTGCAGACGACACAAAGGTTGGTGGAATTGCGGATAGGGATGAGGACTGTCAGAGGATACAGCAGGATTTAGATTCGGAGAGATGGCAGATGGAGTTTAATCCGGACAAATGTGAGGTAATGCATTTTGGAAGGTCTAATGCAGGTAGGGAATGTACAGTGAATGGTAGAACCCTCAAGAGTATTGAAAGTCAGAGAGATCTAGGAGTACTGGTCCACAGGTCACTGAAAGGGGCAACACAGGTGGAGAAGGTAGTCAAGAAGGCATACGGCATGCTTGCCTTCATTGGCCGGGGCATTGAGTATAAGAATTGGCAAGTCATGTTGCAGCTGTATAGAACCTTAGTTAGGCCACACTTGGAGTATAGTGTTCAATTCTGGTCGCCACACTACCAGAAGGATGTGGAGGCTTTAGAGAGGGTGCAGAAGAAATTTACCAGAATGTTGCCTGGTATGGAGGGCATTAGCTATGAGGAGCGGTTGAATAAACTCGGTTTGTTCTCACTGGAACGAAGGAGGTTGAGGGGCGACCTGATAGAGGTCTACAAAATTATGAGGGGCATAGACAGAGTGGATAGTCAGAGGCTTTTTCCCGGGGTAGAGGAGTCAATTACTAGGGGGCATAGGTTTAAGGTGAGATGGGCAAGGTTTAGAGTAGATGTACGAGGCAAGTTTTTTACGCAGAGGGTAGTGGGTGCCTGGAACTCGTTACCGGAAGAGGTGGTGGAAGCAGGGACGATAGTGACATTTAAGGGGCATCTTGACAAATACATGAATAGGATGGGAATAGAGGGATACGGACCCAGGAAGTGTAGAAGATTGTAGTTTAGTCGGGGAGCATGGTCGGCACGGGCTTGGAGGGCCGAAGGGCCTGTTCCCGGGCTGTACATTTCTTTGTTCTTTGTTCTTTGTTCTATAAGTTTGTAGATGATTTGGCTGTGGTGGGTCGCATCTCAAACAACAATGAATCAGACTACAGAAGGGAGTTAGATCACTCGGTTGCATGGTGTACTGAAAATAACCTCTCACTAGATGTTGGAATGATCAAGGATCTGACCATCGACTTCAGGAAGTGTAGATGGTCTACCCCTCCCCCCGGTCTACATCAATGACTCCGAAGTAGAGATGGTCGATAACTTTAAGTTCCTGGGGGTCACCATCACCAACAGTCTGTCCTGGTCCACTCACGTTGATACAACAATCAAGAAAGCCCAACAACGTCTCTACTTCCTACGGAAGCTAAAGAAATTGAGCATGTCTGCATCGACTCTCTCAAACCTCTACAGATGTGCCATCGAGAGCATCCTATCCAGCTGCATTACAGCTTGGTATGGCAACTGCTCGGCCCAGGATCGCAAGAAACTGCAGAGCGTGGTGACCTCAGCCCAACGCGTCACACAAGCTTGCCATCCTCCCATTGATTCTGTCTACACCTCCCGCTACCTCAGGACGGCAGACAGCATTGTCAGAGACCCCTCACACCCAGACTTTGCCCTCTTCCAGACCATTCCATCAGGCAGAAGACCCACACATCCAGACAAAGGAACGGCTTCTTCCCCAGAGCTACTAGACTCAACGACTCTCCCTCGGACTGATCTGTTCCCTGTAAGAACACTATTCACGATGCTGTATGCTGCTCTTGTTTGGCCCTTGTTCTGCAGTGTAACCAATCACTATTAGTTCATGTATCATTTGTCAATGTACTCTGTTGATTATTCTTTTGTCTACTATGTACGTATTGTGTACGTACCCTTGGCCGCAGAAAAATACTTTTCACTGTACTTCGGTACATGTGACAATAAATATCAATCAATCACCCACAGCCCATAAATGAATTTATTAAAAAAAGGTCTTGGCTCAATAAGATTGCTGCCGTATGACTTGTTCTGTTTCCTTTTTCTCTGTTCTTACTATCATTTTCTCCGATCTTCGAAGTGATGTTTCGGTTTCCTGTTTTTCTCTGTCTGTGTTTTTTCTTCTTGTCCCACAATACACACAGTTAACAACAATAGTTTGCACTCTGCAGATCTTGGCTGTTGCGGGTTACTGATGGATGTTTCTCGACACAGCCAGGTGTTGACACCCTCTCCTGTTCAGATCTATCGTACTCTCCTCCTTGCAATTCTGCTCTTCCCTTTTGTTTCAGCTTCTGAATTCCATGGGGGAGTTCAACAACCCTTTTCTGCGTCAGGTGCTGGGACCTGATATCTGCAATTTCCACCTCGTCCCTTTCGATTTAAAAACCCATCCCTTGGCTACATGCTCTTGCTTGCCCACACACACTCGGCACCCATTCCCTTTATCCCTCCATGAAGCACTTTGCAGCATATCTTTCTGGTGAAGATGTTATAAAAGTGCAAGTTGTTCGCTATGTGTGGTATGCAAACCACATGATCTCTAATCCTAGCCTACTGCAGCTTCCAACAGCACCGATAAGATCAGTTACATATTGTTGCTGAAAAAGAGGCATGCTGTTAAAGCTTTTTGTCTTGTCACCCATCAAGTGGGACACAAGAATTCTGAATTTCAAAGGCAGCAACAATTTATACTACGTGAGGAAAGAGAGTGCCGATTAGCTGGCAAGTCAACTCTGACTGGTCAAGGCATTCCTATGTAAAAATGGCATTCTCCACTTCATTGGTAAAGTGCTTTGAGATGTCCCATGGTTTGGAAAGGTATTATACAAATGCGAGTTTTTTTTCTTTTCACATTGCAGCAGTTCTTGCATTTAGCGTTTTGGGCACTTATCTGGCTTAAACACGAGCAATTCTTGTTGCACGTCTTCAATCGTCATCTCATATTGTACTGACAATATAGCCATGTCCCTGCTAGTGCAATTGTATGCTTTGTTCCCCTGTCTCACCTGTTTGTTTAGACTCGGGCTGCAATGACTCTGGAAAGGAAGATGGCTTCCAGCCTTGTGATTTTCCAGCCATCTGCAAAGCTCATTTTTCACCTCATTTTCATTTTCAAGAATTTAATTGGGTTGTTGACCAAAATTTCCTTGGAGCTACTTGATAGGCCTATGTACCTGACTGGAAAATGTCAGAATTACTCAAAGAGAATGCTTCTAAAGGTCATTGATTATTTTTGCAAGTGATTTTTTTTTAAATTGAGTGAACAAGTAGTCAGATTTGGGATTCATTCTGGTTGACCTGTCGATTATTAACGTCTTTGCTGTGAAACTATGATAGTCCTAATGAGGTAAAAGAGCACACCTACAAACCTACAAGTTCAAATTTACTGGGATTGATTTTATATCAGACATGATTGTGTGTGCCAGCTGTTAGATGGACCAGAGAAAGGGAACTCATTTGGGTGTCATGTATGTCATGGGAGGGCAATCCACTTTATTCTTTCAGTAAACTGTGCGCTTAAGGAATTTTGCAGCATGGGCTTTTGGGGTTCATAACAGTTATTCCCATTATAGTCTTTCAGACCATAGAATCTCTACAGTGAAGAAGAAGGCCATCTGGTGCATTGAATCTGCACACGTTCTCTGAAAGAGCGATCTTACTAGGCTCACTGCACTGCCCTATCCACGTAACCCCATAACCATTTTGGACATGAAGGGACAATTTAGAACGGCCAATCCACCTAGCCTGCACACCTTTGGGCTGCGGGAGGAAACCGGAGCACCTGGAGGAAACCCACACAGACACGGGGAGAATGTGCAAACTCCACACAGTCACCCAAGGCTGGAATTGAAACCGGGTCCCTGGCGCGGTGAAGCAGCAGTGCTTACCACTGTGCCGTCATGCCGCCCCATGGAAAAACCACGGGACCAAGTGGAAAGGCTTTTCATGGATGAGGATTAGGAGACACGCGGATGGAAAAGCTGTTGGCCGGAATTATCCGGTCATCGGGATTCACGTTTCTCGCTGGCAGTGAGTTTTGCGGCAGCATGGGGTCGTTTCAATGGGGAATCCCATTGACAAGCGGTGGGAGGATAGAATCCCACTGCTAGTGAGCGGCGCGTGCCCGGGAAACCCACGGTTGGGAAACCGGAGAATCCCACCGTTATCTTTTTGGTTATGGGTGTTGAAGCAACAGTGCTTAATCGTGTATGCCTTGATCGCATTTCCATGGCTGCAACTTGGGAAGTGGCTGGTAGCTGTGTGCCAGTGAGGGGCTGCAGGGGGTTTACTGACTCCGAATCAATGCAAGCACAGTCCTGAAATGGTCCTGGTGCAGAATGCAGCCTTTTACAAGCCGATTAATTTGACCTGCCTTCTGACATTTGAGTACATCCAAAACTTTGACACCAGAATCCTAACTTACATGAAGTATTGTTCACCATCATGGGGGTGCTCCTGATGGGGCTAAAGGCCCGATGGGTTGCATCCTAGGTTATTAAAGGACGTAGGCAGAGAGTTAGTGGATGCACTGATCGTAATCATCCAAGAATCTGTAAATTCTGGAAAAGTCCCAGAGAATTGGAAAACTACCAAATCACAGCCCTTTTCAAAAGGGAAGGAGACAAAAACAGGTAACTAAAGGCCAGTTGGCTTAACATCAGTCATTGGCAAAATGTCAGCATCTTTATAAAGGATGTAATAGCAGAGCATTTCGAAATACATACCATAATCAAGCAAATCAGCATGGCTTCATGAAAGGGAAATCATGCCTGACAAATGTATTAGAATTTTTGAGGTCGTAACGAGCAGGATAGATAAGGGGAATCAGTAGATGTGATATACTTGGATTTCCAAACAGCGTTTGATAAGGTACCGCCAAAAGGTGTCTTAATACAATAAGAGCCCATGGTGTTGGGGGTCGTATATTAGCATGGATGGAGGATTGGCTAACTGATAAAAAACAGAGTTGGGATAAGAGGGACATTTTCAGAACGGTTACCTGCAACTAGTGGAGTGCCACAGGGATCAGTGTTGGGGCCGAAATTATTTACAATATATTTTAATGACTTGGACGGGGGAAGTGAATGTAGGTTTGCAGATGACACAAAAATAGGTGGGAAGGCAAGTGGTGAGGATGACACCAGAATCTACGGAGGGATATAGACATAACTCACTTAACCAGTGAGTGAGCAAAAACATGGCAGATGGAATATAATGTAGGAAAATGTGAAGTTACGCACAAGAATAAAGGAGTTGAATGTTATTTAAATGGAGTAAGACTGCAGAAATCTGCAGCACGGAGGGTTAAATCGCAAAAAGCTAGCCTGCAAGTTCAGCAGGTAATCGGGAAGGCAAAGGGAATGTTGGCCTGTATTTCAAAGGGAATGGAAAAGAAAAATAGGAAAGTCTTGCTAAAACTAGACAAGGCACGAGTTAGACCATACCTGGAATATGGTGAATAGTTTTGGTCTCCTTAGCCAAGGGAAGATATACTGGCATTGGAGGCAGTCCAGGGAAGGTTCACTAGGTTAATCCAGGGTATTGAGGGATTTTCTAATGAGGAGAGGTTGAGTATGTTGGACCTGTACACACTGGAATTTAGAAGGATTGGCAACATTTATTGAGACATATAGGATTCGCAGAGGGCTTGACAAGGTAGATGCTGCGTGATTGTTTCTCCTTGCGGGAGCACCAAGGACTAGAGAGCATAATCTTAGTGAGGGCTCATCCATTTAAGACAGAGATGAGGAGGAATTTATTCTCTCAAAGGATAGTGAATCTGTGGAATTCTTTACCATGGAGGACTGTAGAGGCCGGGCTGTTAAATATGTTCAAGACTGAGATTGACAGATTTTTAATCAGTGAGGGAATCAAGGGTTATGAGGATAGGGCGGAAAGTGGAGTTGAGGATTATCACATCAGATCAGTCATGATCTCACTGAATAGCAGTGGAGACTTGATGTTTCGAATGGCCTACTTATAGCTCCAATGTGTTATGGTCAACTGATCTGCACCCGCTGAACTACATTGCTTTCTAGACTGCGAGTACCTCAATTTCAAAATTCTTATCTGCCTTTTTAAATTTTAATAATAATAGTAATCTTTATTATTGTCACAAGTAGACTTGCATTAACACTGAAATGAAGTTACTGTGAAAATTCCCTCATCGCCACACTCCAGTGCCTATTCAGGTACACTGATGGAAAATCCAGAATGTCCGATTCACCTAACAGCACGTCTTTCGGGACTTGTGGGAGGAAACCGGAGCACCCGGAGGAATCCCATGCAGACACGGGGAGAACGTGCAGACTCCGCACAGACAACGACCCAATCCGGCAATCGAGCCTGGGACCCTGGTGCTGTGAAGCAATGGTGCTAACCACTGATCTACCGTGCCATCCATAGCCTTACCCCTCTTTATAACCAGTAATGACTTCCAGACCTACAGCCTTCCGAGATCCCTCAGCTTCTTCAATTCTGGCTCCTGTAAATCTCCGACTTCCACCATTGATGGTTGTGCCTTCAGCTGCCTGGGCCTCCAACTCCTGGAATCTCTAAACCTCTCTGATGCGACCATCAATTCACTCGAGATGAGAGTAAAAGTAAACCGTGGCTTTAATCAACTTAGAACAGTGCCTGCCTGCGATTGATACAATACTGTGCGCCGCCTACAGGTCGACTGCTCTTTATACCCCCCTCAAGGGGAGGAGACATGGGCAGAGCCCATACGTGTCCCAACATGTTCCCCGATGGATGATGCCATACAATGGCCCATAGGTGGAGCCCACAAGGGCAGCCATATAGCATAGATGCAAATGCAAAGGCGAAGCATGATACTGATACAGTGGTGGATTATTGGTATAATAGATTCACCGCATTCACCCCCTGTTAAAAAAATGAAGTCCGGCGGGGGTGATGGGTTCATAAGTTCAGCCGGACCGGCGCACGTATTGTGCGCTGTGATCGCCGAAGCTCTGGCGTCGGTGCTGGCCCGGGTGTCGAGCTCATCCGTGCTGGCATCGGTAGTGGGGGCTCCGGTGCGGGTACAGACGTGGACTCTGGGAGCGTCTCTTCTGGAGCTTCAGTCCTGTGGACCGGTGAAGGGGCAATGGCGGGCGGGAGCCATAAAGGGGCGGTGGTGGTGGTAGTGGTGGTGGTGGTGGAACCGGCAGGCGCCAGGTCCCGGAGGGAGACCATATCCTGTCGGCCATCGTGGTGTTCGATATAAGCGTACTGGGGGTTTGAGTGTAGGAGCTGGACCCTCTCTACCAGAGGATCGGCCTTATGGCTCCTGATGTGTTTTCTGAGTAGGACTGGCTCCGGTGTCTTCAGCCAGGACGGAAGCGAGGCCCCTGAGGTGGCTCTCCTAGGGAAAACAAATAGGCGGTCATGAGGGATCTCGTTTGTGGCCGTGCAAAGTAGGGACCTAATAGGGTGGAGCGCATCGGGGAGGACCTCCTGCCAGTGAGAAACTGGGAGATTCCTGGACCGCAGGGTCAGTAGGACGGTCTTCCAGACCCGTTTCCCCTGGGGTTATAACTGGTAGTCCTGCTCGAGGCAATGCCCTTACTGAGCAGGTACTAATGCAGTTCGTCGCTCATGAACGACGAGCCCCGGTCACTGTGGACATAATTGGGGAAACCAAACAGGGTGAAGACACTATGTAGAGCTTTAATGATGGTGGACGTGGTCATATCGGGGCAAGGAATTGCAAAGGGGAAGCGGGAGAACTCATCAATAATATTGGGGAAATATGTATTGCGGTTATTGGAGGGGAGGGGCCCTTTGAAAAATCCATACTGAGGCGCTCAAAGGGCCGGGAAGCCTTTACCAGGTGGGCCTTATCTGGTCGATAGAAGTGCAGTTTACACTCCGCACAAATCTGGCAGTCCTTAGTCATGGCTCCGACCTCCTCGGTGGAGTAGGGCAGGTTGTGGACCTTGATATAGTGGATGAGCAGGGTGACCCCCGGGTGGCAGAGGTCATCGTGGATAGCCTGTAGTCGGTCATCTTGCATGCTGGTAGTGCCTCCAGTGCCGTACGGCTTCCAGTTTGGCTTGGGCTTCTTTTTCAACCGAGGAGTATTGAATTTCAGAGATGTTGAGGGTGCGCGATAAAAACGCCACCGGTCTGCCTGTTTGATTGAGGGTAGCGGTGAGAGCAACTCTGATGCGTCGCTCTCCACCTGGAAGGGGACGGACTCGTCCACCGCGTGCATCGTGGCTTTGGCGATGTCCGTCTTGATGCAGCTGAAGGCCTGGCGGGCCTCATTTGCCAGTGGAAAGATGGTGGCCTTGATTAGTGGGCGGGCTTTGTCCTCATAGTTGGGGACCCACTGGGCATAATACGAAAAGAACCCGAGGCACCTCTTCAGGGCCTTGGGGCAGTGAGGGAGAGGGAGTTGCAGGAGGGGGCGCATACAGTCAGGGCCCTAGGACCCCCTTCTCCACGACGTAGCTGAGAATGGCTAGCCTGGTTGTGCGGAAAACGCATTTCTCCTGGTTGTAGTTGAGGTTGAGGGTTTGGGCAGTTTTGAGAAATCGGTAGAGGTTGGCGTCGTGGTCCTGCTGATCATGGCCGCAGATGGTGACATTGTCCAAGTACAGAAATGTGGCCCATAGCCCGTACTGGTCCACCATTCAGCCCATTGTTCTTTGGAACACCGAAACCCTGTTCGTGATGCCAAAGGGGACCCAGAGGAAGTGGAAAAGGCGGCCGTCTGCCTCAAAAGACGTGTAGTGGCGGTCCTCCGGGCGGATTGGGAGCTGGTGGTATGCAGACTTCAGATCCACCGTGGAGACCACCTGGCAGTGTGCGACCTGGTTTACCATGTCTGCAATCCGGGGAAGGGGGTAAGCATCGAGTCGCGTAAACCGGTTAATGGTTTGGCTGTAATCAACAACCATCCGGAACTTTTCCCCGGTCTTGACGACCACCACCTGAGCTCTCCAGGGGCTATGTCTGGCCTCGATGACTCCCACCCGCAAGAGGCGCTGGACCTCGGACCTAATAAAATTCCTGTCCTGCATGCTATACCGCCTGCTTCTGGTGGTGATTGGTTTGCAGTCGGCGGTGAGGTTTGCGAAGAGTGAGGGAGGGTCGATTTTTATGGTCACGAGGCTGCATATGGTGAGTGGGGGCAGGGGCTCCCTGGACTTCAGGGTTAGGCTCCTGAGGTTGCACTGGAAGTCGTGTCCCAATAGGAGAGGAGCGCAGAGGTCTGGGAGCACATATAATTTAAAGTTTGCGTACTCGGCGCCCTGTATTGCGAGGGTTGCGGTAGTGCACCCTTGGATTTGCACCGAGTGTGACCCAGAGGTGAGGGAGATGGTTTGGTGCGTCGGGAAAATTGGGAGCGAGCAGCGTCTTACCATGTCCGGGTGAATGAATCTCTCTGTGCTCCCGGAGTCGAAGAGGAGAGCGTCTCGTGCCCATTAACCCGGACAGTCATCATGGAGCTCCGGAGGTGCTTGGGTCGCGACTGGTCCAGGGTGACCGCGCTGAGTTGCGGGTAGTCGGCGTGGTCGGAGATGCTGGGGCGGCTCCGCGATGGCTGCTCATGTTGATTGTACGCGTCGAGCGGCGTAGCAGATGGCGGCCAAGGTGGCGGCCCTCGTTGGTCGAGCGTGGCAGGCGGCAAGGAAGATGGCGTCCAAGATGGCGGCCCCCATGGATCGCACGTGGCCGGCAGCGTGGGGGAGGATGGCCAAGATGGCGGCTCCCGTGAGTCGCACGTGCTGCTCCCACTGATAGCACGAGGCTGATGAGGGGGGCGGAGTCTGCAGACACACTGCCACGCTGCGGGGTCTGCGGGCCTCTGAGTCTGCGGATCGGGCCCGTGAGTTAGAGTTCTTAGACCTGGCCAGGCAGACTTTGGCGAAATGTCCTTTTCTCCCGCAGCTGCTGCAGTTCGTGTTGCGGCTGGGCAGTGCTGCCAGGGGTGTTGGGACTGGCCGCAGAAATAGCAGGGTAGCCGCCCCATGATGGCCGGGCAGCCACGCGGCACAGGCCTGGGGTAGTCTGTGGTCGGGGGTCCACGAGCGGGTCGCGTGTTCAGCCGGAAACGCGGTAAGGCTCTGGAACGCCACTTCCAGAGAGGAGGCTAACTTTACCGTTGTGGTAGTCTGTGTTAGAAGGATTACGGTACCTGGTAATGCCGGAATATCATTGGTGGAGAATGTACTTGTTCCCATTGGTTAAGCCTGTGTGTTAGCTCCGCCCTGCAAGGCGGGGTATAAGAGCCCGTGCCACCTCAGCAGTTTTCTTATGTACCTGTGCTGCTGGGGAAACATCTAGCGTATTAAAGCCTTCAATTGTCTCCAACCTCGCTTCTGGAGTTAGTGATCGTGCATCAACCGTCTCATCCAAGTCCAGGGCCCCCTTTTTGAGTAGGTGCTATCTCACGTAATTAGACCGGACTCCCGCCACGTAGATGTCTCGGATGGCGAGTTCCATATGCTGAGTGGCCGTAACGGCCTGGTAATTGCAGTTGCGTGCGAGGGCTTTGAGGTCGCGTAGGTAGTCATCTAGCGACTCCCTGGGATGCTGGCGGCGAGTGGTGAGGATGTGTCGTGCGTAGACCTCGTTCACGGGCCGTACATAGAGGCGTTCGAGCATCGCGAGAGCATCTGCGTAGGAGGAGGCCTCGTCGAGTTGACAGAGATTCGATGGCTCACCCGTACGTGGAGGAGGCTCAGCTTCTGTTCGTCAGTGACGGAAGGCGTGGAGAGATAAGCCTTGAAGTATCGAAGCCAGTGCAAAAAAAATTATTTCGCCTCCGCGGCCTGCGGATCGAGTTCCAGTTGGTCAGGTTTGAGGGCCGATTCCATAGTTGCGTTTAAGTTGATTAAATTGATGCGACCATCAATTCACTCGAGACAAGAGTAAAAGTAAACTGTGGCTTTAATCAACTTAGAACAGTGCAAACAGGTCGACTGCTCTTTATACCCCCCTCAAGGGGAGGAGCCATGGGCAGAGCCCATACGTGTCCCAACATGTTTCCCTATGGATGATGCCATACAATGGCCCATAGGTGGAGCCCACAAGGGCAACCACATAGCATAGATGCAAATACAAAGGCAAAGCATGATACTGATACAGTGGTGGATTATTGGTATAATACATTCACCACACTCTCCGTTTTTCTCTCCTCCTTTAAAATGTTTCTTAAAACCTACCTCTTTGCCCAAGCTTTTGGTCATCTGTCCTCATTATGTGGCTCGTTGTCAGATTTTCTTTTAAAACCTACCTGTGTAATGCCTGCTTTTCACAGTAACTTCACTGCAGTGTAAATGTAAGCCTACCTGTGACAATAGAAGGTTATTTATTTATTGGGATGTTTTACTATGTTAAAGGCACTGTATAAATGCAAGTTGTTGTGTCATTGAGTGATGTGAATGAGTGATCATGACATGCTGTTACCAGGCGAGGCAGCATTAACATCCATTGACATTTTACACTTGCTCTTCCATGTCGCTGGGATGGCTGATCTGCCGAGTATCAGACTTTATGGCAGCATTGGTGTACTGACCTTTACCCATTTTCTGCCAACCTGCCCAAGGAGACACTGACTATATTGTGGCATCATGGAAACATTCAAAGCATATGCAAGGTGTGTTAAGATTGGCCTTTGGCCCACTGCCATGAGGGACTCTGCGACTCATGTGCATGGCATTGGCAAGCATGCCAGACTGAACTGCGGAAATTCGATCCTGTGCATCGGAACATTACATATATGAGCAGTAGCGTCCTTCACACTGGCCACCTTTTGATGAATGCTGGTAGACGCATCCGCCGTCGACTCCAGCAGCCTTCCCTGTCCAGAAAGAATCTTCCTTTTAAAATCCTGACGCTCAGGAAACTCTCCTTACCAACTGCATGCATGACATTTTACCCTCCAGCCACAGGTGCTTCCTATGTCACTCCCACCTGTTCATTTCTGCTTGCATTTCACCCAGTGCAGTCTCCTCAAAGTCACTTTTCAAAACCCCCAAGATGGATCTATCTACATTGTTGCTATTGTCATCAAATGTCAGATGCATGATTGCTTCTGGTCATTAGTTCAAACTTCAGTATCTTCTCCCAATCTGACAGAAACAGGAGAAAGTGTGTTACAATCATGTCCTTATTATGAATTGTTGTCATAGTGTGAATTCCAGCACTGTTATGGACTTTCTCTTCAGTCGATGTTCTGGTGTCTGTTAGGAAAACAAAGATAGTTTTAAAGGAATTAGATTTGTATTGGTAAACATTAGGAATAAGTTATAGTTTTAAGTGGGTTGAATTTGATGTTTCTGTGCCTGGAAGGGTAAAACCTACAGTTAGACTCATTTTGGAACAACGTCTTTGTACGTGTGGGGGTTGATTAAGTTCCAACAGTGTTTATATTGTGCTTAGAGGGGCTATAGCATGACAAGTAAATAAATAGGCCAGCAGCAGAGGTATGTGGTGTTGCTTAGCAACTGGGGTGTTGTAAGGTAGAGAAGCTTTAAAGTTTTAGTTTTAGCTGAATTTGGGGGAAGTTGGAGACAGGGGGTGGGATTCTCGGAGCCCGGGGCCGTGCAATCGGCGCGACCAGCGCCATGCCGCCCTGACGCCGGGGCGTGATTCTCTGCAGAGCGCCGGCATGGCGCCGGTTGGGGGCTGCTCTACGGGGGCCCCCCCCTGGCGATTCTCGGCCTGGGTTAGTCCGAGCGGCCGTAACAAAAAGAAAACGGGTCCCGCCGGCGCCGTTCTAACATGGTCTTACCCGGCGGGACCTCGGCGTGAAAGGGTCCGAGGGCGGCCTGTGGGGGTGGGGGGGATGGTGGGGGGGTGCGGGGGAGTCCAACCCCGGGGGGGGGGGGGGGGAGCCTCCGCTGTGGCCTGGCCGTGATCGGGGCCCACTGATTGGCGGGCCGGCCTCTTGGGCTGGGGGCTTCCTTTCCTCTTTGCTGGCCCCTGTAGCCCTGCGCCATGTTGCGTCGGGGCCGGCGCAGAGAAGGGAGCCACTGCGCATGCGCGGACCCCGCGGCGCCCAGTTGACGCCGGGATCAGCAGCTGGAACGGCGAGGGTCGTTCCACTGCTGTGCTGGCCCCCTGTAGGGGCGAGAATTGCTGATCCTGAGGCCATGTCGACGCCGTCGGAAAACGCGACGGCGTCTACGACAGCGTCAACTCTTAGCCTCAGGATCAGAGAATCCCGCCCAGGATCTCAGGGAGTAAATATTTCCTATCTCTGTCAGAAGAAAGACTGGACAGGACAGGAGCTGCAAAGAGACTGGTTTCCTAAAGTACAAGTTATAGTCCAGATAACCAGGGAATTGGGACAGAAAGTGTGTTTAAGATGACTGCGGTTAAGAGAACAGAGACCCAGGCGTTGTTCAGAAGAATTCAAGGAAGAATAGCATTCAGTTCATAGAGCTTCTGTTGTAGGTGAAGTATTATTATCATTTCCAGTAGAAGACATAATGATGTACCCACCTGAAGAGGTAATGGATTGTCAGTACTAAAACCAAATAGCATGTAGTATAGTTGAATCAACCACGCAGCTTAGAATATTTAATTTCTTGAAACGTTCACAGATTACGGAGAATTTCCCTCTCATTCTTTAGCTGAGATTGTGTAAGTGTTGTTTTGCATTTTAACAATGGAAATGGCAGCACGGTGGAGCAGTGGTTAGCACTGCTGCCTCACTGCGCCGCGGTCCCAGGTTCGATCCCAGCTCTGGGTCACTGTCCGTGTGGAGTTTGCACATTCTCCCTGTGTTTGTGTGGGTTTCGCCCCCACAACCCCAAAGATATGCAGGGGAGGTGGATTGGCCACACTAAATTGCCCCTTCATTGGAAAAAATGAATTCTGCACTCTAAATTTTAAAAAAAACATTGGAAACATGGAGGTGCTAGCCTTACGGTTTTAAATTAATTCTTGTGATGTTAGCATCACTGATAAAGAAGGCCATTCCACAGTTGTCTCAAGAAGGAGGTGAAGGTAGGGCGGCAGAGCAGCACATCGGTTAGCACTGTTGCTTCACAGAGCCAGGGTCTCAGGTTCGATTCCCAGCTTGGACCACTGAGTGTGTGGCGTCTGCATGTTCTCCCCGCATCTCAAGGGTTTCCTCGATGAGCACTGTCGCCATCATTTTGTTGTGAGGGGTTAGACAATATTGAGGCCATATAGAGTGGCTGATGTTGCTCCTGGCATTTCTCTTGAAGTTGCAAAGCAGTGAGAATCAGGTCCACTCTTCCACGGCTTGGTCAGAAGCTACACTGGCTTTCTGGAAGGGTTTCTTCAGAGACTGGGCAAAGGCAGCTAGCGTGAATTTGGGCGATGATCTCCCTGGTAATGGTGGGTAGGGAGATTCCTTGGTAGTTCCCGCAGTCCACTTTTGTCTCCTTTCTGATGGTGGCAATGACAGCAACCCTGACGTCAGCAGGAATTTATTATGTCTCCCAAATGCTCAGCAACAGTTGAGGGAGATGACGAGTGGTCTCTTCTCCTCCCAAGTTTGAAAATCTCCACTGGGATCTTGTCCACTCCTGTTGATTTTCCATTCGTGTGTTGAAAAGAGTGGCACAGTGGTTAGCACTGATGCCTCACAGCACCAGGGACCCAGGTTCAATTCTGGCCTTGCGCGCCTGTCTGGGTGGGGTTTGTACGTCCTCCCTGCGTCTGCATGGGTTTCCTCCATCGAAGGCTGATGTTTTCTCTACCTTCGCACCAGTTTGAGGCCTAGGATATTGGGCCCACACCCTGGTGGCACTGAAGACGCCCCGGGTGTCATGCCCAACAGCGAGGAGTTGTAGCTCCTCAGCTTTCTCAGTCCAACATTGGTTCTTGATTTCCCTAGTGTTTCTTTGTACCTCCGCCATGGCTAATTGATGAGCTCTCCTCTAGCCTTGCTGGTTATGCCGTTTTGCCAGGCACGGAGAGCTTTCCTCTTCTTGTCGCTTTGGTCTTGGATGGTGTGTTCGTTCTTGTTGAATCAGTCTTGCTGTTTTCCCCATGTCTTGTAGCTGATGGTCTATTCATAGCTTGAGCTGATGGCGGTCTTCAGCTTTACCAGTTTCCCTGTACTCCCGTTAGAATCGACACTTTGGAGATTTTGGAGAAGAGATTGTTGGAAGTTCACTACCATGCTTGGCTCTCGAAGCCGCTCAGTGTTGATCATTTCTCTAAGCTGTTTCTCCATCTTTTGCTGCTTCTGATGAGTTTGACGAACATAGAGGAGCGGATGAGTCAGTGGTCTGTCCAGCAGTGATCTGTACTGGTCGTTGCTTTGGTGATGAGGGCATCCTTTTGGTCTCAGGAGCGGATGATGACTAAGCCAATCATGTGCCAGTGCTTTGCTTCTGGATACCTCCAGGAAGTCTTGGACTTGTCCTTTTGGCAGAACAATGTGTTAGTGATGACAAGCTGGTGTTCTGAGCATTTGGCGAGCTGGAGAACCCCTTTATAGTTACAATTCCCAACTCTTCCTTTTCTGATGGTTAATTTCCAGATTTGCGAATCCTTTCCAACCCTGGCGTTGAAATCCCCAAGGAGATTGATTTTATCTTCCTTAGGAATGTTGGAGAGTAGAATCCTTCTTTAGACTCATCATTGGCATCGAGGGTTGGGGCATCGGCACTCATGACCATTGCCTACTGGTTCTTGGCAGGTTGTAGATGAAGGGTCAGGAGGCGCTCGTTGATGCCGACAGGGAACGCTTAGTCGTTTGACGTGTTTGTTCTTGATGGTGAAACCAATTCCATGCATCCTAGGCTGACCCTTGGGTTTCCCCTCCAGAAGAACCACCGCCATCTTCCCTCAGTTGCCCTTCGCCTGCTCTTCGGGTCTACGGCAGGGCAGCGATGTCAATATCGAAGTGCCTGAGTTCACGGCCAATTCTCCTTTCCAGTCGATTGTTTTGCCCATTATCCATGAGGGTTCGTACAATCCAGGTTCCGAAATTGAGTTTAACTTTGATTTTCTGACTGCAGGCAGATGAGCTGCTGGATGTAGTTTGCCAGTCAGGTTGGGGATGGAGCAGATTCATTTTTAGGGCACCTTTTCTAGCCCTTTCCCAATGCCGGGTGAGCAGAGTGGATCCTGAAGAGGGCTGCTCAGTCATAAAGAAAGCTGACAAAATGTTCTCCTGTTCCTATTCCAAGTGCAAGATGACTGAATCAAATTCCACCGCCTACATGCCAGTCCCAAGCTAGAGAATTCCAGATCACATGGTCCTGTCCCCATCACCTCTCGCTGATCGCTGTCGGGCTTGTCTGCGTGGAGTTGGCGGGGGTGGGGGTGGGGGTGGGGGCGGGGGGGGGGGGGTTTCTCTCGGTAGACACCTGGTGCGGCATATCTTCTAGCTGTTACACATCAGAGACTAGATCAAATTCCAGTGGCAAAGGAGCCTCGACAACTGGGGATCTCCCTACAGCTGCAGCCTTCATCCATCATCGCAGCCGTTGACACCATACGAGGATCTTCCGCCTGAATCGCCGTTGAAGACTTGTTTTGGATTAGAATGCCGACAGTGCAGAAGGAGGCCATTTGGCCATTTGACTCTGCACCGACCCTTCGAAAGAGCACCCTCCCTCGGCCTAATCCCGTAACCCCGTAATCCCAACCAACCTTTGGACACTTAGGGGCAATTTAGCATGGCCAATCCACCTAACCAGCACATCTTTGGACTGTGGTAGGAAACCGGAGCACCCGGAGGAAACACACGCAGGCACGGGGAAAAATTGCAGACTCCACACAGTCAACTGAGGTCGGAATAGAACCTGGGTCCCTGGCGTGATGAGGCAGCGGTGCTAACCACTGTGCCACCGTGCCAGACCATTGGGCTTTATTTGATTCTTCCCCTTCGACCTTACTGTCATGGATCACCCTGCCAGGAGCTTAAGACATCCGACAGCGTGGCTTTCGGGATCAATGGGATGTTCAAGCCTCTCCACCACGCCAAGGTGGCAATCCAAGGAAAGGTGTGCAAGGACTAAGTATAGGATTGGGAAAATATACAGAGTATGGTAGCCGAGTTTGTGTGATACAAAAGGTTTGTACAGAATATAATGTCCTTTGTTCTATAGTTATTATTATCAAGCAGTGCAAGAACCAAAATACAATGATTGTAAATTTTGGTATTTGAAGAAATGCCCATGCACCGTACAAAATTACTTGAAGCAATCATGAAGGTGAATTTTCTTGACATTTCATTTTTGGTACTTCCTTTGCCAATATAAAGAGGTTAAACATTAAGTCTTATTTTCATTCTTTTCAATCCCAATTGCATCTCACTCTTTTTTAGAAAAGAATTCAAGTTCAAACTATCAATTGTGACATTACCCCGTTTCTCTGTTGTATCTGCTCTGATGGACGCAGCCTTCCACAACAGTGCTCCTGATGCATCTTCCTTTTTCTTTAAGGCCCCTAGTTGACAGGGCCCTCAACGAGGTCCAACTGGTTTCCCATACTTCTGCTCTCACCCCTTCACCCTCCTCCCAGAATTGCAAGAGGCTCTCCCCTTGTCCTCACTATCCATTGCACCAGCCTTCACATTGAAAGGGTCATCTTCCCCCATTTCTGCCATCTCCAACGTGGGGGCCACCACCAAAACACGTCTTCCGTTCCTCTCCCGTGTCAGCATTCTGAAGGAACCACTCCGACCACAACACCTGATCCACTCCTTTATCTCCCTCAACACTTCATCCCCTTCCCATGCAATCCCAGAAGGTGAAATAGCACCTGCCCTTTTACCTCCTCTCTGTCCTCACTATTCAAGACCCCTCTCACTCCTGCCAGGTGAAGCAGCGATTTACTTGCACTTCTTTCAATTTGGTCGACTGTATTCATTGCTCATAATGTGGCCTGCTCTACACTGGGCAGGACGAAATTCAGATCGGTTGACCGCTTGGCTGAATACCTCCACTCAGTCCACAAACATGACCCCGAGCTTCTGGTTGCTTGTCGTTTTAATTCGCTACATTGCTCTGACCCTCACGTTTCTGTCAATGTCCTGCTGCTGTATTCCTGTGAAGCTCAATGTAAGCGCGAGGAACAGAATCTCAACTTCCGGTTAGGCACTTTGCAGCCTTCTGGACTCAACACAATTTCAGACTCTGAACTCTGTCCCTCATTTTCATCCTCCTCTTTAATGTTATTTACTGCTCTTTATTTAGTTTATCACGTGTTTGCTTTTGGGCAGAGATGTCCATTATTCTGCCAATCTCATTCACTCAGTCAAATGCTTTGCTTCTTTGTTGCATTACCATTCCCTTTGCCTTTTCTTCCATGACATCACTGTCGTGTAATCGCTCCCATCTTATGCCCCATCCCAGGCCTTCCCATTTGTGCTTCCTCCTCCTCCTCCAGCATAAAATCCATCATCTCTCTACCTTCCTTCAGTTCTTAGTCATATTAGACTAAAAGCATTGGAATTCAGGCCTGCCTATGCCGCCATGAAGCACGCTGAGGGGCGCGAGGAAAATCCTGCCTGTTAACTGGTTCCCCCTCCACAGAAGCTGCCAGACCTTCTGAGCAATTCCAGCGCCAACATAAGTGTACTTTACCTGAATGCTCGCAGTATTCGGAATAAGGTCAATGAGTTGATGGCGCAAATCATCGTGAATGACTATGATTTAGTGGCCATCACTGAAACATGGCTAAAGGATGGTCACAACTGGGAGTTAAATATCCGAGGGTATCAAACTATTCGGAAGGACAGAGTGGATGGTAAGGGAGGTGGTGTAGCTCTGTTATTTAAGGATGACATCCGGGCAATAGTAAGGGATGACATTGGTGCTATGGAGGATAAGGTTGAATCCATTTGGGTGGAAATCAGGAATAGTAAGGCGAAAAAGTCACTGATAGGAGTAGTCTATAGGCCACCAAATAGTAACATTATGGTGGGGCAGGCAACAAACAAGGAAATAACTGATGCATGTAGAAATGGTACAGCAGTTATCATGGGGGATTTTAATCTACATGTCGATTGGTTTAACCAGGTCGGTCAAGGCAGCCTTGAGGAGGAGTTTATAGAATGTATCCGCGATAGTTTCCTAGAATAGTATGTAATGGAACCTATGAGGGAACAAGCGGTCCTAGATCTGGTCCTGTGTAATGAGACAGGATTGATTAATGATCTCATAGTTAGGGATCCTCTCGGAAGGAGCGATCACAATATGGTGGAATTTAAAATACAGATGGAGGGTGAGAAGGTAAAATCAAGCACTAGTGTTTTGTGCTTAAACAAAGGAGATTACAATGGGATGAGAGAAGAGCTAGCTAAGGTAGACTGGGAGCAAAGACTTTATGGTGAAGCAATTGAGGAACAGTGGAGAATCTTCCAAGCGATTTTTCACAGTGCTCAGCAAAGGTTTATACCAACAAAAAGGAAGGACGGTAGAAAGAGGGAAAATCGACTGTGGATATCGAAGAGGGAAAATCGACCGTGGATATCTAAGGAAATAAGGGAGAGTATCAAATTGAAGGAAAAAGCATACAAAGTGGCAAAGATTAGTGGGAGACTAGAGGACTGGGAAGTCTTTAGGGGGCAACAGAAAGCTACTAAAAAAGCTATAAGGAAGAGTAAGATAGATTATGAGAGTAAACTTGCTCAGAATATAAAAACAGATAGTAAAAGTTTCTACAAATATATAAAACAAAAAAGAGTGGCTAAGGTAAATATTGGTCCTTTAGAGGATGAGAAGGGAGATTTAATAATGGGAGATGAGGAAATGGCTGAGGAAATGAACAGGTTTTTTGGGTCGGTCTTAACAGTGGAAGACACAAATAACATGCCAGTGACTGATAGAAATGAGGCAATGACAGGTGAGGACCTTGAGATGATTGTTATCGCTAAGGAGCTAGTGATGGGCAAGCTAATGGGGCTAAAGGTAGACAAGTCTCCTGGCCCTGATGGAATGCATCCCAGAGTGCTAAAAGAGATGGCTAGGGAAATTGCAAATGCACTAGTGATAATTGACCCAAAATTCACTGGACTCTGGGGTGGTCCGGCAGATTGGAAATTAGTAAATGTGACACCACTGTTTAAAAAAGGAGGTAGGCAGAAAGCGGGTAATTATAGGCCAGTGAACTTAACTTCGGTAGTAGGGAAGATGCTGGAATCTATCATCAAGGAAGAAATAGCGAGGCATCTGGATGGAAATTATCCCATTGGGCAGACGCAGCATGGGTTCATAAAGGGCAGGTCGTGCTTAACTAATTTAGTGGAATTGTTTGAGGACATTACCAGAGTGGTAGATAACGGGGAGCCAATGGATGTGGTATATCTGGATTTCCAGAAAGCCTTTGACACGATGCCACACAAAAGGTTGCTGCATAAGACAAAGATACATGGCATTAAGGGTAAAGTAGTAGCATGGATAGAGGATTGGTTAATTAATAGAAAGCAAAGAGTGGGGATTAATGGGTGTTTCTCTGGTTGGCAATCAGTAGCTAGTGGTGCCCCTCAGGGATCAGCGTTGGGCCCACAATTGTTCACAATTTACATAGATGATTTGAAGTTGGGGACCAAGGGCAATGTGTCCAAGTTTGCAGATGACACTAAGATGAGTGGTGAAGCAAAAAGTGCAGAGGATACTGGAAGTCTGCAGAGGGATTTGGATAGGCTGAGTGAATGGGCTAGGGTCTGGCAGATGGAATACAATGTTGACAAATGTGAGGTTATCCATTTTGGTCGGAATAACAGCAAAAGGGATTATTATTTAAATGATAAAATATTAAAACATGTTGCTGTGCAGAGAGACCTGGGTGTGCTCGTGCATGAGTCGTAAAACGTTGGTTCACAGGTGCAACAGGTGATTAAGAAGGCAAATAGAATTTTGTCCTTCATTGCTAGAGGGATGGAGTTTAAGACTAGGGAGGTTATGCTGCAATTGTATAAGGTGTTAGTGAGGCCACACCTGGAGTATTGTGTTCAGTTTTGGTCTCCTTACCTCAGAAAGGACGTACTGGCACTGGAGGGTGTGCAGAGGAGATTCACTAGGTTAATCCCAGAGCTGAAGGGGTTGGATTACGAGGAGATGTTGAGTAGACTGGGACTGTACTCGTTGGACTTTAGAAGGATGAGGGGGTGGATCTTATAGAAACATATAAAATTATGAAGGGAATAGATAGGATAGATGCGGGCTGGTTGTTTCCACTGGCGGGTGAAAGCAGAACTAGGGGGCATAGCCTCAAAATAAGGGGAAGTAGATTTAGGACTGAGTTTAGGAGGAACTTCTTCACCCAAAGGGTTGTGAATCTATGGAATTCCTTACCCAGTGAAGCAGTTGAGGCTCCTTCATTAAATGTTTTTAAGATAAAGATAGATAGTTTTTTGAAGAATAAAGGGATTAAGGGTTATGCTGTTTGGGCCGGAAAGTGGAGCTGAGTCCACAAAAGATCAGCCATGATCTCATTGAATGGTGGAGCAGGCTCGAGGGGCCAGATGGCCTACTCCTGCTCCTAGTTCTTATGTTTCTGTTTCCATCTCACTAATGCATACTTTGCACCAATTATTCCCTTGTTCACGGACCACTCTGGTCTGTCACCGTGGACTACTACCTTGCTATAAAATTAAGACAGAGATAGATAGGTTCATGATGAAGAAGGGGATCAGGGGTTATGGGGAGAAGGCAGGAGAATGTGGATGAGAAAAATATCAGCCATGATTGAATGGCGGAGCAGACGCAATGGGCGGAGTGGCCTAATTCTGCTCCTACGTCTTATGGTCTTATGGCTGCAAAATCTTTCATTTTCCTTCTACTCGCTGGCCTTCCTTGGAAGAATGCATCCAATCAACAGCTTGATCATCACACTCATAACACCGATGTAACATCATGAGAATGGTAGCGGATGGCGGTTCCAGTGACACAGAGTACTTTGCATTTCTGTCACATTGTATTTTGTCAAATTCCCTGCAGAACTGAAGACCATGGGCAGAATTTTAGGTCGAAGGCTCGGGTGCACACCCAACCCGGAAGCACCTAAAATTGCACGCGGGTCCTGACATAATTTTGCCCTCACGTGATATTTCGGTCGATGGAGCCGCGCACGAGAGTCAGAATCCTGCCTGCCGACAATCAAGAAGCCAAGTTAAATGGATTAAACAGCGATTGACCGGGATTTTACGTTGCCCGTCTGCCTTTACGGTTGGCCGCTGGGCCAATTGGCAAGGCAGCCTTTACGTTTAAGCTGCTGCCTCGATCCAGGGCGGGATGAAAGGTCAGGGGTCAAATCAAATTTCCAATTGTGCCTGTGGACTGAGGTCTGTGTGCAATGGCGCCGCCCAGGCACCCGTGTCAGAGTAATAACATTGATACTTATTTTTCATGGGTCAGCAGCTCCCTGAGACAGCTCCGCAGCGCCCGTCTCCCTGACGGAGCACATTTCAAGTGCCAGCCTGCCCACTCTCTTTTCTGCATACCCAGTCTCTTCCCACCCTCCTGGTCAGTGCTCAGCCTTTCACAGAGAGTGTTTCGAGCAGGATGCCTGTTAACTGACCAACCAGTGTGCAATTTCGCCCTGGGCCAGCACAGCCAGGAACACGTTTCATGGCTGCTTCTGGGCTACCGAGTGCGCGGGCCTGGTGAGCTGGAAATTCAGATCCATGTCTAAGCGCTAATGCGTTACTTTAATCGCTCTATGAAAACTCAAAAACAAAATCAAACCTTCTCCCAAAACAGGAAATCATCCATGCTTTCATAGCACAAAACAAGTCAAACACAAAAATACACTTAGCCTGGAATTTCCATGCCAGCAAAAAGGAGCTATGCATGTGGTGCGGTCAGAAAAATCACTGTGCTTCCGGCCCACCTCTCAGTCAGTATTATTTTCTAACTTTGCTGCCCGTGCGCAGTGTGCTCTTTCACACAGAATTTCAATTCCAGTGCACTATCGGATTTACAGAGTCTGGACTCTAACTCTACATCTTCAGCGCAACACTGAGAAGAGCTCCAGCGCGATCAACGTGCAACTGATCATTGTGTGGCAATACTGCATTGCGCAGGTCAGTGCATGCTTTGCTTCATCTGAAGGTAACCAGAGGTGCCACTCTTACCTGCAACAAAGGATGGCACCAGTACGACTAAGACCGCTCTGCAGCTTAGAAATCATGAGCCTTGGCAGCTTAATCAAGAACAGCAGCAAAGCATTGTGCCGATAGTTGCACAAGTTTGTTGAATCAAACATGCCATTAGTATTTTAAGCATCAATTGACAAGTCTGGACTGATTAGGCAGCCTTGTGCTGCAATGCCTTGCCCTATGGCTCAACATCTCCAGAACAATTGTAATTTCTTGCATTTGCCCAATTTACCAAGGTGTGTAACTCAAAGCAATGGTAAAGAAAGTAAAGGGACCAGTGAAGAATTATTTGCCGCGCTAATTACAGTGAGGAAAACTAGCAAGTTTGGTGCTAATTTCAGATACTTTTTAAGGAGTGCCACAGCTATGTTTTAATGGTGTAAATTATATCTGTCAAGGAACTGAGCACTAACTGAGCCTTGTCCTACACTTTTGTACATAGTTCTTCCAATATTATCTATTATCACTGAATACTTGGCTCCTGCTAAACTGTAAACAGCAACAAATACTCAGTACAATGAGTTGCTGACACATGCTGGACAATCATTTCCCTTTATTGTGAATGCTGGAAGTTGAATGCTGCTCCTTTGTGCTTTGTTTCAGCCATTATATGCACAATCTTCCAATCCATCTAAATGATATTCTGTACACTCTGCTGGCAGCTTGTTGTGAGTCTAGTAAGGGTCTCCTTCCGTCTATACACTGGTGGAGCCCTGCTACGTGCCAGCCACATCTTATTCTGTAGTGGCTAATGAGCTAGCTTTAGGACTTCCGGGTGCGGCGATGACCAGCTAAGTTGCACGTTTCGGCAGCTCCCGGTGGAACGGACTTTTGGGCTCTTGGGCCCTAACGGCAATTTGAACGGCAAAAAACACTGTGCGGTAATCCAGAAGGGAATCCCCCCTGGACACGGATGGAAAAAAGAGAGGAAGGTGGCCGGATTGCGGTGGATCCTCTAGAGCAGCGGCCAGGAAGGCAGGCACAAAGCAAGATGGCGTCGGAAGGAGGCAGTTTAATATGGGGCCCTGACCAACAAGAGTTCCTGCGGCGTTGCGTGGAAGAACTCAAAAAGGAGATGAAGAAGGAGCTGTTGGCCCCGATATTACAAGCGATTGAGGGGCTAAAGGAGGAGCAAAAGACCCAGGAACAGGAGCTTCGGGTCATGAAGGCAAAGGCTGCTGAGAATGAGGACGACATACAGGGTCTGGTGGTGAAAACGGAAATGCACGAGGCACAACACAAAAGGTATGTGGAAAGGCTGGAGGTGCTGGAGAATAATGCGAGGAGGAAGAATTTAAGGATTCTTGGTCTTCCCGAAGGTGTAGAAGGGGCGGACGTCGGGGCATATGTGAGCACGATGCTGCACTCGTTAATGGGATCGGAGGCCCCGACGGGTCTGCTGGAGGTGGAGGGAGCCTATCAAGTTATGGCGCGAAGACCGAGGGCTGGAGAAATCCTTCGAGCCATAGTGGTGAGATTTCTCCGATATAAGGACAGAGAGATGGTCCTCAGATGGGCAAAGAAAACTCGGAGCAGTAGGTGGGAGAACGCGGTGATCCGAGTATATCAAGATTGGAGTGCGGAGGTGGCGAGAAGGAGGGCAAGCTTTAATCGGGCCAAGGCGGTGCTGGACAAACGGAAGATTAAATTTGGAATGCTGCAACCGGCAAGACTGTGGGTTACACATCAAGGGAAACACCACTACTTCGAAACGGCAGATGAGGAGTGGACATTTATTGTCGAGGAGAAACTGGAGTGAGCGGGCCATAAAAAGAACGTTTGGGACAAAGTGGGGGGGTGAATATGTGGGATGAAGGGGAGGAAAAGAGGGAAGAGATGACTTCCCAAGTTGTTAATCCTGCGACCCTGTAACTTTTCTCTCTTCCCCATGTCGTGGAGGAGGGAGGATGAGGAGCTGAGGGCGCCGGCCATTGGGGGCGGGGCCAAAAGGGAAGCACGGGCTTTGTTCTCGCGCTATGGTAATCACGGCGGGAACAGGGAAGCAGGAAGGAGGGGGCCCTGCACAGTGTGAGCCGAGGTCACGGGGGGAAGCCGAGGTCGGCCAGAGTTTGCTGACTTCTGGGAGCAACATGGGGGGTGCAATTACGCTAGTTTGGGAACTAGCGGGGGGGGGGGGGGGCGGTTAACTGGGTTGCTGCTGCTGGGGTGAAGGGGGAGCTGGTATGGGGGGGGTGGTCGGGGCGGGGGGGCGCCGCATGGGGGAGATACGGCTACGTGGGAACCAGGTGAGGAGCTGGATTGGAAAAGGAGATGGCTAATCGTCAAGGGGGGGGGGGGGGGGGGGGGGGCGGGGTAGGGGGGGGGGGGGGGCTAAAGAGCCCCCCAACCCGGTTGATCACGTGGAATGTGAGAGGGCTGACTGGGCCGATTAAGAGGGCACGGGTACTCGCACACCTAAAGAAACTTAAGGCAGATGTGGTTATGCTTCAGGAGACGCATCTGAAGCTGATAGACCAGGTCAGACTACGCAAAGGATGGGTGGGGCAGGTGTTTCATTCGGGGCTAGACGCAAAAAACAGGGGGGTGGCCATACTAGTGGGGAAGCGGGTAATGTTTGAGGCAAAGACTATAGTGGCGGATAGTGGGGGCAGATACGTGATGGTGAGTGGTAAATTGCAAGGGGAGGCGGTGGTATTAGTGAACGTGTATGCCCCGAACTGGGCTGATGCCAACTTTATGAGGCGTATGTTAGGACGAATCCCGGACCTAGAAGTGGGGAAGTTGATAATGGGTGGAGATTTTAATACGGTGCTGGACCCAGGGCTGGACAGATCGAGGTCCAGGACCGGAAGGAGGCCGGCTGCAGCTAGGGTGCTTAAGGGTTTTATGGAGCAGATGGGAGGAGTAGGACCCTGGAGATTTAGTAGACCGAGGAGTAAGGAGTTTTCGTTTTTCTCCTATGTCCACAAAGTTTATTCACGGATAGACTTTTTTGTTCTGGGAAGGGCACTGATCCCAAAGGTGACGGGGATGGAGTACACGGCTATAGCCATTTCGGATCATGCTCCACATTGGGTGGACCTGGAGATAGGGGAAGAAAAACAACAGCGTCCACCCTGGAGAATGGACATGAGATTATTGGCAGATGAGGGGGTGTGCTTAAGGGTGAGGGGGTGTATTGAAAGGTACTTGGAACTCAATGATAATGGGGAGGTACAGGTGGGAGTGGTCTGGGAGGCGCTGAAGGCAGTGGTTAGAGGGGAGCTGATATCTATTAGGGCACATAAAGGAAAGCAGGAGGGTAGGGAAAGGGAGCGGTTGTTGAAAGAACTTCTGAGGATGGACAGACAATATGCGGAGGCACCGGAGGAGGGACTGTACAGGGAAAGGCAAAGGCTACATGTAGAATTTGACTTGTTGACTACGGGTAATGCAGAGGCACAATGGAGGAAGGCACAGGGTGTACAGTACGAATATGGGGAGAAGCGAGCAGGTTGCTGGCCCACCAACTGAGGAAAAGGGGAGCAGCGAGGGAGATAGGGGGGGTGAGAGATGAGGAGGGAGAGATGGAGCGGGGAGCGGAGAGAGTGAATGGATGGTTCAAGGCATTTTACGAAAGATTATATGAAGCTCAGCCCCCGGATGGGAAGGAGAGAATGATGTGCTTTCTGGATCAGCAGGAATTTCCCACGGTGGAGGAGCAGGAGAGGGTGGGACTGGGAGCACAGATTGAGACGGAGGAAGTGGTGAAAGGGATTGGGAATATGCAGGCGGGGAAGGCCCCGGGACCAGACGGATTCCCAGTTGAATTCTATAGAAATATATGGACTTGCTGGCCCCGCTACTGATGAGAACCTTTAATGAGGCGAGGGAAAGGGGGCAGTTGCCCCCGACTATGTCAGAGGCAACGATATTGCTCCTCCTAAAGAAGGAAAAAGACCCGCTGCAATGCGGGTCCTACAGGCCCATTTCCCTCCTGAATGTGGACGCTAAGATTCTGGCCAAGGTAATGGCAATGAGGATAGAGGATTGTGTCCCGGGGTGGTTCATGAGGACCAAACTGGGTTTGTGAAGGGGAGACAGCTGAATACAAATATACGGAGGCTGCTAGGGGTAATGATGATGCCCCCACCAGAGGGGGAAGCGGAGATAGTGGTGGCGATGGATGCCGAGAAAGCATTTGATAGAGTGGAGTGGGATTATTTGTGGGAGGTGCTGAGGAGATTTGGTTTTGGGGATGGGTATATCAGGTGGGTACAGTTGCTGTATGGGCCCCGATGGCGAGCGTGGTCACGAATGGACGGGGGTCTGACTATTTTCGGCTCCATAGAGGGACGAGGCAGGGATGTCCTCTGTCCCCGTTATTGTTTGCACTGGCGATTGAACCCCTGGCCATAGCATTGAGGGGTTCCAGGAAGTGGAGGGGAGTACTCAGGGGGGGAGAAGAACACCGGGTATCTCTGTATGCGGATGATTTGTTGCTATATGTGGCGGACCCGGCGGAGGGGATGCCAGAGATAATGCGGATACTTGGGGAGTTTGGGGAGTTTTCAGGGTACAAACTGAACATGGGGAAAAGTGAATTGTTTGTGGTGCATCCAGGGGAGCAGAGCAGAGAGATAGAGGATTTACCGTTGAGGAAGGTAACAAGGGACATCCGGTACTGGGGATCCAGATAGCCAAGAATTGGGGTACATTACACAGGCTTAACTTAACGCGGTTGGTGGAACAGATGGAGGAGGACTTTAAGAGATGGGACACGGTGTCCCTGTTATTATAGGCAGGTAGGGTGCAGGCGGTTAAAATGGTGGTCCTCCCGAGATTCCTTTTTGTGTTTCAGTGCCTCCCGGTGGTGATCACGAAGGCTTTTTTCAAAAGAATCGAGAAGAGTATTATGAGTTTTGTGTGGGCTGGGAAGACCCCGAGAGTGAGGAGGGGATTCTTGCAGCGTAGTAGGGACAGGGGGGGGCTGGCACTACCGAGCCTAAGTGAACACGACTGGGCCGCCAATGTTTCAATGGTGTATAAGTGGATGGGAGAAGGGGAGGGAGCGGCGTGGAAGAGATTGGAGAGGGCGTCCTGTAGGGGGACTAGCCTACAAGCAATGGTGACGGCGCCGTTGCCGTTCTCACCAAAGAAATACACCACAAGCCCGGTGGTGGTGGCTACATTGAAAATTTGGGGGCAGTGGAGACGGCATAGGGGAGGGACGGGAGCTTCGGTGTGGTCCCCGATAAGGAACAATCATAGGTTCGTTCCGGGGAGAATGGATGGGGGATTTGGAGCATGGCAAAGAGCTCGGGTAGTACAACTGAGAGATCTGTTTGTAGATGGGACGTTTGCGAGTCTGGGAGCGCTGACGGAAAAATATGGGTTGCCCCAAGGAAATGCATTTCGGTACATGCAATTGAGGGCTTTCGCGAGGCAACAGGTGAGGGAATTCCCGCAGCTCCCGACGCAGGAGGTGCAGGATAGAGTGATCTCAGAGACATGGGTGGGGGATGGTAAGGTGTCGGACATTTACAGGGAAATGAGGGACGAGGGGGAGATCATGGTGGATGAGCTGAAAGGGAAGTGGGAAGGGGAGCTGGGGGAGGAGATTGAGGAGGGGCTGTGGGCTGATGCCCTACGTAGGGTAAACTCATCATCCTCGTGTGCCAGGCTAAGCCTGATACAATTTAAGGTGTTACATAGGGCGCATATGACTGGAGCACGGCTCAGTAAATTTTTGGGGGTAGAGGATAGGTGTGCGAGATGCTCGAGAGGCCCAGCGAATCACACCCACATGTTCTGGTCATGCCCGGCACTACAGGGGTTCTGGGTGGGGGTGGCAAAGGTGCTTTCGAAGGTGGTGGGGGTCTGGGTCGAACCAAGCTGGGGGTTGGCTATATTCGGGGTTGCAGAAGAGCCGGGAGTGCAGGAGGCGAGAGAGGCTGATGTTTTGGCCTTTGCATCCCTAGTAGCCCGACGCAGGATATTGTTAATGTGGAAGGAAGCCAAACCCCCGGGTGTGGAGACCTGGATAAATGACATGGCAGGGTTTATAAAGTTAGAACGGATCAAGTTCGTATTAAGGGGTTCGGCTCAAGGGTTCGCTAGGCGGTGGCAACCGTTCGTCGACTACCTCACAGAAAGATAGAGGGAATGGAAAAGAAGAAAACAACAGCAGCAACCCAGGGGGGAAGGGGGGAGGGGGGGGGGAGGAATCGAACGGACTCTCAGAGATGTTATTGTATATGTATAATATGTATAGGTAGTTGTTATAGGTAATTGTATGTTGGATTGTTGGATTGTATTTTTGGAGAGTATTTATTTTGGACAAGGCAGTTGCCATTCAGTTTTGTTTTTGTTTATATATTATTTATTTATTTGTTTAAAACTGGCCACTGTTATTTATATTGCTTTATTGTTGTGTAAAAGAAACACTACGTACTGTTATGTTTGGCCAAAAATCTTGAATAAAATATATATATTTTTTTAAAATGAGCTACCTTTAAGCTTTGCTCACATGTGTAACACTGCAATCCCTCAGTGTTCCTCGTGTGCAGGAGTCTTTGCAGCTCCTCGCTAAACAAATTGTCTTTTTCTTTCTCAGTAACATCAAATCTACAACAATTCAACAGGTGGTCAATTGATGTTGTTTTTTCTTGCATTTGCCCAATTTGTCATGTTGTGTAACTCAGAGCAATGGCAGAGTAGGAAAGTAAAGGGACCAGTGAAGCATTGGTTGCCGCGCTCATTACAGTGAGGAAATCTAGCAAGTTTGGTGATAATTTCAGATACTTTTCAAGGGGTGCCACGGTTCTGTTTTAATGGTGTAAATTATACGTCAAGTAACTGAGAGTTATTTAGAACAATTGCATGGCTCCGAGCTGCAGCTTGGAGCTGCTCTGGACCATTTATGAGTTTGGAGGGTCAGACGTTGACACCATTGATCAGTTGAGCCAGGTCCCTTGGGGCCGGGGACAATCCCGTGGGTTGGTGAGTTACAGTTGCAAGGTGGGATCCCGTGGAGTGAGGCAGTCCCTGGGGGTTGGTGGGGAGGGGAGTTGATGGGGTGCCTAGTATGGTGGTAGACAGGGCATGATGGAGTCCCCTGCGGGGCGGCTGGTTGGGGGGGGGCGGTGGGGGGAGGATGGAGAGATAGTTCCATAGGCAGTCAATGCAGGACTGTAAACAAGTTACCTTGGAATTGGTTTAAATTATTTTAACTGTTCCTGGGTAGTTGAAACTATCCAAAATGTGTAATTTAATAACGCTTCTTCAGATGGTTCCTAGTACAGGCCAATTGCTCATCAGAAGCTTACTCTTCCCGGGCAAATTCTTTTTCAAAGAATGTATTTTTTTGAGCGTTGAGCTTCACTGGAACATTGCAGCAGTCCAAGGACAGACATGTGGGCATGGCAGCAGGGTCTGGTGTTAAAATGATTGCTTTGCTGAGCATCTTCGGTCTGTGCGCATTCAGGTCCCTGACCTTCCTGTTGCTTGCCATTTTAGCACAAGACGCTGCTCCCATGCCCACATGTCTGTCCTTGGCCTGCTGCAATGTTCCAGTGAAGCTCAACGCAAACTGGAGGAACAAAATCTCATCTTCTGGTTAGGCACGCCACAGCCTTCCGGTCTCAACATCGAATTCAACAACTTCAGATGATTAGCTCTACCCCACCTGGACCCATTTGTTTTCATCCCATTTCATTTTAACTGTTACCATTTCTCTCTTTCTTAATATATATTAACCCCCCCCCCCCCCCCATCTTATCAACCTTTCCTCACCCTTTCTCCTCTTTGCTTCCCCATTTCCCTCCCCCACATCTACATCTATCACAGTTCACCCTCTGATGTTAGTTTCTCTGCTGTTTGGCCGTTCACATCTTTTGTTCTCTCTGGGGACTGCCATTAGCGCTCTTTCCCCTTGGTTTCTGTGGCCATTAGCATTCGGTTTCCCTGGGTTTCTGTGGCTATGACTCATCTTTCGTTCTCACTCCATAGTATAAATATTTCCCACTTTCTCTGTCTGTTAGCTTTGGCATAGTCATTGGACTCGAAACGTTAGCTCTTTTCTCTCCCTATCGATGATGCCAGGCCTGCTGAGATTTTTCAGCATTTTCTCTTTCGTTTCAGCTAAAAATGAAACTGACCACCATGGACATATATGATTTACAGTTTGCAGATGGCTGCTGTATTGTTACCCACTCTGCACCAGATTTGTAAGCCACTCTTCTGCTTACACAAAACTTGGTCCACACCAACTCAGCTAAATAATTCACCCCCATATATAATGAAGGAGAGACTCTGGAACATGTTGAGCACATCCTATACCTTGGCATCCACTTTCTCAAATGGCCACCATTGACGAGGAGACCCAACACTGCACCAGCTCAGCCTTCTACTAAATCAGCAGCAACAACAAAGACTTCCCCAAGTCAAGAGAAGTCAAAGCGTACAGAATAGTAGTCATCTTTCCGGTAGGTTCTGTTTTTATTGCAGTTATCCAGTAGTTGCATTATCACTTGAGTTGGTTCAGGTTCTGTTGATGGCTGATCATGTTACTCCTACTTGGCACTGAGTTTCATTCAGATATTTTCTATCTACATGGACAGCACGGTAGCACAGTAGTTAGCACAATTGCTTCACAGCTCCAGGGTCCCAGGTTCGATTCCCGGCTTGGGTCACTGTCTGTGCGGAGTCTGCACGTTTTCCCCGTGTGTGCGTGGGTTTCCTCCGGGTGCTCCGGTTTCCTCCCACAGTCCAAAGATGCGCAGGTTAGGTGGATTGGCCATGATAAATTGCCCTTAGTGTCCATAATTGCCCTTAATGTTGGGTGGGGTTACTGGGTTATGGGGATAGGGTCGAGGTGTGGGATTGGGTAGGGTGTTCTTTCCAAGGGCCGGTGCAGACTCGATGGGCCGAATGGCCTCCTTCTGCACTGTAAATTCTATGATACATGACTATGGTGGTAGAGCCTGTAAGAGCCAATTTAAAAAAAAACTTGTGCTTCTCGAATTACACTGGTAGGGTTTTGCCTCTTGCTCGTAAGAGGGTAGGAAAAAGTGCTGGAAGACACTTGTGCATATGTATAGACTGGTTAGCGGCACTGTAAGAAAGGCAACAAAAACAAGTTTAAAAACCAATGACACAATTTTGTTTGCAGCAAGAATGACCGTATATACGGTTTCAAAGAGCAAACAACAGCCATAAAGTGTTGCAACACTTAAGACAGGCTATATAACATCTGTTTCTCAAACGGCTTGAGGGCAAAGGTTACAGCTTCAGACCAATTCCCAATCTCAGATTGTAACCTAAAGCATGGAGTTAATGGCACAGTAAAGAGGAAAAAAAACCACAGTTGAGTTAGACTTTAGTACCCTATATTGGTTGGCCAAAAAACCCCACTGACATAGAGATTGGTGAAGTCATCAACATATCTTGGGAATGTCTCGCTGTAATTATACAGGGCCTTGGTGAGGCCACACCTGGAATAGCAGTTTTGGTCTCCTTATCGGAGGAAGGATGTTCTAGCTATAGATGCAGTGCAGTGAAGGTTTACAAGACTGATTCCTGGGATGGCAGGACTGACGTGCAAGGAGAGATTGAGTCGGTTAGGATTGTATTCACTGGAGTTCCAAAATAGAAACCGATAAAATCCTAACAGGACTAGACATGGTAGATGCAAGAAGGATGTTCCCGATGGTTGGGGTGTCCAGAACCAGGGGTACCAGTCTGAGGATATGGGGTAGACCATTCAGGACAGGGATGAGGAGAAGTTTCTTCACCCAGAGTGGTCGGCTTGTGGTATTCTCTACCACAGGAAGCAGTTGAGGCCAAAACACTGTGGGCGCGATTCAACCAAAACATTTCTAACATTTTGTATGGGTTTGGCAGGGTGTTTCACGCCGGCATTTTGGGCGAGATCCCGAACTGAACTCACCCACATTTAGTCATTTCTTTGGGCCTTGGGAGTTTCTCCCCTGTCCGGCCCACACTTAGAATTTTTTTCAGCAGCGGGAAGCTAATCTCAGAGTGAGACTGGCTCCGCAGAGATCGGGGCGCAATATTGAAAGGGTGCCCCGATCTCTAAGTGGGCTTGAGGCGCCCCCCCCCCCCCCCCCCCCACCCACGGACAAGTGAAAGCAATATTAAAAACAAATGCAAAAAGCTTTATGGTCATGACATGAAATGAACATCTTCACTTGTCTGGGGATTAAGAAGTATCACATTGATGTATGCGAAATTGCTTTCAAGACCAGTGGAAAACTGAGTCATCCTGCCAAACAGGCCAGATTGGTTATTATTAAGGTCAATGTTGCTTTGAAGAGTCAGAAAAGTAATAAGTTGAAGCCCGTCCCTCTCTTCCATCGGTGAACACAAACAATCTTCGTGAAGATGACTAACATATATACATATACAAACACACTTCTAAAACCCTACACTGGACTTGTATTCCACGTAATTTAACCTGAAGAACAAGGTGATTAACCCTTCAAAGTATCTTTCTCTCCTGTGTCAGGTAGGGTCCCAACTCTAGACTTAAAACTACAACTCTATATGCTGTTTTGAATTGAAGAAATGACCAATGAAATACACAAATTAAAGAAGGGCGACAGCGTCAAAGGAAATGTAACTAACCAAAATATCAATCCCGGGGGTGATGATGCACTCCAGCCCCCGTGACGCCCACCGGTCGCGGACGGTCTGCAGTGTGCCAGCGGGCACCACCTGGTCCTTCTACAGGGTCACCTAGCCATGAATGTAGCCACGGTAGAGGGGCAACTACAACTTTATCTTCACACTGAAGTACTTTAATGCACCTTCAATGGGTGGTGAATTGTGCACGTCCAAACTAAAATGCTAATCACTTTATGTTTACCGTACCTTACTAATTGATTCTAATTTGATCTATGATGTCAATTAAAAATAGACACCCAATGTTCACTTTTGTGAACAAATATCCCAGAAAATATTAATTGGTACCTAAGGCAATGTCTGTTAAGAACCAGCCAATAAAATAAAAAATAAAAACCAAGGCAGCATTAACAAAATATCTAATGAAAATGCGACTTCATGAGCTAGCACGTAATGAGCTGGTGCAAGTGGATGTATTTTGTTACCCGAGAACATGACTGGGCAATCACTGGAGCAAAGTGGATTGCATCATGGGTGGGTAGTCTGCTCTGTCAGATTACCAGGCAAACAGCCAAATTGAAAATTACCCCAATCTTCTAGGCTTAACTGCACAGTGAATAGCCTTCAAATAGATTGTATTCATGTTTAAAAGGCTCATGTACTGACTATTGCTTCCCAGTAGAAGAGAATATGACACACTTGTCCAAGTTTATGTAACAACTTTGCACATGGTGACACTGAATATTTGTATGTCACATATATTCTACCTAGAATTCTGTACTGCTTTGACTTAATGAGACTGTGTGTGCAATTTGAATAAGCAGTAAGCAAGGCTGGCATTTAGAAGAGCCTTACCTTCAAAAAAAGATAACACCCAGCTACAATAAAGAACTTACAAACATAATTTTTCTCCAGTAAAGCACTGAAAATAATGCAGTGACTAATCAGAGAGGGGAAAATAAATGGATTGAATACAACTTTTGTCAGAGTAAGTGAAAAAGTACTGGTTTAAATAAAATGCTTTTCGGAACATTATATTGTTACTGAACTCTTAATTGTACAAAGTGTGCTTCTGCACTGCCTACTGCCACTCGGAATCATAGAAGGGTTGCATAGAAATATAGAAAATAGGAGGAGCAGGTCATTTGGCACTTTGAGCCTGCTCCGCCATTCAATATGATCATGGCTGGTCTTCTATCGCAAAGCCGTAATCATGCGCCTTCTCCATACCCCTTGATGACTTTAGTGTCTAAGATTCTATTTATTTCTGAAATATATTCAGTGTCTGGGCTTCCACAGTCTTTTGTGGTAGAGAATTCCACAGCTTCACCACCTTCTGAATGACCCCTCATCTCAGTCCTTAATGGCCGACCTATATCCTGACTCTGTGACCCCTTGTTCTAGAGGCCCCATCCAGAGGAAGCAACAGCCTTGCGTCCAGAATTTTATACATTTCAATTAGATACTCTTTCATTCTTTTAAACCCCAGTCCAAAAATGTGCAGGTTAGGTGGATTGGCCATGATCAAAGTGCGGGAATGCGGGGATGGGACAGGGGAGTGAGCATTGGCGGAGTGCTCTTTCAGAAGGTCGGTGCAGACTTGATGGGCTGAAGGCCTCATTCTGCACTGTAGGGATTCTATGGATTCTACGAATATAGGCTTAGTCAGTAAAATCTCTCCTCAGTGACAATCCTGCCATCTCAGGAATCAGTCGGCAATCCCAGGAATCAGTCTGGTGAACCTTCGCTGCACTTGCTCTATGGCAATTATATCCTTTCTTAGGTAGGGACAGCAAAACTGCACACAATACTCCAAGTGTGATCTCCTGAAGGCCCTGTACAGATGCATTAAAATATCCTTGCTCCTGTACTGGAGTCATCGTGCAATGAAGGCCAACACACCATTTGCCTTCCTAACTGCTCCCTGTACTTGCATTCCTGCTTTCAGTAACTAATGGGCAGCACAGTAACATAGTGGTTAGCACAACTCCAGGGTCCTAAGTTCGATTCCTGGCTTGGGTCACTGTCTGTGCGGCGCCTGCACATTCTCCCAGGGCCTGCTTGGGTTTCCTCCAGGTGCTCCGATTTCCTCCCACAGCCCAAAGATGTGCAAGTTAGGTGGATTGGCCATGATAAATTGCCCTTAGTGTCTAAAAAGGTTAGATGAGGTTACTGGGTTATGAGAATAGGGTGAAGATGTGGGCTTAAGTGGGCTGCTCTTTCCAAGAGCCGGTGCAGACTCGATGGGCTGAATGGCCTCCTTCTGCACTGTACATTCTATGAATGTACAAGGACCAACCAGGTCCCTTTGTACGTCAACACTTCCCGGTCTATCATCATTTAAGTAACACTTTGCCATTCTGTTTTTTTCCCTACTGAATTGGGTAACTTCACATTTATCCATATTATGCTGCATCTGTCATGCATTTGCCCGCTCACTCAACTTGTCTAAATTACCTTGACACCTCTTAACATCCTCCTCACCACTTACATTCCTACCAAGATATGTGTTATCAGCAAACTTGCAAATATTACTCCCATATCCAAATCTTTGATGCATATGGTGAATAGCTGGGGCCCAAGCACTGATCCTTGCGGGGCACCACCTGTCATTCTGAAAAAGACCAATTTATTCCTATTGTTTGCTGTCTGCTAACCAATTCTCAATTCATGGCAACATATTACCCCCCCCCCCCCCCCCCTCCAATCCCATTGTTATGGACCAGGGTTTAGAGAACACCAAAGTGTATCATGGATTTCACCTGACCCACAATTTTTAATAGATTTTGGTTATGGGGAGCACAAGGGCCCACTCTACAGGTGTGATGCAACAGAGATCTAAAGTACTTTTAAAACAAAACAATGTTTATTATATGAATCCAGTTAACATTTTATAAACACACAGACTTTGCTGTCTACTTGCAGAGAACGTTTTTGATTTGTAAATGTCGGAGTTCCTGTCCGTTCAGTAGTTCCAGGCTCTCCGTAAGCTCTCCTAAGGCCATAAGTCTGTCCCCTGTGTAGAAGTCCTTAACCATAAGTCTGTCCCCTGTGTAGAAGTCCTTAACCATAAGTCTGTCCCCTATGTAGAAGTCCTTAACCGCAAGTCTGTCCCGTGTGTAGAAGTGCTTGACCGTTAGTGCCCCCCCCCCACCCCGTCCTGTTTCCACGGTTGCACACAGTGTGTCTTTAACCCCTATGCGGTGGACAAATGACTGCGTGTTGACTTCCTTTTAAATCAATCTCCTTTATTCACACACACACAATGTTAACACCAATCAATCACACTATCAGTCTAAGTTATACTACAGAATGCTAAAGTGCAATATTAAACCTTGACATAACTTTGAGTGACTGACAAGTACCCAAACGGATATTGGCCTTTATCAGTGAGTTGGTTTCTGTCGTCCTCGATGTTTGGTCCTGGGTCTGGTCTGGTACTCTGGCTCTGGCCTTCTTTCTACTGGTAGCGTGATGGTCCTCCTCGTGGTGGCTGGTGAAGATCACTGTTGTTGTGTGCCGTTTGCTGGCTGCTGCAGAGAGAGTTGCTCGGATGGTGTGGCACCTTTTAACCTTCCTAGATTTTGCACCCACACCGATTTCAGGGTGTACACTCTACGGCCATGCCTGCAGGTGTTGGGGATACGTAGGCTTCCCAAATAAGGCGTATAGGTGCCGTTGTGTCTGGTAGACACTCATGATTGACCGTGTAGTTCTCTTGTCCCTGGGACGGCCTTTTTCCTGTGTATTGCAAAGCCCAGGCTGCAGCCTGCTCATCAATATTTATTTAGACTGCAGCCTGCTGGTTCTTGTACTTTGCTAATTTTCCCAGTATCCTTTGCAGAAGGCCATCTGAGGTGGGCACACCACCTCTTAAAGGTGGCGTCTAGCACAGCTGGTAGGTGCAGCACCTCTTTTGTACTCCACTCTATCAGCCGAGATTATATATTCGAATCTCTGAAATGGGATTTGCACCACTGTTAGGTACAATATATGTGTTTCTGCTGTAAAAGAGAGGTTTGAAATTTTACAGTGAAAATATTCCTGATAGGAGTTTGACTAGTGGAGAGCAATCCTACCGAGGTTGGCTAATGTGCATATAGGATTGGCTCCTCTGATAGATCTGGCAATAGGCTTTAACATAAATCTGTAGTCGCTTGGTACAGATATATCAAGTATGTTACATCTTTGATGCAATCCTTTAAAATTAGAAATTAATGTTGTAATGTTTACTTAAGGGTGCACTTTTCATCAGTAAAGCATGACAGCACCCATTTCTGCAAAATGGGAACCAGTTGGAATTAATTTTCTGAATCCATTTTCCGTAAATTAGTGATAAATCTGCTGTGACTTGTACTTATTTTAATACATAATGGAAATGTTGTACTCGCAATTCTATGTAACCAATGGAAACACTTGGTAACAGAACTACAGGAATTGCTTTTCTTTTCTGAAACAAAATAGGGTCAGATACAAGTCAGGCAAGTTATACAGCCACATAATAACCTTGCATTCAAGATTTGTGATACAATATAATGAGAAAAATGTTGGCCTGAAGTAAAAGCTAATGTTATTAATGGAAAATAAAACGTTAAAAGAGCTCCCTATGCCCAAAAAATTATTGCTCGTCACATTTATTATTTCTCTTCCATGCTCCTGATGCTGTGGTCAGAAGAATAGAGATGGCCAGGGGTTTTGTGCAGATGAAGGATGTGTTAACAGGAATTAAGGGCTATGGAGAGAGAGCGGGTAAATTGAGTTGAAATCAGCCATGATTGAATGGCGGAGTGGACTCGATGGGCCGAATGGCCTTACTTCCGCTCCTATGTCTTATTGAAAACTCAAGCTCGTAACAATGACAAATAACTCATAAGATGCTACATTCTATCCACTTTCCCATATGCCTCAGAAACTGGCACGGGGGCACAGTGGTTAGCACTGCTGCCTCACAGTGCCAGGGTTCCTGGTTCTATTCCAGCCATGAGTGACTGCCTGTGTAGAGTTTGCACGTTCTCCCAGTGTCTGCGTGGGTTTCCTCCGAGAGCACCGGTTTCCTCCCACAGTCTAAAGATGTGCAGGTTAGGTGGGGTGCTCTTTCACAGGCTCGGTGCAGACTCGATAGGCTGAATGGCCTCCTTCTGCGCTGTAGGGATTCTATGGATTCTACAATAAACAAAGGCCTGTGGAAGAAAATTGAGACCTTTGAAATGTAGATGCTAAGGCGTATTGGTACAATCCCAGTTGATGTTACTACTGGATGGAAAGATCTCAGAATGGAACCCTGGTTCAAAAGACTAACTTTTACTTTTGTTTAGGTAATGTGGAGGACCAGAGTCACAGGACTGCCAACTAGCTTTTAAAAACAAACAAAAATTTTTATTAAACATGAAAAGTTTGACTATAGTGCAATACTCCTTCACTCCCACTTAACTTCACAAAAGTACTCGATTTAAAGGATGACACAGGTTACACAATATATCTTGTGCTAAGATTTCTCAATAAACACACAAGGCTAACTGTTGGCGCCGTCGTAAACGTCGTCGCATTTCTCGACGGCTCAACATGCCCTCAGGAGCAGAAATTCTGACCTCGACAGGGGGCCAGCATGGCACTGGAGCGACCCACTCCACTCCAGCTGCCGATCCCTGGCATCAGACGGGCGCAGTGTCACCGGCGCCAATGCGCACATGCGCAGTGGGACCTGTGCCAATGCGTGCATGCGCAGTGGTTCCCTTCTCTGCGCCAGCCCCCGACGCAACATGTATCCTATAGGGCTACAGAGGCCGACGCAGAACAAAAGAGGCCCCCAGCCCGAGAGGCCAGCCCGCCGATCGGTAGGCCCCGATCGCAGGCTGGGCCACAGCGGAGGACCCCGGTCGGAACACCCTGCCCCCCCACCAGGCCGCCCCCAGATGCATCCACGCCAAGGTCCCGCCGGGTAAGAGCAGGTGTGAACGGCGCTGGGGGGACTCGGCCCATCCCAGGCCGAGAATTGCTGGGCGGCGCCAATTCTCCCCTCTCTGGAGAATCAGCGGACCGACGTCAGGGTGGCGTGGCGCGATTCACGCCGGTCCCGGCGATTCTCTGGCCCGGCCCCGAGGTGAGAGAATCCCGCCCTCAGACAACACTCCACTCTGAAACCCAGTGGCATTTGTAACTCAATCGATCTTCAGTGGTTTCTCCTCAAGTTCCCCCCAGATGATGGGGTTAGCTCAGATGGGCTTTTTGGTTGGCATGGACCAATTTGGGCCGAAGGGTCCGTAGATTATATGATTTCATGATTGTCACATGAGTGTTTCCAAACTCCACTCTGAAACCTGTTTCAGCAAGGATCCACCTCCAGGTTTTCCAACTCTCCTTTCAGTATTCCTTTGCCTTGAATTTCCACATGCATGCAAACTTCTACATAAAAACTCAGGTACCCAGACTCCAACAGAATACTATTGTTTCAAAGACTGGAAATAAGACTCCAAACCTTACGATTGCTTCAGACCTGTCTCTGGCTTCTCGCCAGCCAACTGCACCAATTTCTTCACTTTTACAGCTCTGACTTTAACTCCAGTTCTTGTTTAAATGTTTTTATTCCAAACTTACTGGAAATTCTGCTTTTCATTCTCTAGTTTCCATAACTAGCTAATCTTTAGTTTCTGGCGTTCATTTTTGAAAGTCTGCTTTCTGCAGCTCCCTTGTCCTGCTTCTTTTTCTGGAAGGGCTGAGAGAGCTGTTCTCTCTCTCGCTTCCTCGCTCCATCTGACTGAATCCAGTTAAACACTAAAATTTGGAAAATGGCCCCTGGCTGCTAAGCAACAGCCCATTCTTTCTCCAAGCTCGTGTTTACTTTTCCCTTCGCAAACTCTCAAAGCACAATACCAACACAGTTTGAACTGAAACAAATGTGCCCCCATACATTCAAGCACCTTTGTCTGAAACATGAATTTAACTAGATTTTGTAAGGGCCACGAAGAATCCAGCACGAGTTTTAAGGATACAAAGTAATAACATTTATTTACTGTAGCAGTAACTTCCCTTGCTACATACTCCTTCCTCCTGGTTCCTGAACTGGCCAGCTTATTTATACTAGGAGTTTCTCCGCCCCCCTCATTGGGGAAGCTCATACTCCCACAGGATTGTGGGATAGTCATTAGTCCCCATCCAATGGTAAGTAGGCAGGTTATAACACTAGAGTTGTATCATTTTGTACATAGATACATTAAATTAAACTCACTTAAAGCTATTATTTTAAGCTAGTTTATTTCTAATGTCCAAACCTAGATTACTTACAACTACTTCAGCTTCCTGACAGCATGCTCGAAATTCCATAACAGGCCACAAGGCAAACAAAGCAGTGCTGGCTCTTGCAAGCGCAATGAAGAACTCTAAAAAGTTACATCCAGGATAAAAAAATGTCATTATGTTGATCATTTGACCAGAGCTGGCCAGGCGCCCCAGCGGTTAGCACTGCTGCCTCACAGCGGCTGGGATCTGGGTCTAATTCCGGCCTTGGGTGACCGACGGTCTGGAGTTTGCACGTATACCCTGTGTCTGCGTGGGTTTCCTCGGGGTGCTCCGGTTTCCTCCCATAGTCCAAAGATGTGCAGGTTAGGCGGATTGGCCGTGATACATTTGCCCTTAGTGTCCAAAAGGTTAGGGGGGGGGGGGGTTACTGAGTTACGAGGATAGGGTGGAGGCGCGGACTTAAGTAGGGTGGTCTTTCCAAGGGCCGGTGCAGACTTGATGGGCCAAATGGCCTCCTTCTGCGCTGTAAATTCTATGATTCTGGGCTTTACAAAACGGTTGCGGATGAGTTACAATGGATATCTGAGGATGGCGCAAGACAAATGAGAGTGACATATCATGGCAGCAGATCTCCTGGTAGGGGTAGCTATAAGCAGGACAGGATGCTCTCACCGAAATTCTGGGGTCTACGCATTAAATACATAGGAAATATGTCACTGAAACATGCTTTTCAGTAAATGCAGATGATTATGCTCCACTCGAGACTCCTCCCCACCTTTTCTTGTCAAAATTTATCACCTAACCATCCCTTCTCTCATGTGCTTCTAACAATACCTCCAAAATAATATTAATTTTGTAAACTGTGAATTAATGATTGCGTCCAGCATGAATAAGGATAACAAGACATGGCAAGATACAATCATAAGTCTAACCTAATGGCGGTTTTCTCCATTCTATCCACCTTGAAAACAAAATCTCTCCCTTCAGAACACCAAAATTTCCAATGTGCCTCATTCCAAGGGGGCCTGGGGTGTGCGGGGCGGGGGGGGGGGGGGGGGGGGGAGGAGAGGGAGGAGTGGCTGTGGAGAAGCCATAAATTACAATAATTTGGTTCTCAATTTATACTATCATTTTACATGGCATTTTCCACAATCAATTGTAAATTATTTCTCAATAAATCTGTCATATCACTGTTGTCAATCTTTCAGCATGAATGCTATTGCATATCAATGACATTGTCTTGACACTGAAGGCCAATATGTTCTGGCAGCAGCTGTCGACATTAAGCCCGACTCAAGGCTAAACAAATCCACTCCATAAAATGTTACAATACATCTCTTGCAGTGATTACCAAGCAGATAATCTAATTTTGGGAATTCAAGGGAATGGTTATAAAGTACTTTTCTCACATGGTTTATGACACCATCCACAATAAAACCCGCTGCACCTTGTACTCACTACTTAATGTACTTGTGTGCTGCGTTTCCTATCATTCTGCCTGTGTAATTAACTACAAACACTTTGTATTTTAATGCAAAAAACATCTGCCGGGGAAGAAAGTATCATTGCTGCTCCAACTTCTGTGCAAAATCTTTGGGGACATAAAGATCTGAAATACTAGCATTGCAATTTGCAATGCTAGTTGAATGTTTCTCGTGTTTATTTTAAAAGGATTTTAATATAAATTCAGCATTATGTGACTGCAGCTGACTGTCCAGTTCCAGACTTGTATGTTTAAAAGAAATATCATTCCAAGATTGAACTTGATAGATGATCCCAACAAAACTGTTGAAGGTTGATGGTTTTTGCACCAACGCAATTCTCAATAAATATTTTTCCATCAGTTTTTAAAAAAAAACTTCATTAAGCTGTGTATTTTACCTAATGTTTAATAAGCATCCTGCGGTTCCACGAAGGTACAAACAAACAAGGGCTTTATTGGAAAGGTGTTTACTCAACCGGCTGTCAAGATAGATTTGCCTGTTTGCCTATGCAAATGGTCGAAGACGTCTTCAATATGTCACATAATCGGACTCAAGTAACCTTGTTCCAACTAGGAACAATCATGAATACACAACAGTGTTAGTTTATGCCTCAACTCCCACTACCTGGATAACAACCGCCCTATGCTACAGGTAGACTCTTTCAGCCATCAGAACGATACACGCTCCAACATTATATTTCTGCATTTGCAGGAACGTAGCAATGGAAGGAGTTGCTCGAGCCTGTTCCACCACTCAGTTGGATCATGTAGGATCTGTATTTAACCCATGAACCTGCCCTGGTTCTGTAACCCTTAATAGTCCCACCTAACAAAAAAAAAATCGACCAATCTCAGTTCTGAAATTTTCAATTGACCATTAAAGAAAAAAGAAAAACCTACAAATGTTGAAAAACAAATTGCTGGAGATGTGAAAAATCTGAGTGCAAATGATGGATCAATATTGGATTTAAGTATTGATCGATCACCTATGCATTTTCTGTTCATGCCCACTAATTATTGGAAGATGGCAGCATGGTGGCACAGTGGAAAGCACTGCTGCCTCACGGCGCTGAGGTCTCAGGTTCGATCCTGGCTCTAGGTCACTGTCTGTGTGGAGTTTGCACATTCTCCCCGTGTTTGCGTGGGTTTCGCCCCCACAACCCAAAGATGTGCAGGGGAGGTGGATTGGCCACGCTAAAATTGCCCCTTAATTGGGGAAAAAAAAAATTGGGTACTCTAAAATTTAAAATAAAAAAATTATTGGAAGGTGCTATTATGGTTAACATAATCTGTCCTTAGGAAACTGGCATTGAGGGAAAGTTTATGGGCTCTGGAGTTTATGAAATAATTTATGATAACAGCAGGAGCTTCATAAATATGAGAAAATGTGACTATGAATTAATACAAGGCAGCAATCTCTAATTATACAACAATTAGTTGCTGTTCTGATATAATTACACATAAAGATGAAGATTGCAGCAGCATAGTGAAACATGATCAAGGATCTTACACCCAAAAGTGGTCATACTGGCACACCTCTAACTGGCGCTGCATATCATCTGCAGGACACAGGATTTATTGTTGGCCACAGGTCAAGTGAAACTTTATATGCACCTTGTCAAGGCCACCTCATTCTTCTAGAAACAATTATCTCCGGATCCAACACAGGGAAGCAACCTACTTAGGAGTAGAGGCGGAGGGTGAAAGAAGGGGGAGGGATCCCCAGATTCACTCACATTCTGATCTTGAATCTGGCTCCAGACCTGCTGTGTCTACGTTTTATTATACAGACAGACATGTTGGCCGGGTCTACCTCGCTGCTGTTGCAGCTTCTGACAATCCATAAACGGTCACTAATGAGCCAAACAGTAAACAAGGTTGTATCCAGTCATGGCTATGATTTTTCACCAGAACTGGGGCACAGAGTTGTTATATTCCAAAAATGGGATGGAAATGCCCATAAACTAATTTAAGTGGTTCACCCATTTGGCAGAAACCATTGACCAACTTAATCACCTGCCGGGTTAGTATTTTAAATTGATTGTACTTCATACAACAAATCAATTTTTACATGGCCTAAAGAGTGAGTGATGATAGACTAATTCACGATGGAGAACGTCACAGCAAAGCAAGGTTATTATTCACAGGAGGAGATAATTTTGAATTTTAGTGGGAGCCATGCATTGGATTAAATGGAGAGCTGTACGACGAGCAGCTGATCGACGAGTATCAGCTTTTAATACCTGAGCTGCAATTGAAAATTAGCCCCTTAACACACATTTCCCAATAGGGGTCATTGAATAATAATCAGAAAAGGGAACCTTGGCTGAGTTTTTTATAGAAACATTTATCCCTTCCCTAGCCCAGAGGCACAGACCACGTGGGGCGTCATTCTCCGCCGGCGGGAGTCTCCGTTCTGCCGGCGCCCGGGGGTTTCCCGACGGCGTGGGGCTGCCCCACAATGGGAAACCCCATTGACCGGCCAGTGTTACGGAGACTCCCGCCGGCCGGTCGGCGCAGAAATGTGGCGGGGCGGGTAGGAGAATTTCGCCCCACAGTTGTAGCTCAGTGGCTGCTGCCCAGGCACTGATCGGATAACTCAACTCAGCTCAAGTGATCGAATGTGGAGTCCCTTTGATCCGTGTGTTTCAAAACCCTAACAAACCATCTATTTATCACCTGAACAACTGAGGGAGCTTGTTTTCAAACTGATTTTCAATTGAGCTCAAGAGTCAATCCACAAACCATCATATCATAAATTGGATGAGAATATGGAATTATTCACTGTCAATCGAGAACTGGTGCCCAAATGCAATTTAGTGTGGAGTGATAAACACACATTTCACAACATTGAAAGCAACAAGCAGCTCAAGCAAGTGCACTGATTAATGTAATCATGTTTTTACCTCACCAAATGCAACCTTTCAAATTGAACTACAATTTGCCCCAGCTTCCTCTGGCTGGGAAAGAAGACAAAAAAATAAAACGCAAGTGCCCATTCCTGATTATTATTCTGCAGACAGTGGGATTAAACTCGGCTGTGACCAAATAATCCACTAATACTCATAAATGTGTGCACCTTCTACAATGTGCACTGTAGTGGCTAGCCAAGGCTTCTTTTGTAGCGCCTCCCAAACCCATGACGTCCAGCATCTAGAAGGACAAGTCCAGCAGGAAGATGTGAACTTCATCACCTCCAGGTTCCCCTCAAACCAAACACCATCTTGAACACGTATCACTGTTTCTTCAGCACTGTTGGGTCAAAATGGTAGAAGCTCCTACCTAATTGCACATGGAAGTATCTTTACCACATGCGTGGCAGGTTCAAGAAGATGGCTTAATCTCTTGAGGGCTGTAGCACAATCAATCACTCACGAGACGAGATGAGAAGGAGTCAATCGATGGTTTTATTACGCAGACTTGTTCCCCAGCAGCACAGTTACAGAATGCGGCTGCTGGGAGAACCCGGGCTCTTATACTCCGCCTTACTGGGTGGAGCCAGTATGTGGCTGATCCAATCGGGACCTGGCGTCTATCCACCAATAGCCTCTCAGCATCACAGGGTACCATAATACCTCTAATGCATAACCACCACAAGGGTAACAAGGGATAAGCAATAAACACCGGCTTTGATGATGACGTCCACGTTCTGCAAATGAAAAGTAAAATAAGAATGGCCACTTGGATAAGGCAGTAAGCTTCTAGTAACCTTGAAACTGTTGTCCAGCAAGAGTCAAAAGCTGGATGGGGATGATACAGGAGGAAGAAAACGAGAAGAAGAAACTGTACTGGAAGACACCGAAAACCTTGATTAAAGTTATTTTCGTCTTTGATGATTCATATTCTCACCTTCAAATTGCTCCACGACTTGATTCACCCTTAGCTCTGTGATGTTCTCATATCATATGTCCTTGTGTGTATTGTCTGTTTCTAGGACACTGACTTCTCATCAAAAACTTCATTAGTTCTTTTTGGCTGCACTTATATCTTCCCTTTCCTTTTTGGGCAGCACGGTAGCACAAGTGGATAGCACTGTGGCTTCACAGCGCCAGGGTCCTAGGTTCGATTCCCCGCTGGTCACTGTCTGTGCCGAGTCTGCACGTTCGCCCTGTGTCTGCGTGGGTTTCCTCCGGGTGCTCCGGTTTCCTCCCACAGTCCAAAGACGTGCAGGTTAGGTGAATTGGCCATGATAAATTGCCCTTAGTGACCAAAAAGGTGAGGAGGGGTTATTGGGTTACGGGGATATTGTGGAAGTGAGGGCTTAAGTGGGTCGGTGCAGACTCGATGGGCCGAATGGTCTCCTTCTGCACTGTATGTTCTATGTTCCTCCCTCCCAACTAGCTATTCATTCAGTATCTACTGTTGTACATATCGATTGTTATAAAATCCATTTTTCTCAGTCTTAAATAACTATCTAATGTACAGTAACTTGTTCCAGAAAACGCAAATTCTAGTTGGCAGCATATAGTTTGTGTTTGCTGCGGAGTGCGATACCCTGCAGATTTGTGCTTATGGTGTCAATGGCATAGCCAGTCATAGCTTGTTCTGCAATTGAACCAAATTAAGGTTTCACTTCCAGAATCATAGAAACATAAAATTTACAGTGCAGAAGGAGGCCATTTGGCCCATCGAGTCTGCACCGGCTCTTGGAAAGAGCACCCACCTAGGCCCACACCTCCATCTTATCCTCGTAATCCACTAACCCCACCTAAACTTTTTTTGGACACCAAGGGCAATTTAGCGTGGCCAATCCGCCAAACTTGTACATCTTTCGACTGTGGGAGGAAACCGGAGCACTCTGGAGGAGACCCACGCAGGCACGGGGAGAACGTGCAAACTCCGCACAGACAGTGACCTAAGCGGGGAATCGAACCTGGGACTCTGGCGCTGTGAAGAAACATAGAACATTACAGCGCAGTACAGGCCCTTCGGCCCTCAATGTTGTGCCGACCTGTGAAACCACTCTAAAGCCCATCTGCACTATTCCCTTATCGTCCATATGTCTATCCAATGACCATTTGAATGCCCTTAGTGTTGGCGAGTCCACTACTGTTGCAGGCAGGGCATTCCACGCCCTTACTACTCTCTGAGTAAAGAACCAACCTCTGACATCCGTCTTATATCTATCTCCCCTCAATTTAAAGGTATGTCCCCTCGTGCTAGACATCACCATCCGAGGAAAAAGGCTCTCACTGTCCACCCTATCCAAACCTCTGATCATCTTGTATGCCTCAATTAAGTCACCTCTTAACCTTCTTCTCTCTAACGAAAACAGCCTCAAGTCCCTCAGCCTATCCTCATAAGATCTTCCCTCCATACCAGGCAACATTCTGGTAAATCTCCTCTGCACCCTTTCCAATGCTTCCACATCCTTCCTATAATGCAGCGACCAGAATTGCACGCAATACTCCAAATGCGGCCGCACCAGAGTTTTGTGCAGCTGCAACATGACCTCATGGCTCCGAAACTCAATCCCTCTACCAATAAAAGCTAACCCACCATATGCCTTCTTAAAAATCCTCTCAATCTGGGTGGCAACTTTCAGGGATCTATGTACATGGACACCAAGATCTCTCTGCTCATCCGCACTGCCAAGAATCTTACCATTAGCCCAGTACTCTGTCTTCCTGTTATTCCTTCCAAAATGAATCACCTCACACTTTTCTGCATTAAACTCCATTTGCCACCTCTCAGCCCAGCTCTGCAGCTTATTTATGTCCCTCTGTAACTTGTAACATCCTTCTGCACTGTCCACAACTCCACCGACTTTAGTGTCATCTGCAAATTTACTCACTCATCCTTCTACGCCCTCCTCCAGGTCATTTATAAAAATGACAAACAGCAGTGGCCCCAAAACAGATCCTTGTGGTACACCACTAGTAACTGGACTCCAGTCTGAACATTTCCCATCAACCACCACCCTTTGTCTTCTTCCAGCTAGCCAATTTCTGATCCAAACTGCTAAATCACCCTGAATCCCATGCCTCCGTATTTTCTGCAGTAGCCTACCGTGGGGAACCTTATCAAATGCTTTACTGAAATCCATATACACCACATCAACTGCTTTACCCTCATCCACCTGTTTGGTCACCTTCTCAAAGAACTCAATAAGGTTTGTGAGGCACGACCTACCCTTCAGAAAACCGTGTTGACTATCTCTAATCAAATTATTCCTTTCCAGATGATTATACATCCTATCTCTTATAAACCTTTCCAAGATTTTGCCCACAACAGAAGTAAGGCTCACTGGTCTATAGTTACCGTGGTGGGTTATCTCTACTCCACTTCTTTTTTCAAAAAATATATTTTATTCAAAATTTTTGGCCAACCATAACAGTACATTGTGTATCTTTTACACAGTAATATAACAATATAAATAACAATGGCCAGTTTTTTAAACAAGAAATAAATAATATATAAACAGCATCAAAATTAAAAAACAAAACTAAATGGCAACTGCCTTGTCCCAAATAAATACTCTCCAAAAATACAATTCAGCCGTCCAGTATACAATTACCTATAACAACAACCTATACATATTATACTTATACACTAACATCCCTGAGAGTCCTTCTGGTTCCTCCCCCCCCTCCCCACCGCCCCCCCCCACCCCCCCACCCCCTGGGTTGCTGCTGCTGTCTTCTTCTTTTCCATTCCCTCTATCTTTCTGTGAGGTATTCGACGAACGGTTGCCACCGCCTGGTGAACCCTTGAGCCGATCCCCTTAGGACGAACTTAATCCGTTCCAGCTTTATAAACCCTGCCATGTCATTTATCCAGGTCTCCACACCCAGGGGCTTGGCTTCCTTCCACATCAACAGTATCCTGCGCCGGGCTACTAGGGACGCAAAGGCCAAAACATCAGCCTCTTTCGCCTCCTGCACTCCCGGCTCTTCTGCAACCCCGAATATAGCCAACCCCCAGCTTGGTTCGACCTGGGCCCCCACCACCTTCGAAAGCACCTTTGTCACCCCCACCCAAAACCCCTGTAGTGCCGGACATGACCAGAACATGTGGGTGTGATTCGCTGGGCTTCTCGAGCATCTCGCACACCTATCCTCTACTCCAAAAAATTTACTGAGCCGTGCTCCAGTCATATGCGCCCTGTGTAACACCTTAAATTGTATCAGGCTTAGCCTGGCACACGAGGACGATGAGTTTACCCTACTTAGGGCATCAGCCCCCAGCCCCTCCTCAATCTCCTCCCCCAGCTCTTCTTCCCATTTCCCTTTCAGCTCATCTACCATAATCTCCCCCTCGTCCCTCATTTCCCTATATATGTCTGATACCTTACCGTCCCCCACCCATGTCTTTGAGATCACTCTGTCCTGCACCTCCTGCATCGGGAGCTGTGGGAATTCCCTCACCTGTTGCCTCGCAAAAGCCCTCAGTTGCATATACTGGAATGCATTCCCTTGGGGCAACCCATATTTTTCGGTCAGCGCTCCCAGACTTGCAAACGTCCCATCTACAAACAGATCTCTCAATTGTGTTACTCCTGCTCTTTGCCATGTTCCAAATCCCCCATCCATTCTCCCCGGAGCAAACCTATGGTTATTTCTTATCGGGGACCACACCGAGGCTCCCGTCTTTCCCCTATGCCGTCTCCACTGCCCCCAAATTTTCAGAGTAGCCACCACCACCGGGCTTGTGGTGTATTTCTTCGGTGAGAACGGCAACGGCACCGTCACCATAGCTTGTAGGCTAGTCCCCCTGCAGGACGCCCTCTCCAATCTCTTCCACGCCGCTCCCTCCTCTTCTCCCATCCACTTACATACCATTGAGATATTGGCGACCCAGTAGTACTCACTTAGGCTCGGTAGTGCCAGACCCCCCCATCCCTACTACGCTGCAAAAATCCCTTCCTCACTCTCGGGGTCTTCCCGGCCCACACTAAACTCATGATACTCTTCTCAATCCTTTTGAAAAAAGCCTTCGTGATCACCACCGGGAGGCACTGAAACACAAAAAGGAATCTCGGGAGGACCACCATTTTAACCGCCTGCACTCTCCCTGCCAGTGACAGGGATACCATGTCCCATCTCTTGAAGTCTTCCTCCATCTGTTCCACCAACCGCGTTAAATTTAACCTATGCAATGTACCCCAATTCTTGGCTATCTGGATCCCCAAGTAGCGAAAGTCCCTTGTTACCTTCCTCAGCGGTAAGTCCTCTATTTCTCTGCTCTGCTCCCCTGGATGCACCACAAACAACTCACTTTTCCCCATGTTCCGTTTATATCCTGAAAATTCTCCAAACTCCCCAAGTATCCGCATTATCTCTGGCATCCCCTCCGCCGGGTCCACCACATACAACAACAAATCGTCCGCATACAGAGTCTACTCCACTTCTTGAACAAGGGGACAACATTTGCTATCCTCCAGTCTTCTGGCACTATTCCTGTAGACAAGATGACTTAAAGATCAAAGCTAAAGGCTCAGCAATTTCCTCCCTAGCTTCCCAGAGAATTCTAGGATAAATCCCATCCGGCCCAGGGGACTTATCTATTTTCACACTTTCCAGAATTGCTAACACCTCCTCCTTATGAACCTCAAGCCCTTCTAGTCTAGTAGCCTGAATCTCAGTGTATGTTAGCAACAGTGCTAACCACTGTGCTACTGTGCCACCCATATTAAAAAATTAGTTATAATTATTATCCCTTGATTGCTTTAATCCCAAAAGCTATATCTAATTCATTTTTGAAATTACACGACGTTTTGGCCTCAACCACTTTCTGTGGTAGGGAATTCCACAGATTCACCACTCTCTGGGTGAAGACATTTCTCCTCACCTCAGTCCAAAAAGGTTTACCCCTTAACCTCAAACTATGACTCCTAGTTCTGGACTCCCCTACCATCGGGAACATTCTTTCTGAATCTACCTTGTCTAATCCTGCTGAAATTCTATCCGTTTCTATGAGATCCCCTCTCACTCTTCTAAACTCCAATGAATATAATCCTACCTGACTTAATGTCTCCTCATATGACAGTCCCGCCATCCCAGGAATCAGCCTGGTAAACCTTCGCTGCACTCCCTCCACAGCAAGAACATCCTTCCTCAGATAAGGACTCCAAAACTGCACCCAATACTCCAGGTGTGGCCTCACCAATGCCCTGCATAATTGCAGTAAAACATTTAGATTCTTATACTCAAATCCTATCGCAATGGCATAGTGCTCACCATCACATATCAAATTACTAAGATTCAGATGGTACAAGTCTTCCGATAAATGCACCACTTTGCAACAAGGAACAACAGATTGTTGTTTCACAATCAATACACGTCCTTGTTGAGTGGAGAGGTTGGCATACTACTTAGAATTCTGGGGAAAAAATGGATGACTAACATTTGAACAACTTGATGCCTTTCATGGGACCATCTTCAAAATGTTAAATAGAGCCGGTGGAACTTCATGGAGGTTTATTCAATCAGTAGTGATTTCCTTTCCATCACAGAGTCACCACCCATTAGACCCCAGGTGGACATTGAGGTTCTTTATGAAGCAAGGCCAGAAGTGGCAGATGTAGAATGAAATGAAAATGAAAATCGCTTATTGTGACAAGTAGGCTTCAAATGAAGTTACTGTGAAAAGCCCCTAGTCGCCACATTCCCGCACCTGTTCGGGGAGGCTGGTACGGGAATTGAACCGTGCTGCTGGCCTGCCTTGGTCTGCTTTAAAAGTCAGCGATTTAGCCCTGTGCTAAACCAGAAGAGACGGCAGCAGACAACGGCCACCTGCACGAAGGCCAACCTGAGTTGGCTCCTTCCTGAAGAAGGCAATGAGGATGTTGCAGCACTGAGTGATCTGTTTTCTTTTCATAGAATTTACAGTGCAGAAGGAGGCCATTCGGCCCATCGAGTCTGCACCGGCTCTTGGAAAGAGCACCCTACCCAAGGTCAACATAACCCTATCCCCATAACCCAGTAACCCCACCCAACACTAAGGGCAATTTTGGACACTAAGGGCAATTTATCATGACCAATCCACCTAACCTGCACATCTTTGGACTGTGGGAGGAAACTGGAGCACCCGGAGGAAACCCACGCACACACGGGGAGGGTGTGCAGACTACGCACAGACAGTGACCCAAGCCGGAATCGAACCTGGGACCCTGGAGCTGTGAAGTAATTGTGCTATCCACAATGCTACCATGCTGTTGGAGGATGAGGTCCTAGGGGTTGGTTTGCCATTCCAATCTACTGTTGAGCTAGATGACGTTTTGGGGCGAGTTGTATTTCTTGCGACTGAACAGCATCCAGATCTTTCTTCTGCTGAACCTACCAATACATTGCCTGGCATATGGCTGGTTAAACATGAAGTCTCTTCCACAGAACCACAGAACTGTTACTGCGCACAAGGAGGCCATTTGGCCCATCATGTCTGCCCAGCCTGTCCAAACGGGCATCACCACTTAGTGTCAGCCCCCTGCCTTTTCCCTGTACCCCTGCACTTTGTTTCCATTCAAATAATCACCTAAAGCCTGTTTGAATGCCTCGAAGGAACCTGCCTACACCACGCTTCCAGGCAGTATATTCCAGACCCCAACCACTCGTGGCATGAAAACTTTTTTTCTTACGTGACATTTGCTTCTTTAGTGAATAATTTTAAATCTGTGCCCTCTCGTTCTTGATCCTTTTACGAGGGGGGAATAGTTTCTCCCTATCTGTGCTGTCCAGCCCATCATAATTTTGAACATCTCCACCAAATCTCCTCTTAGCCTTCTTTTCTACAGGAACAGTCCCACTTCTCCAATCTGTCCTCATAATTGAAATTTCTCATCCCTGGAGCCATTCTTGAAAACCAGAGCTGGAGAAGAAGAGGAATTATACGAACTCGAAACATTTAACTCTGGTTCTCTCTCCACAGATGATACCCGACCTGCTACGTTTCCCTAGCATTTCCTGTTTTTATTTCAGTTTTCCAGCATCCGCAGTATTTTGCTTTTATTTTACTGATTGAAGGGTAATTGATTTGGGATTTCCATTTCTGCCAAGGACACTGCAATGTTGTGGAATGTGTTGCTAATTGTTGTGCACTTAATTGGCACTTCACCGTTAGTTACAAGTACTGGAAGGAATGGCCCATTCACAATACAGACTTTGCACTATATAGCTTGCCATTCTGTCCCCCTCCAAAATACTATACTGTGACAAAGGATTCCTCATGCCCACTCACCCAGAAATCTGACCTTCATTCAGCACGGACTCCTCTTCGTTATTTCCAGACAGAGCATCGGAAGGGGGAGGAATTACTGAGTATTTCAGTCAAACGGTGCTAACTATACAAATCGTGTGATAAAACTGGATGGTCCTTTGCTCCAGAGTCTTACAAGCATCCCAGGAAGATGCTAGTGACTTACAAACGACAAACCCTGACCCCTCTCTTTCTCACCCCTTGCGATGAAAGGTTCCTCAAACATGGTCATGAACAATTCCACCATGTCTCGAAGGCCTCCGCCAACCCCCTCAACTCAAATTTGATCTTTTCCAACTGGAGAAATTTGTATGGGACCCTTCGACAGGCCGCCACCCCTGCCAAATAACTGACCTCCAATTCAGGAAGATCCTTCGCCGGCCAATGAGAGGCGAAGGCCACGACATCAGCCTCCTTCCCCTCCAGCAGCTCCAGCATTTATGTTCCCCCAAAGATCATCACCGTTGGATCCGGCCCGACCTCCACCCCCACAATTTTAGATAACGTCCCAAACACCGCTTCCCAGTACCTCTCCAGCTTCTCGCAACCCCAGAACATGCGTGCGTGATTCACCAGCCCCGCCCACATTTAATTGCTCTCATCGGCCACCCCTTGGAAGAACCCACTCCTCCTCACCCGGGTCATATGTACCCTGTGCACCACCTTGAACTGAATCAAGCTCATCCTCGCGCAGGAGGAGGTTGAATTAACCGTACGCATCATCTCGCACCACAGTCCCCAGCCTATTTCCCCCTCCAACTTCTCCTCCCATTTGTTCTTGATCCTCACCACTTGCACCTCCCCCACCATCCATAAATGTCCCCAATCTTACCCTCATCAGGCAGAAGCAGTTGCTCCAATAGGGTGTACCCCAGCAGCCTGGGAAATTTCCTCCACTCCTTTCATGCAAAGTCCCTCACCTGCACATATCTAAATTTACTCCCCCTCAGCAACTCAAACCTCTCCTGCAACTCATCCAGACCTGCAAACGTCTCTTCCAAGTACAAGTCCCTCACCCTCTACAGCCCCGCCTCCCTCCACTTCCCATACATCCCATCCATCGCCCCCAGCTTAAACCTGGGGTTCCCACAGTGGTGTCAACACCAACATCCCCTCCAACTTTAAGTGTCTCCGTAGCTGAGTCCATACCCTGACTGTTAACTGTACCACCAGGCTCCCCATATACATTCCCGGAGCTATTGGCAGTGGAGCTGTCACCAGAGCCCTCGGGTAGATCCCCTACAGGATTCCTCCTCCACCTTGACCCACTCCCCCCACCCCCCCCCCACCCCAACAAAATCGCCTCACCTTCTCCACATTCGCTATCCAATAGTAGTGCAGCAGGTTCGAGAGTGCCAACGCCGCTTTCCACCTCTGCCTCTCCAGCAGGGCCCTATTTACCTTCAGCACTTTCCCTGCCAATATAATCTCCGAAATCATGGTCTTCAATTTCCGGAAGAAGGCCTTCGGTAGAAGATCGGGAAGGTCTGAAAAATGACCAAGAACCTTGGCAGCATATTCATCTTTACAACCTGCACCCTCTCTGCCACTGTCAGGTGTAATGTATCCCATCCACTAAAATAGCTCTCCATTGCTGGCAGTGCCACCGAGAGCGGTGGCTGCTACCAGTCGTGCTTCAGGGATTGTCTCTCTTTCCCTGGTGAGGGCGCGATGGGGATTATGGGGAATGGGTCTTAGGAGGATGGCAGTGGTGTAGGAAGAGCTGGGGTGATGGGAAGTGCGGAGGATGCTTTTCAGCAGCTGTTGTCGGGTCCCTCGATTGTGCACAGAGTGCCTGATAATGAGAATCCCCTCCAGTAAGACTGCTGGAAAACAAATGGGAGGCCTGTGGGAGGCAGGGGAAAGCCTGTGTTGCCCATTTAATCCCCAAACCGCCATTAAATTGCAATGGGCTCAAGGGTAATTGCTGTTAATTGGTCCAATAATGAGCCTAATCGACACTCCACTGTGAGCTGGCAAATTCCCCGCATTGGCCCATTCCACCTCTAACTTTTTTAAAAAACTAATTTTTATTAAAAATTTTCATAAAATATCAATAACAAAATGAAAAAAACCCCCAACAAGATTAAGTACAAAACACAATCTAGAAAAGCAACCCCCCATAACCCCCCCCGTACATAAATAATAAATTAATATTAACACCCCGACTTAACACAACAGGTATATACACCCCCTCAGACCCTTCAGTGTAAATAACAAAAACAAAAATAAAGTAACCCCCCCCCCCCCCCGAGTTGCTGCTGCCATTGACCAATGTCTATCATTCTGCCAGGAAGTCTAAGAACGGTTGCCACCGCCTAAAGAACCCTTGTACCGACCCTCTCAAGGCGAATGAACCCCGCCATATCACTGATCCAGGATTCCACGCTTGGGGCCTCGCATCTTTCCACTGAAGGAGAATCCTTTGCCGGGCTACCAGGGTCGCAAAGGCCAGAATTCCGGCCTCTTTCGCCTCCTGCACTCCTGTCTCCTCTGCCACCCCAAATATTGCGAGCCCCCCGCCCGGTTTGACCCTGGATCCTACCACCCTCGACACCGTCCTCGCTATGCCCTTCCAAAATTCCTCCAGCGCTGGGCATGCCCAGAACATATGGGTGTGGTTTGCTGGGCTCCCTGAGCACCTAACACACCTATTCTACCTCTAACTTAATCATAGGAGGTTTCTCCCCCCACTGAGAGACTGATGTACAACCTCTCCCATGTTGAAGTGGGCCTGGCCACCATGTCCCTGCTGCAACAGTTTGGATTAAATTCTGCCCATGAAGTGTGTCAAGAAACAGAGAGAGAGACACTTGCAGAAGCGAGAACGATACCCAGAGATAATTGAAGTATGATAGACATACTGAGACTCAAAAGAGCGAAAGAGAAACAAACTGCCAGAGGGAAATAGAAATGACTTAAGATGAGAAATGAAACAATTAGTTGGACAGAAGATCAAAAAAAAGCTCAAGTAGTTCTTTTGAAATCTTGGCAGAAAAAACGATTGCTGTCAACATTGAGGGGTGGTCTGCAACATAATTGCCTAATTCATTTACAGTCATCAAGTTTTACTGTCAAGTGAATGGTATCATTATCTCAGAAGTGTCATTTGGCAAACTATGTGGGCATTGATGCAATTCTGTCATTTGTATTTAAAAAATCTGGTCCAACGCGGAGTAGAACGTAATTGGAACCAATGGTACAAATTAAGGTTGTAACCCTCCTTGATTGCAGTCTCCAGGAATCAAAAGATTAATCTTGAGGACATTGCTTGCTCTCCTCCCTTTTCAAAACAATTGGTAAGTAAACTCTGCTGGTGTGCTATGTGCAAATCATGGTGAATGTGTAGCACAAATCCAAAATAATAAGATTGCGAGACCACCAAAAGAGGATTCAATAAATTTGTCCTGTCTCCCTCATAATATTTTGAGTACTTTCCCATTTTCATTTTTTAAGCAACCCACCTTTATTCTGAAAATTGATTAGAAGCTCTGATTACTTGTCTAATGTATCGGTGTATATACACAAACGCATGTTCACAGAATTGCTACAGAGCAGAATCAGGCCATTCGGCCCATCATGTCTGCACTGGCTCTCTGCATGCGTAATTCCCTTAGTGCCATTCTCCCACCTTCTCCTTGCACCCTGCACATTCTTCGTTTTTCAGATAATTCCTTTTTGAACGCTTTGATTGAACCTGTGCCTCTACCACACTCTCAGGCAGTGCATTCCAGAACTTAACCACTTGCTGCATGTAAAAGACTTTCATGTTGCTTTTGCTTCTCTCGTTCTTGATCCTTTCTCAAGTGGTAACAGTTTCTCTGCTTTGATTTTTTTGTCAGCTCCACATTTGACAAAGGACAAAGCTCTCTGTCCTTTGGAAGTTCTACACGATCCTCCTCTCAGCTCACTGTACTTCCAAGTTCCATATCATCCGCAAACTTTAAAATTGTGCCCTGTACACCAAGGTCTTGGTCATTAATGTACATCAGGAAAAGCAAGGGCCCCAAAACGGCACCCTGGGGAATTCCATTACAAACCTCCCTTCAGCTCGAAAAACATCCATTAACCATGACTTCTCCCGTCACTGAACCAATTTAATTTGTTCTCAAGCCTGATGTGCAGCAGTCGTATCAAATGTCTTTTGGAAGTCCACCTACATCACACGAACGGCATTGTCCTTGTTGGCCCTCTCTGTTACCTCTTAAAATAAACTCCAGCATGTGGAGTTAAACATGTGGGCAGCATTGTGGCACAGTGGTTACCATTGCTGCCTCACAGCTCCAGGGACCCGGGTTCAATTCTGGAATTGGGTGACTGTGTGGAGCATCTGTGTTGAGTTTGCACTTTCTCCGGGTGCTCCGGTTTCCTCCCACAGTCCAAAGAGTGCAGGTTAGGTGGATTGTCCATGATAAATTGTTCTTTAAGTGTCTACAGTTAGGTTAAAAGGGATTATAGGAATAGGGTGGGGAAGTGGGCTTGGTTTAGCTCAGTGGGCTAGACAGCTGGTTCAATTCCCGTACCAGCTGAAAATTCTGAATTCTCCCTCTGTGTACCCGAACAGGTGCCGGAGTGTGGTGACTAGGAGCTTTTCACAATAACTTCATTGCAGTGTTAATGTAAGCCTACTTGTGACAATAAAGATTATTTATTTATTGGATGGAGTACTCTTTTAGGGGGCTAGTGCAGGCTCAATGGGCTGAATGGTCTCCTTCTGCACTGCAGAGATTCTGTGATTCACCCCTTAAGAAACCCATTTGGGCTTTCTTTAATCACACTACACAATGGTTCACGTGACTATTACATTTGTCCTGGAAGCTTTCCCATCACTGCAACTAAACTGGCTGTTGATTTATAATGCAGGCGTCTAGAATGACTGCTGTAATATCAAGGGGAATGGGAGGGAGGGTGTTCCCAGGAGTTAAGTCAGATCACAAACCTATTCACACGCACACAGTTTGCCTTTTGGAGAGAGTTTCATAGGTCAAGGCTGAAGGCCTCGGTGACCGAGAGTTTCATGTGTCAAGGCTGAAGGCCTCGGTGACCGAGAGTTTCATGTGTCAAGGCTGAAGGCCTCGGTGACCGAGAGTTTCATGTGTCAAGGCTGAAGGCCTCGGTGACCGAGAGTTTCATGTGTCAAGGCTGAAGGCCTCGGTGACCGCGATGACTGACAATTGTCACCCCTACGCAACGACAAGCGTGTGCGCACAGATGGGGAACCACACACAACTCTCTGAACTCTTGAACTGGGCCTCCAGGACATAGGAACGAAAAAGATATTTCACGCGTGACTTAACCAAATAATACAATTCACAATAAGCTCAGCAACATCCTTCCTGGATGTAAGGGCATGTGTCTTGTGAAGTACCGTCATCCGAAGTGCTCCCTGTCATGTTGGGTGTTCCGATATACAAACGAACCAACACGGTTGTAGATGGTACAACTCTGTTTTATTATTCTGTATAATAACAACTGTTAACTTCTGGCTGTGGTTCGTACTTCAACAGTTAACCTGTGGACCGAGCCCTAGTACTATCTTAGAGAGGCACTCAGCACATGGTGTATGTCTGAGTGGCACGCTGTGAGCTCTGTGTTCTGAGCTATCTCCTGGTGGAATGAGCGGGAACTGTGGTGTTCCCTGTTTTATAGTGCGTGTGCTCTCAATGGTGATTGGCTGTGATGTTACATGTGTGTTGATTGGTCCGTCGACCTGTCCATCAGTGTGTGTGTGTGATTGCACCATGATATGTTAATATGAATATCATGACATCCCCCCTTTTCACAAGAATATGTGCCTACATGGTAATAAATATTGGTGTGTACTGAGTGCGGCTGAGTACGTGTGTGCAATATTTAGAACATGTACATGAGGCTAAGCTATATACATAGGAAGGTGTCAGGTGCAACATAGCAATGAGGTTGTACCACAAACAAAACAAGTGCAATCATCAAATATCGAAAGAGAACTCCTGAAATGACAAAAAGAGAAACACGTTAACATTGTTGCACAACAATTCAGTGAGTCCAATGTGCAAACAGGTTCATAAGTCCAGCCTAGGTGGGCGATGAATTTGGGTTGACCGTTAGGGTAGCACACCATTCATCACCCAGATTAACGCTGTGCACTGGCATCGGCTGGTGGGTCCTACTTGGGGACATCCGATTTCTGTCTATTACCGCAACGCGGAAGGCTTCCCGGTCATCGGTATCACCGGTCTGTACGTCGTCAGGGTATGACTCAGTGTATGGAGGCTGAATGGCCCGCAGATCCCTGCGAGGCTGGCGGAATTGCGGAGCATTGGCAGGTTGAGCTGCTCGACAGCAGGCAGTGTAGTGGCCCATCTTGCCACAGCGCAGGCATTGTCGACTTTTGGCTGGACATTGCCACTTTAAGTGTGCGGATCCACAGTTGCCGCACGTCATGATGTCATGGCGTTCATTGCGCCACCACGCATGCACAGTTCGGTCCTGCGTAGAGCGCGCCACGTCCCTCTGCGCCAACGTCCCCTCTTTTGGCTCGTACAAGCGCGGGAGGCCTCGGAAAGCGTGCAAAATGGCCGCCCTCGTCTGGGCCGTGAGCAACTTGATCGACTGGACCCGCTCGGCCTCGTAGGACCCCTGCCATGCCGATTCGGCCGCCTGGAATTGGGAGTACCGGCTGGTCGCGTTTTTGTGGAGGACGCAGGTTTCGATGGCGGTGGCTAGGGTGAGGCTCTTTATTTTGAGGAGCTGCTGGCGTAGGATGTCCGAGGTGACCTCAAAAACAATCTGGTCCCGAATCATGGAATCGGAGGTGGCCTCATAGCCGCAGGACTGCGTGAGGATACGGAGGTGTGTCAAAAAGGATTGAAAAGGCTCATCCTTACCCTGCAGGCGCTGCTGGAAGAGGTACCTCTCGAAGCTCTCATTCACTTTGACGCTGAAGTGTTGCTAAAGTTTTAGAAGAACCGTCTTGTACTTCGTCTTGTCCTCACCTTCCGCGAATGCCAGGGAGTTGTAGATGTGGATGGTGTGTTGCCCTGCCGTGGAGAGGAGGAGGGCGATCTTCCTGGTGTCCGATGCATTCTCCCTGTCTGTGGCTTCTAAGAAGAATTGGAAGCGCTGTTTAAACAGCTTCCAGTTGACGCCCAGATTTCCAGCGATTTGGAGCGGCTGCGGCAGACTGATGGTGTCCATGGCGCAGGATGACAGATCTCTGAAGATGTGCAGGTAGGTGTCACAATTGCTGGCGAGTTTCCAATCCTGGTATCATGTCGTGTTGGGTGTTCCGATATACAAACGAACCAACAGGGTTGTAGATGGTACAACTCTGTTTTATTATTCTGTATAATAACTGTTAACTTCTGGCTGTGGTTCGTACTTCATCAGTTAACCTGTGGACCTAGCACTATCTTAGAGAGGCACTCAGCACATGGTGTATGTCTGAATGGCACGCTGTGAGCTATCTCCTGATGGAATGAGCGGGAACTGTGGTGTTCCCTGTTTGATAGTGCGTGTGCTCTCACTGGCGATTGGCTGTGATGTTGAGTGTGTGTTGATTGGTCCGTCGACCTGTCCATCAGTGTGTGTGTGTGATTGCACCATGATATGTTAATATGAATATCATGACACTCCCTACTACCCCTCCACCCCACCCAAAAACAAAAGTTATAGATTTGAATAAAAACACCGCGGGTGGTCCTTCTCGCAGCACGGGGCTGAAGGAGGGACAACCTGGGTGTGTGTGTGGTTTTGTTGGGGGGGGGGGAACGCTCCAGGTGTGTGTGCTCACCTGTCCGCGCGCGCTGCAGGACTGACTGATTGACAGACTGACCCCTCAGCGTATGCGACCTCTTCCACCTCCCATTATCATGTGATCCCATGACCAGTTTGGTCCTGAAAACATTTCGTTCAGTTCTCCATAAGTTTGAAGCTCTGGTCCCCAACTAAAAGCTTTAACCCGAATGAATCTCCGGGCCATTATCACCGTGGAGCCGGTGATGTTCCTCTATTTGGCGTCGACCTATTTGAGCACCTTCGCTATACAGCGGCTCGTTTTGGCCAAGGTGGGTGACAGGATTTGTCTGCCATTGTCTAGTTATATTCTTGCGTCGGGGGGAGGGGGTTACTTTTTGCCAGTTGGTGTCAGAACTTGCAAGTTTGTTTTGACTAATTGCAGGTCTTTTGCGTCCTTTGCCCTTCGTTGGGGCTAGACGGTGTCAAAATACTCATTTAAAAACAAGTGCATTTTGTGACTGCAGGCTGCGGCCGTATCTGTGCGCGCCTGCATCGCCGCCCACGGCCTGTCAGCCGTCTATTTGCTAATTATTTATCCGACTGGCTAAAATGAGGTGAAAATTCTAAGAATTCCGACTTGCTGGCAGTCCCACGTGTCAACATATTTATTGCCTCGCAATTTTTTTGGATTGCTGGCCCCATGATCAAGCAACCACATCGTACATTCTCCAGAAACACCTGCAGAATGTGATCTATTAATTGATGTTTTCATAACATCGTACTCCTCTTCCGCCTCCCCCTTTAACATTTGTTTCCGTGCATTTTCTATTCCTATCGCTACTTTGTTAAACCCTCAAGTTTGCACTTGAAAGCTTTAGGAATTGGATACAAAGCAGCGGGGATCGTTCATTTTTAACCGACCCCTTAATCTAGCCTGTCCATTAATTAACTTGTGGAAAATGCAGTCGGTGCTTTATCGCCTAAAGTGATGGCACCAGTCTTGCTGTTCATAGTTTTCAATCCCCCTTAAGGTGGGTTGCTAAGTATCAGAAACCTTGGAGGGGGGGAAAAACCTGCCTGTTCTGGGCCCTTTCTTTAAATCATAACTAAGGCTAGAATTAATAAAATAAAAACAAATTACTGCGGATACTGGAATCTGAAACCAAAAACAGAACATACTGGACAATCTCAGCAGGTCTGACAGCATCTATGGAGAGAGAGAAGGAAGAACTAGAACAAATAGAGTTGTTATCTCTGGGTTGTTGCCCGTGCCACGTGATAATGAGATGAGGAATAGAGAGAGAGAGCAATTAAACACGTGCCTACAGGGATGGATGGTGCAGGCGGGAGGGATTCAGATTTCTGGATAACTGGGGCTCTTTCTGGGGAAAGTGGGACCTCTACAGACAGGATGGTCTACATCTGAACCTGAGGGGCACAAATATCCTGGGGGGGAGATTTGTTAGTGCTCTTTGGGGGGGGTTTAAATGCAGCAGGGGCATGGGAACCTGGATTGTAGTTTTAGGGTAAGGGAGAATGAGAGTACAGAGGTCAGGAGCACAGATTTGACGTCGCAGGAGGGGGCCAGTGTTCAGGTAGGTGGTTTGGAGTGTGTCTACTTCAATGCCAGGAGTATACAAAATAAGGTAGGGGAACTGGCAGCATGGGTTGGTACCTGGGACTTCGATGTTGTGGCCATTTCGGAGACATGGATTGAGCAGGGACAGGAATGGATGTTGCAGGTTCTGGGGTTTAGGTGTTTTAGTAAGCTCAGAGAAGGAGGCAAAAGAGGGGGAGGTGTGGCGTTGCTAGTCAAGAGCAGTATTACGGTGGCGGAGAGGATGCTAGATGGGGATTCATCTTCCGAGGTAGTATAGGCGGAGGTTAGAAACAGGAAAGGAGAGGTCACCCTGTTGGGAGTTTTCTATAGGCCTCCAAATAGTTCTGGGGATGTAGAGGAAAGGATGGCGAGGATGATCCTGGATAAGAGCGAAAGTAACAGGGTAGTTATTATGGGAGACTTTAACTTTCCAAATATTGACTGGAAAAGATATAGTTCAAGTACATTAGATGGGTCGTTTTTTGTACAGTGTGTGCAGGAGGGTTTCCTGACACAATATGTTGACAGGCCAACAAGAGGCGAGGCCATGTTGGATTTGGTTTTGGGTAATGAACCTGGCCAGGTGTTGGATTTGGAGGTAGGAGAGCACTTTGGGGACAGTGACCACAATTCGGTGACGTTTACGTTAGTGATGGAAAGGGATAAGTATACACCGCAGGGCAAGAGTTACAGCTGGGGGAAGGGCAATTATGATGCCATTAGACGTGACTTGGGGGGGGGGGGGGGGGATAGGTTGGAGAAGTAGGCTGCAAGTGTTGGGCACACTGGATAAGTGGAGCTTGTTCAAGGATCAGCTACTGCGTGTTCTTGATAAGTACGTACCGGTCAGGCAGGGAGGAAGGCGTAGAGCGAGGGAACTGTGGTTTACCAAAGAAGTGGAATCTCTTGTTAAGAGGAAGAAGGAGGCCTATGTGAAGATGAGGTGTGAAGTTTCAGTTGGGGCAATGGATAGTTACAAGGTAGCGAGGAAGGATCTAAAGAGAGAGCTAAGACGAGCAAGGAGGGGACATGAGAAGTATTTGGCAGGTAGGATCAAGGAAAACCCAAAAGCTTTCTATATGTATGTCAGGAATAAGCGAATGACTAGGGTAAGAGTAGGACCAGTCAAGGACAGGGATGGGAAGTTGTGTGTGGAGTCAGAAGAGATAGGCGAGATACTAAATGAATATTTTTCGTCAGTATTCACTCAGGAAAAAGATAATGCTGTGGAGGAGACTGCTGAGACCCAGGCTATTAGAATAGATGGCATTGAGGTACGTAGGGAAGAGGTGTTGGCAATTCTGGACAGGCTGAAAATAGATAAGTCCCCGGGGCCTGATGGGATTTATCCTAGGATTCTCTGGGAGGCCAGTGAAGAGATTGCTGGACCTTTGGCTTTGATTTTTATGTCATCATTGGCTACAGGAATAGTGCCAGAGGACTGGAGGATAGCAAATGTGGTCCCTTTGTTCAAAAAGGGGAGCAGAGACAACCCTGGCAACTATAGACCGGTGAGCCTCACGTCTATAGTGGGTAAAGTCTTGGAGGGGATTATAAGAGACAAGATTTATAATCATCTAGATAGGAATAATATGATCAGGGATAGTCAGCATGGCTTTGTGAAGGGTAGGTCATGCCTCACAAACCTTATCGAGTTTTTTGAGAAGGTGACTGAACAGGTAGACGAGGGTAGAGCAGTTGATGTGGTGTATATGGATTTCAGTAAAGCGTTTGATAAGGTTCCCCACGGTAGGCTATTGCAGAAAATACGGAGGCTGGGGATTGAGGGTGATTTAGAGATGTGGATCAGAAATTGGCTAGCTGAAAGAAGACAGAGGGTGGTGGTTGATGGGAAATGTTCAGAATGGAGTTCAGTTACAAGTGGCGTACCACAAGGATCTGTCTGGGGCCGTTGCTGTTTGTCATTTTTATCAATGACCTAGAGGAAGGCGCAGAAGGGTGGGTGAGTAAATTTGCAGACGATACTAAAGTCGGTGGTGTTGTCGACAGTGTGGAAGGATGTAGCAGGTTACAGAGGGACATAGATAAGCTGCAGAGCTGGGCTGAGAGGTGGCAAATGGAGTTTAATGTGGAGAAGTGTGAGGTGATTCACTTTGGAAGGAATAACCGGAATGCGGAATATTTGGCTAATGGTAAAGTTCTTGGAAGTGTGGATGAGCAGAGGGATCTAGGTGTCCATGTACATAGATCCCTGAAAGCTGCCACCCAGGTTGATAGGGTTGTGAAGAAGGCCTATGGAGTGTTGGCCTTTATTGGTAGAGGGATTGAGTTCCGGAGTCAGGAGGTCATGTTGCAGCTGTACAAAACTCTGGTACGGCCGCATTTGGAGTATTGCGTACAGTTCTGGTCACCGCATTATAGGAAGGACATGGAGGCTTTGGAGCGGGTGCAGAGGAGATTTACCAGGATGTTGCCTGGTATGGAGGGAAAATCTTATGAGGAAAGGCTGATGGACTGGAGGTTGTTTTCGTTGGAGAGAAGAAGGTTAAGAGGAGACTTAATAGAGGCATACAAAATGATCAGGGGGTTAGATAGGGTGGACAGTGAGTGCCTTCTCCCACGGATGGAAATGGCTGGCACGAGGGGACATAGCTTTAAACTGAGGGGTAATAGATATAGGACGGAGGTCAGAGGTAGGTTCTTTACGCAAAGAGTGGTGAGGCCGTGGAATGCCCTACCTGCAACAGTAGTGAACTCGCCAACATTGAGGGCATTTAAAAGTTTATTGGATAAGCATATGGATGATAATGGCATAGTGTAGGTTAGATGGCTTTTGTTTCGGTGCAACATCGTGGGCCGAAGGGCCTGTACTGCGCTGTATCGTTCTATGTTCTATAACGTTTTGAGTCTGGATGACTCTTTTGCCAAAGCTAAATGGGGTCAGTTGGAGCGGTGGGGCTGGATAGAGGACCAGCGCTAGGTGGAGATTGACAAAGATGTCATGGACAGAAAGACGAAGGGAATATAAACTGGGAAGAACCCGGAAGATGATAACTCCCTTGACCTGCAGAAAAGCCATTTCCACACCCACTCTAGATTCTTCTTCAAAAGAAGGTGTAAGGAGGCCAACATGGTCGCAAAGTTCGGGATGAACTTGCCGTAAAGGTTAACAAGTCCTAAAAAGGAACAGCGCTCTGAAGCGACCATCTGGGTGGGGGACTGCTGAATGGCGCACACCTTGTCTGTGAAGGGGTGTAAGCCTTTGCGGTCCACCCGGTAACCAAGGTAGACCACCTCCCTAGCATTGAAGACACCTGCCACCCACCGTAAGCAGACACCAGACTCGGAGAAATGCTTCAGTACTGCCTCAAGGTTCTCCAGGGGCTCTTGTTCAGTTGCTCCCGTGACCAGCACCCCATCTAAATAGATTGCCACATGCAGAAACCCACGCAAGATGTTCCCCCATTACTCATTGCAATATAGCACAGGCAGAGGACCCCCTGAAAGGCAACCAGATATACTCATGAAGTGCTCTGTGTGTAATTACTGTAATGTATTTTTGGGAGGCTGCATCCAACTCAAGCTGTAAATACGTATGGCTCATATCGAGTTTAGTGAATGAACATCCACCTGTCAATTTTGCATAAAGATCCTCAATGCGAGGCATGGGGTAATGATCCAACGTTGAAGCTGTATTTATGGTGAGCTTATAGTCACCGCATAACCGGACTGTCTTGTCTGGTTTTAATACTGGCACCACTGATGCTACCCAATCTGCAAAGCGTACGGGCCTGATGATACCCAGATTTTCTAGTCTACTTAGTTCAGTTTCCAACAATGCGTAGGGAACTGGGCGTGCTCTGAAATACCGAGGTTGGGCTCCTGAGTTGATGTGAATGCGAGCTACAGCCCCATTGATCTTCCCCGTTCAGGTTGAAATACGTAGGGGTACTTGCTGAACACTTCACTTAAGCCCCTGGACCTTATCTGGAGGTTGTGTTGCCAATTTAGTTGTAAATGGCTCAACCAATCATGGCCCCACAAGCTGGGGCATTGCCCTCTGACCACAATAAGCGGAAGACACGCTGACTGTTGACCAAAAGCCAGCGGAATCATGCTGGTACTGCAGTGTCGAATGGCTCACCATTGTAGGTGACCAACCCAGCCTTTGTACCGGTCAGCCCAAAGTCCTTTATGCCCTGTCTAATGCAGCCAAACTTCTTCCTTCGCCCAACAGAATCTGCCACAACAGTGTCCAGTTCCATGTCCAGTCAATGCCCAATGCCCTTTTACCTGCAGCGTGATCCTTATGGGGGCCACCCAGGGTGCCGCACGGCAATTTAGCTGCATACAGTCATCTTCGTCAGTTTCTTCTAAGTGGAAGGTACGGGCTCTAGAACCATAGAATCATAGAATATTCAGTGCAGAAGGAGACCATTCGGCCCATCGAGTAACACTGACCCTTGGAAAGAGCACTCTACTTAAGCCCACATCTCCACCCCATCTCCGTAACCCAGTAACTTCACCGAACCATTTTGGACACTTGGGCAATTTATCATGGCCAATCGACCTAACCTGCACATCTTTGGACTGTGGGAGGAAACCGGAGCACTCGGAGGAAATCCGTGCAGACTCCACATAGACAGTGATCCAAGCCGGGAATCGAACCTGGGGACCCTGGAGCTGTGAAGCAACTGTGCCAACGTTGTGCTACTATGCCGCCCATGACACCTACCTCTACCGGGGCACCTAGATCTCTGGTTTATCTGCATTATTGCCTGGGCCTGCGACCACATGCCCCACAATGACCGGGTTCACCCTCAGCGGATTCCGTGAAAATTTCCTGGTGGGGCAACTGCTAATGTCGGGCCAACTCTTCTTTTCGGGGGGGGGGGGAGTGGCATAATATTGTCACTGGATTAGTAAACAGAGACCTCCGGGGACCCAGGTTCAAATCCCACCACTGTAGATGGTGAAATTTGAATGCAATAAAAATCTGGAATTAAAAGTCTAATGATGACGATGAAATCATCGTCAATTGTCGTAAAAACCCATCTGGTTCGCCAATGCCCTTTAGGGAAGAAAATCTGCTGTCCTTACCTGGTCTGGCCTACATGTGACTCCAGACCCACAGCAATGTGGTTGACGCTCAACTGCTCAAAGGGGCAATTAGAGATGGGCAATAAATGCTGGCCCAACCAGTGATGCCCACATCCCATGAACGAATAATAAAAAAAAAAGTCAGACCTTTATGGCACTCAGTCCAGGGCAGGATAGCCATCTAAGGAGGTATCCTGCACCGGGAGGGGGTGCACCTCCAGTTGTTTACTTTCATGCCTTGCATTTCCTGTACCCCTCACTCTGTGCATTCCCAGCTCAGCAAAATTTATATGGCTTGTTGTAGATTCAGGGAAGGTTCGGCCAATAATTTATTTTGGGTAGTGACATTGTTAACATAAATGGTCTCTCAGCATTTCCTGCAGGCATGTTCACTAAACTCTGCAATCTTTCGCAGCCGTAATAAATACTCAGTGACTCACATGGGGTCTGCTCCGCAGTATTAAAGCAATGCCGCTGTATGCTAATTGATGGAGTTGGGTTAGAGTGCTGCCCCATAGAGTTACTAGCTGGTTGAAGGTTTGTGATCGGGCGACGCTGGATAGGAAGTCATTGTATCACTCCGAACGTATGTGCGCCACAGGCAGTCAACAAGATGACTATCTGGTGGTCATTCTCTGTGATATTGTTGGCCCTGAAAAAGTAGAGCATTCGCTCTGCGTACTGATTTGAGTCTTCCAGGCTGGCGTCAAAGGCACCTAACCGCCTGGATCGAGCAATAATGAAAAGAGAAATCCAACAGGTACCGGGAGGTGGCTTATCCAATGGTGTAGCAGTGTTGATAGCTATCCAGTTTGACCCTTGTCGCTAGTTTTATAAGGCCACGAAGGAGTCCACACCGAGCACTGCTGAGAGCCAACCTCTTCCCTTGGGCCCCCCCCCCCCCCCCGCCCACCTCCTCCGCAAACCACAACTCTGTCCCCATCGCCCAGCCATCAGTGTGGCTGGGATGATGCCAGACCTTGGACAGGTGGTGCTGCTGTCCAATAGATCTGCTGGCTTATGATTGGACAGCAGTTCCCACAGGTAGGGAAGGCCTGAGTGCATTAATGCAGAGGATCTTCCCTAAAAGAGGCAGTGATGGGTGAGCCTCACTCCATCCCCTGCATTTAATACTGCTCAGTGGGTCTTAATTTTATCAACCAGCCTTCTATGTGACAAAGACCTTTTCGAAAGTCCATGTACACAGCATCCATTGCACTTCCTTTTTCCGTTATTTCTTCAAAGAGTTATTTTAATTTGTCAGTTATGACTTGTAATTCGCTGATCCATTGGAAGTGAGCTAAAAATTCCGGGAAAGTCAAAAAGTATTTACTTCTGGCTCAATAAGCCCAAGAAGATTGAACGGTCAATCAAGCCAGTTCAAAGGCATGGTTGTATTTTTGGTGCCTAGAATTGCACAGTGACTCACTGTTCATATCTCATCCAGGTCGTTAGTGCTCACAATTGATATTTCAACCATGCTTAACCTGATTAGATTGTCAGACCAAACTTCCTGGCTTATCTGTGGATCAGCAGTGCTGCACGTAACTAGCAAATAGCCTGGTTGTAGCTGATAGCCTGTGTTCCAGTAGATAATCTTTGCATAAGTTTTGATTTATTAACCGTTTGTATTTGGGTGTTTAACTGCCTACTCCAGTCGAAGTCAGTCCTGGTACAGTGCTACGAAACATTATTTTCAAAAACGTGCAGATTTTATTGTGGTTTTCGTTTTATGTATTTGAAGCTTTTTGAATTTTCTCGACCAGTTAATTAAAATTTGAAAGCTTGAATAAGAACGGTATTCTGTCCAAAGAAGACAAAGAGCTGCTTATAAACTTGGAACATGTTGATATTTCTGTAAGAAGCAATGCCACATATATCTGAAAATTATTGACCAATTTGGCATGGTTTTAAGAGAATTCCAATATCTATTATTTTGCCTAAGCAAGGTTGATGAAAGGTTTCTACTGTAACCTATAAGAAAACTAGATTTTTCATTTACACAAATAATGAATCATTTACTTCGTACTTTAGACGAGGCCTGACATGTTTTCGCAGTGGCATTTCATGGAGGCATAAAATAGCCCACTGACTAAAAGAAATTACTAACCTAGGTTATCTCTATTTGCCTGGCTATTTGAACCAAGTAAGAAGTCTTGCAACACCAGGTTAAAGTCCAACAGGTTGGTTTCAAATCACTAGCTTTCGGAGCACTGCTCCTTCCTCAGGTTGACAATCGCCAGGCAGAAATGTTCCCTTCCAGTCGGGGAACACTTCAGCAGTCAAGGTCATTCAGCCTCTGATCTCCGGGTAAGCATTCTCCAAGGCAGCCTTCAGGACGTGTGACAACGCAAAATCAGCGAGCAGAAACTTATAGCCAAGTTCTGCACATACGGCCTCAACCGGGACCTTGAATTCATGTCGCATTACATTCACCCCCCCACCATCTGGCCTGGGTTTGCGAAATCCTATCAACTGTCCTGGCTTGAGACAATTCACGCCTCTTTAACCTGGGATTGCCCCTCTCTCTGGATCTGTAAAGACTTGATCACCTGCAAATGCTTGCATCTTTGACTTTGTCTATATATGTTTCTGGAACATGCCTCTTCATTCACCTGAGGAAGGAGCAGTGCTCCAAAAGCTAGTGATTTGAAACAAACCTGTTGGACTTTAACCTGGTGTTGTAAGACTTCTTACTGTGCTCACCTCAGTCCAACGCTGGCATCTCCACATCTTATTTGAACCAAGGCAGGGCTGGACTCTCCTGCATGTATTGGGAGTTGACATTCATCTCTGACAGTGCACAAAGAAATATAAGTTGAAATAAATTAAAGTAGAGTAAGAGAAGACCCAAAAGTGTAACCACTCTGACATTGCGATGGTAACAGTGCTGAACATGCAGAGACTGTCGGTGTTTGCCGTCTCTGAACAAACACAGCAGATCCTGAAGGGGGAGGGTAAACAGCCAGAGGTCTAGTACACATAGGCAGGAAGAGTGACAAGATCCTGCAGAAGTTCAGGGAGTTAGGCAGTAAGTTTAAAAAAACAGGACCTCTGGGGTTGTAATCTCAAGATTCCTCCTGTGCCATATGCCAGTGAGGCTAGAAATAGGAGGGTAGTGCAGCTAAACACGTAGCTAAACCAGTGGTGTTGGAGGGAGGGTTTCAGATTTCTGGACCATTGCGATCTCTTCTGGGGCAGGTGGGACCTGTACAAGGACGGGTTGCATCTAAACTCGAGGGGCACCAATATCCTGGCTGGGAGGTTTGCTAGTGTCACTCAGTAGGTTTTCATAGACTTTATCATAGAATTTACAGAGCAGAAGGAGGCCATTCAGCCCATCGAGTCTGCACCGGCTCTTGGAAAGAGCACCCTACCCAAGGTCAACACCTCCACCCTATCCCCATACCCCAGTAACCCCACCCAACACTAAGGGTGATTTATCATGGCCAATCCACCTAACCTGCACATCTTTGGACTGTGGGAGGTAACCGGAGCACCCGGAGGAAACCCACGCACACACGGGGAGGATGTGCAGACTCCGCACAGACAGTGACCCAAGCCGGTATCATAGAGAACAAAAATAAGGGAACAACATCACCCTCAGGCACAGCAAAAGTGTGAGAAGGGAGGTAGTCAATGCAGGGCTGAGGGTATTGTACCTTAATGCGCGCAGTATACGAAACAAGGTAAATTAGCTTGTTGCGCATATTGAAATTGGCCGGTACAATGCTGTGGGCATCACACTGACGTGGCTGCAAGGGGATCAGGGCTGGGATCTAAATATACAAGGATATGTGACCTATCGAAAGTACAGGCAGATGGGCAAAGGGGGCGGGGTTGCATTGTTAATAAGGAATAGAGTTAAATCGATAGCAAGGAGCGATTATAGGATCAGAAGGCATATAATCTCTGTGGGTAGAGTTGAGGAATCACAAAGGTAAAAAGATCCTGATGGGAGTTATGTACAGGCCCCCTAGCAGTAGTCAGGATGTGGGGCAGAAAATAAATCCGGAGATAGAGAAAGCATGTAAAAAAGGCAATAGGCAATATCACAATAATCATGGGGGAGTTCAATATGCAGGTGGACTGGGAAAATCAGGTTGGTAGTGGATCCCAATAAAAGGAATTTGTGGAATGTTTAAGAGATGTTTTTTTGTTGCAGCTTGTGCTAGAGCCCACTAAGGAACAGGCAATTTTGGATTTGGTGATGTGTAATAAGGCAGACTTGATTAGGGATCTTAGGGTGAAGGTACCCTTAGGGAGCAGTGACCACAATATGATAGAATTTACTCTGTAATTTGAGAGGGAGAAGCTGGAATCAGATGTAACAGTATTACAATTAAATAAGGGTAACTACATGAGGGAGGAGCTGGCCAGAGTTGATTGGAAAAGGAACCTAGCAGGGAAGACAGTGGAACAGCAATGGCAAGAGTTTTTGGGGGTTATTCGTGAGGTACAGTAGAAATTAATCCCAAGGAGGAGGAAACATGCTAAGGGGAGGACAAGGCATCCATGGTTGACGAGGGAAGTCAAGGACAGCATAAAAGCAAAAGAAAACTTATTTTTAAAATGGGGAAATGCTTAGGAAATCAGAAGCACAAAGGGACTTGGGAGTCCTTGCTCACGATTCTCTTAAGGGTAATGTGCAGGTTCAGTTGGCAATTAGGAAGGCAAATGCAATGTTAGCATTCATGTCATGGGGGCTAGAATTCAAGACCAGGGATGTACTTCTAAGGCTGTATAAGGCTCTGGTCAGAATCCATTTGGAGCATTGAGAGCGGTTTTGGGCCCCGTATGTGAGGAACGATGTGTTGGCCTTGGAAAGGGCCCAGAGGAGGTTCACAAGAATGATCCCTGGAATGAAGAGCTTGTTGTATGAGGAACGGTTGAGGACTCTGGGTCTGTACTCATTGGAGTTTAGAAGGATGAGGGGGGATCTTATTGATACTGCGAGGCCTGGATAGAGTGGACGTGGAGAGGATATTTCTACTTGTAGGAAAAACTAGAACCAGAGGACGCAATCTCAGATTAAAGGGGCGATCCTTTAAAACCGAGATGAGGAGGAATTTCTTCAGCGAGAGGGTGGTGAATCTGTGGAATTCTTTGCCGCTGAAGGCGTTGGAGGCCAAATCACTGAGTGTCTTTAAGACAGAGTTGGATAGGTTCTTGATTATTAAGGAGATCAGGGGTTATGGGGAGAAGGCAGGAGAATGGGGATGAGAAAAATATCAGCCATGATTGAATGGTGGAGCAGACTTGATGGGCCGAGTGGCCTAATTCTGCTCCGATGGCTTATGGTCATTACTCCAGTGAACCTGGTGGCAACTGTGGGAGTCTGCACATGCACAGAGTAACACCGAACATAAGGAATAGGAGCAGGAGTAAACCACATGTCCTTTTGGGCCTGCACCGCCATTCAATGTGATTGTACCTGATCTTGGGTTTCCCTGGTTCCCCATATCCCTTAATTCCTTTAATCCCAGCCTTGAATATATTCAATGATGGAGCATCAACAACCCTTTTTGGATAGAGAATTCCATGGAGTCACAACCCTTTGAGTAAAGAAATTGCTCCTCGCCTCTGTCCCAAATGATATTCTGGGATGGTGCACCAGTGCTTTCGATTCCCTAACTAGTGGAAACAATCTCTCAGCGCTCACCATATCAAGCCACTTCAGAAATTTGTAGGTTTCGAGGAGATTGTGTCTCATTCTTCTTATCTCCAGAGAATATAAACCCAATTTACTCAGCCTCTCATCATAGGTCAACAACCATTTCCTGGGGACCAATTTAGTGGACGTTTGCTGTATTGCCTCCAAAGGAAGTATATCCTTTCTTAATTGTGGAGACCAAAAACCCACACAGTACTCCAGATGTGGTCTTACCAATACTCTTCTTCAGAAGTCACCAAAGTGAACCTACACTTCTCCAGAGGGTGAACTTATGAGGTTCCGCCAGAGGATATCCTTGCGCAATCGTGAATTGGACAAACGTCTGCTATTATTCTCACTAGAAACACATGAAAATGTTGCTCAATGAACTGTAATTATGTTTTTTTAAGTGTAATAAGATCTTAATGATTGCTTAACACCCCAACTTGCCTTGAAAACAAATTTTGCATTTGTGGTACGTAAGGATTTCCCATTGTGATAAAATTCCATATTTTTCCATAATATTTTTAAAAATTTGTTTATTTTAGCTTTTATCTTAATCCAAATCCTAATAATTCAACAGAAAATTGTAATTATCAGTGAAGTGATTCAGCGTTTTTAACTTCATGGTTTGCTGCCTGTGAGAATACGTCAATACGATTGGCTGCTTCCCCTCCTTATGACATTACTGTAGCTGTACCCCTGGAGATCCTCTTGACTTGGTACCAGATTTAAACTCTTGTTGGGAATCCTCTCTACAGAGATCTCTAGGTTTTTGGTATAGTTTTCTTTGAGGTCAATGTCGAGAATGTTTGCTTCGGTAAAATCCAGCCCAATATCCACTTTAAATGTAGTATAAAAAGTTACAACAGCAACAACGATGTACGAACAGCCCCATATCTGGCGATACTAACGGCTGCTTTTATAACCTAAAAATCATAATGGGGACTGCCAAGTTTGTCAGAACTAGCACAGGAGGTGAATATACAGCAGCCGGCAAGCAGTTGCGAAGTATATTGCACAGAAATTCTTGTGTACTCCGAACAAGGTGTAAAAAGCAATTAAATACAGTTGTGCATCAGAGGATAGTGATACGTTAAGTACTGAGAAGAAATAATGTGGATTGTTTTGTCCTTCCATCTAATTATTTGGTGCTATGAGAAGTAATATAATTACTATGGTAGTGATGTATACACATGGCTGAATGCAAAATGCTGCTTTCTTTGAAAATGATTTCATCCTTTCCAATAAGACTGATTGATTGCTTGTTCAGTAACGGATGTCATTATGCAAATTACATCGTTTTTGATGAAGTTATCATTACTTTCCATTGTGCAGATCAACAAAGTTCATTTAACTTGGTTCAGATACGTAAACACAATGTTGAATAGATAGGTGAAGTGTTTTTTGTCTTCCAGATCTGTGAAGACCAATATGGTGAGGATGATATATGCAGCAATCTTTCACTTCATCCTGAAGAGTCTCTAATCATCCAGAGCAAAGCCTCCTACGTTCTACTTCTCTACATTGCCGTGTTGATCATCTTGTCCATACCTCCGTCAGTTTTGCTTGGTGCCTGGTCCGATCAAGCCGGTCGCAAGCTTGGAATGATATTGCCCAGTATTGGTGCATCAATTGGTGGAGCTGTATTCATAGTAATGGTGCAGGTTAAAGGCATGTCTGTCTACTGGTGCGTTTTTGCCTCCGCATTAATTGGGATCTTTGGAAATAATGCTGCCATTTTCCTCAGTGTCTACAGTTATATGGCTGACATCACGAATGATGGGAACCGCACCATGCGTATTGGCATTGTACAGTCCATGACCTATATTGGGGGAACTGTTGGCTATCTGTTGAGTGGATGGCTGCTTCAGAATTATACCTTCACACATGTTTTTGGTGTGTATTGTGGCTGCCAAGTGGTATCTATTTTCTATGTGGTGCTGTGGTTGCAGGAGTCAAATTGTGGTGCTGGAAGGATGCACCTAACTGGTGAAATAGCTCTTGCAGCTAATGAGAGGACCTTGAACAAAATCACCTTTTCATATTGCTCAAGAACCTGGGAAACCTTTTCGAAGGTCCGAGGAGGACAGGACCAATTGAAGCTCTACCTGATTTTCCTCAGTGTCTTCTTGATATATGTTTGCGCTACAGGTAAGTTGCAAATATATACATTGGGCAGGACCCTCCATCCAGCTGCACCCATTTCCTGGTGCAGCCCCCCCCCCCCAAAAGGAATCCTCCCTTCTGGCAGCCGGCCAATGGGGTTTCCCATTGTGGGCACCCCCGCACCGTCGGGTAATCCGCGGGCGTGAGTGCACTGCCGGCAAAATAGAGGATCCCGCTGACTGAGAATCAAGCCCATTGTATCTCTTATTTTTGTTTGGGATGGCCTGGTGACTGAACATCAAAATGTCAGTTTGTGCTTTGAGCTCTTCTGGCTTCTGGCACTTATCTCATCAGCCTTGGTAACTGGTAATGGTGGCACGGTAGCACAGTGGTTGGCACTGCTACTTCACAGCACCAAGGACCCGGGTTCAATTCCTGCCTTGGGTGGTGACTGTGTGGAGTTTGCACATTCTCCAGTGTCTGCGTGGGTTTCCTCCCACAGTCCAAAGATGTGCTGTTGGGTGAATTGGGCATGCTAAACTAGGAGGGGTCAAGGGGATAGGGTGGGGAAATTGGGCCTGGGTAGGGTGCTCTTTCAGAGAATCGGTGCAATGCAATGGGCCGAATGGCCTCCTTCTGTACTGTAGGCATTCTATGATTCTTATTTTTTTAAAACTCTTTTTAATTGTTTCTTTTCCAGCTTCTATTAATTCTACTGCCAATAATTGGTTGTACTTCTGGAAGAGGAAACTTGCAGACTTTTTTCCTACCTTGTTTTAAAAGTGTGACTTTTGTTAGGCGGTGTATCAGCCAAGATTTGTGGTAAAGTCTGTGAGCTAACTAAAGCAAGGAAGCTGATGCCGATGCGTTTGTGGTGGAATTGCAGATTTAAAAACAAAAATGTTCTTTATTGTGTTGCTGTGCGATAAGGGTGGTTACTAAGCCAGTGATTTGATCTTAGACAGTCTCTGTAACATCATTGCCCGAGTGTTACACCTTTTTGAGAGGCAAAGATTTTAATCTTGGAACCCCTCGGTGTCAGGTTATCAAGTTTGAACACCGAGAAAAAGATCTCTAAAGACAATGCAGCTCCCTGTGACTCGCTCTCCTGCAAGTCAATAGAGCTCTCGCAGTGAGTCAAGTAAGCCACATTTAAGTCACCAGTATTCAATGGACGGGTTAGTGAAGGCATGGGAGACTTGTTTTGTTTGTTTCATTTAGTCAGGGAGGCTGCATTAAATCCCAGTGAATTACATTTAAATTCAACGCAAGTGGTTGATTTTGAATATTTATAGGATTCCTGCAGATAACGGGAGAATTTCTCGCCTTTCTGCCACTGACATAGAGTCATGGAGTGTTACAGTGCAGAAAGAGGCCCTTCTGCCCTTCCTGTCTGTGCTGGCCATCAAGCGCCTATCTATTCTAATCTCATTTTCAAGCACTTGTGCCTTGTATGTTATGGCGTTTTCCCCAGATACTCATCCAAATGCTTCTGAAGTGCTGTGCAAGTTCCCACCTCCACCACAATTTCAGGTAGAGAGTTCCTGCCTCCAACCACACTCTGGGTGAAAAAGCTTTTCCTCAAATCCCCTCTAAATCTCCTGCTCCTGACCGTAATTCTAAGCCCCCTGGCTATTGACCCGGGAAAAGTTACTTCCGATCCAGGTCCTTCATAATTTTGTACACCTCAACCAGGCCCTTCCTCTGCCTTCTCTGCTCAAAGGAGAACAACTCCAGTCTAACCAGCCCCTCTCCACAGCTGAAATGCTTCAGCCCAGGCAGTGTCCTGGTGATTGCCTTCTGCACCTTCCTCTAGAGCAATCGCTTTTTAAAAATATAAATTTTGTGTACCCAATTCTTTTTTTCCAATTAAGGGGAATTTAGCGTGGTCAATTAACCTACCCTGCACATCTTTTTGGGTTGTGGGGGTGAAACCCATGCAGAAACACTAGAAGAATGTGCAAACTCCACACGGGATGGTGACCCGGGGCCGGGATCGAACCCGGGTCCTTGGCGCCATGAGGCAGCAGTGCTAACCACTGTGCCCCCATGCCGCCCGCCCGCAATCCCATCTTTCCTATGGTGTGGCAACCAGAACTGTACACAATGCTCTAGCTGTAGGCCTAACGAGTGTTTTATCCTGCTTCATCATAACCTTCCTGCTCTTGTATTCTATGCCTTGGCTAATGAAGGCAGGTGACCCATATGCCGACTTAACCACCTTATCTCCTTGTCCTGCTGCTGTCAGTGGCCTATGGACATGTATCCCAATGTCCCTCTGGTCCTCTGTACTCCCTAGCATCTGACTGTTAATTATGAGCTGTTTTCCCACTGCCGGGAATTTGACCAGCACCGTACTAGTGACTCCCGGGTACATCTGCCACCTTGCCCGATTCAGCCGGCTCCGCAAAATCCAATACGATGTTTCAGTTCTGTGACTGTTCATGAAACTTAGTCCAATCTTGGGTAAGGTATAGTTGATTCATACGCAAAACACGATCCTTTAAATTAAGACGTTGAAAACATGTTTTAAGAATGTTTAGAATTTCACAGTGAAATATGGATGAGGAACAGCGCTGATTCCATTGAATTTCCCCCTTTTTGATGTGTGTATCTTAAATGTTTCAAAGACTTTTCCTGCGGCTCGGTGGCACAGTGGTTGGCACTGCTACCCCACAGCACCAGGGACATGGGTTCAATTCCTGCCCTGGGTAACTGTCTGTGTGGCGTTTGCATGTTCTCCCTGTATCTGTGTGGGTTTCCTCTGCGTGCTCCAGTTTCTTCCCACCGCCCAAAGATGTGCAGATTAGGTGGATTGACCACGTTAAATTGTCCCTTAGTGTCCAAAGATGTGCAGGTTAGGTTGGGTTATGGGGTGGGCAGGGGAGTGAAGGACTGTAGGAATTCTCTACTTGATATCGCCGTCTTTCTTCCTTCTGCTCATCCTTCACAAAATGTTATCCTATTATAAAGCTCTACCCACCTTGTGGTCAGAAAGTATGATATTCTGATAATGTTATGACGTCAATGCTTTTGAATATTTCTATTTCACAGGTGAACAGTCTATTCTGATTTTATATCTGACGTACCCACCACATCACTTTTCAATGGAACTTTTTGGAATATATAATGCAATTAAGATGTTTCTTGGAGTAAGTACTCGGCATGTCTTTCAAGGCTGCACACTGCATACTTGCATTTTATTCTTTCGTTGTGTCATGGAAATGTCCCTTTAAGAAATGTTTGTCTTCTCAAATGGCTGCAGTGATGTCATTGTGTGGGTGGAGCTGGGCTGTGGCTCTGGTTTTTGCTTTCGTTTTTGAGCTGGAAGCTGTTGTGTGGTTCTGAGTTTAACTTTCGGTTTAGACTTCTGGCTGCTGTATTCAGACTACAAGGATCATGGAGTCGCTCTCTCTCTCTCTCTGCATGTTAAAAGGTGTCCAGATCACTTGATACTTTAAAAGTGATAACTTTTTTCTGGAAAGTACTCAAACCTACTGTTTTGGGTAAAAGGGTTTTTGTCTGGTTTATGGATGTTGTTACTTGAGTGAAACAGTAAAGGGAAGTTATTAAGGGTTAAATATAGAGTACTGAAGCTGTGTGGGGTATTTATGTTTGTAGTTGATAAAAATGCTTATTTTGGGTGTTTATAAAATGTTAACTGAATTCGTAGAATAAACTTTGTTTTGTTTAAAAGTGCTTAAGGCCTCTGTTGGCTAACACCTGAAAAGTCGGCCCTTGTGCTCTTCATAACCAAAATCTATAAACAGTTGTAGGTCAGGTGAACTCCATGATATACTTTGGAGTTTTATAAACCCTGGCCCATAACGGTTGCCAGTTTAGATATATTGGCCGTTCGTGTGGAAGGCTAAATGATGAAAATGGACTGGTTGGGTTCAATGGTATGTTTCTGGGCTGTACCCACAATCTTGTCAAAAAGAAAAAAGATGCATACGTGAGGTACAGGCAACTAAAAACAGATGAAGCACTTGAGGAATACAAGGGAAGTAGAAAAGAGTTCAAGCAGGGGGTTAGGAGGGCAAAGAGAGGTCACAAAATGTCCTTGGCAGACAGGATTAAGGAGAATCCCAAGACATTTTATATGTATATTAGGAACAAGAGGGTTTCTAGAGAAAGAGTTGGTCCACTCAAGGACAAAGGAGGGAAATTATGTGTAGAACTAGATCCTTAAGAGTATTTTGCATCAGTATTCACAAAGGAGAGGGACACGTTGATTGGTGGTGTCTCAGAGGGATGTGTAAATACATGAATAGGATGGGAATAGAGGGAAATGGACCCCGGAAATGAAGATTTTAGTTTGGACGGGCAGCATGGTCCGTGCAGGCTTGGAGGGCCGAAGGGCCTGTTTCTGTGCTGTACTTTTCTTTGTTCTTTGTGAAACACTTTAGAACAGGTCGTTATTCCGAGGGAGGAAGTGTTAGGTATGTTAAAAAGCATTAAGGTAGACAAATCCCCAGGGCCAGATGGCATCTATCCCAGATTTATGAGGGAGACAAGAGGTGAAATCGCTGAGCCTCTAACAGAAATCTTTGTGTCATCGTTGGCCACAGGGGCGATCTCAGAGGATTGGAGAATAGCTAATGTTGTACCGTATTTAAGAAGGGTAGCAAGGGTAACCCGGGCAATTATAGGCCAGTGAGCTTGACGCCAGTGATAGTGGAATTGTTGGAAAAGATTCTCAAGAGATAGGATCTATGCACATTTGGAAGTGAATGGTCATATTAGCGACAGACAGCATGGTTTTGTACAAGGGAGGTCATGTCTCACTAATTTAATTGAATTTTTTGAGGAGGTGACAAAAATGATTGACGAGGGAAGGGTTGTGGATGTTGTCTACATGAACTTTAGTAAAGCATTTGATAAGGTCCCTCATGGCAGACTGGTGCAAAAGATTAGATCACATAGGGTCAGGGGTGAACTAGCTGGATGGATTCAGAATTGGCTTGGCCACAGAAGACAGAGGGTAGCGGTGGAAGGGTGTTTTTCCGAATGGAGGTCTGTAACTAGTGGCGTTCCGCAGGGATCAGTTCTGGAACCTCTGCTCTTTTTAATATATATAAATGACTTGGAAGAAAATGTAGCGGGTCTGATTTGCAAGTTTACGGATGATACTAAGATTGCAGGAGTTGCAACAGTGATGAAGATTGTCAGAGAATACAACAGGATATAGATAGGCTGCAAAATTGGGCAGAGAAATGGCAGATGGAATTTAACCCGGAAAAATGCGAGGTGATGCATTTTAGTAGATCCAATTCAGGTGGGAACTATAAAATAAATGGCTGAACCATCACGAGCATAGAGACACAGAGAGATCTGGGTGTGCAGGTCCACAGACCCTTAAAAGTGGCAGCACAGGTAGAAGTGGTGGTAAAGAAAACATATGGCATACTTGCCTTCATAGGACGGGGTATCGCATATAAAAGCTTCAAAATTATGTTACAGTTATACAGAACGTTGGTTAGGCCACAGTTGGAATACTGTGTCCAGTGGTCACCGCACTACCAGAAGGACGTGGAGGTTTTGGCGCGAGTACAGAAAAGGTTTACCAGGATTGTGTGTGTGTGTGTCTCGGTCGGTGTGTGTGTGTCTCGGTCGGTGTGTGTGTGTGTCTCAGTCGGTGTGTGTGTGTGTCTCGGTCGGTGTGTGTGTGTGTCTCGGTCGGTGTGTGTGTGTGTCTCGGTCGGTGTGTGTGTGTGTCTCGGTCGGTGTGTGTGTGTGTCTCGGTCGGTGTGTGTGTGTGTCTCGGTCGGTGTGTGTGTGTGTCTCGGTCGGTGTGTGTGTGTGTCTCGGTCGGTGTGTGTGTGTGTGTGTGTCTCGGTCGGTGTGTGTGCGCATGCGTCTCGGTCGGTGTGTGTGTGTGTGTGTATGTGTGTGTGTGTCTCGGTCGGTGTGTGTGTGTGTCTCGGTCGGTGTGTGTGTGTGTGTGTGTGTGTGTCTCGGTCGGTGTGTGTGTGTGTGTGTCTCGGTCGGTGTGTGTGTGTGTGTGTGTGTCTCGGTCGGTGTGTGTGTGTGTGTCTCGGTCGGTGTGTGTGTGTGTGTGTCTCGGTCGGTGTGTGTGTGTGTGTCTCGGTCGGTGTGTGTGTGTGTGTGTCTCGGTCGGTGTGTGTGTGTGTGTGTGTGTGTGTGTGTCTCGGTCGGTGTGTGTGTGTGTGTGTGTGTCTCGGTCGGTGTGTGTGTGTGTGTGTGTGTGTCTCGGTCGGTGTGTGTGTGTGTGTGTGTGTGCCTCGGTCGGTGTGTGTGTGTGTGTGTGTGTGCCTCGGTCGGTGTGTGTGTGTGTGTGTGTGTGTCTCGGTCGGTGTGTGTGTGTGTCTCGGTCGGTGTGTGTGTGTGTGTCTCGGTCGGTGTGTGTGTGTGTGTGTGTGTCTCGGTCGGTGTGTGTGTGTGTGTGTGTCTCGGTCGGTGTGTGTGTGTGTGTGTGTCTCGGTCGGTGTGTGTGTGTGTGTGTGTCTCGGTCGGTGTGTGTGTGTGTGTGTGTGTCTCGGTCGGTGTGTGTGTGTGTGTGTGTGTGTGTGTGTGTCTCGGTCGGTGTGTGTGTGTGTGTGTCTCGGTCGGTGTGTGTGTGTGTGTCTCGGTCGGTGTGTGTGTCTCGGTCGGTGTGTGTGTGTGTGTGTGTGTCTCGGTCGGTGTGTGTGTGTGTGTGTGTCTCGGTCGGTGTGTGTGTGTGTGTGTGTGTCTCGGTCGGTGTGTGTGTGTGTGTGTCTCGGTCGGTGTGTGTGTGTGTGTGTGTCTCGGTCGGTGTGTGTGTGTGTGTGTGTGTCTCGGTCGGTGTGTGTGTGTGTGTGTGTGTGTGTGTGTGTCTCGGTCGGTGTGTGTGTGTGTGTGTGTGT